>NW_012135992.1:0-39943 GCF_000956105.1 Propithecus coquereli
GAGAAAATGCACCTGGTTGTCAGGACCGAGTGCAAGCAGAGCACAGCCACGTGTCCTGCGATCTTTGGGGCCTAATAACTGAAACCCTTTTGATGGGCAGCTGAGCAGGCCACACTCCTGATGCCGTTTGGCATCGGGGTGGACACTGATCATGTCCACTGGTATTCCACCTTTCGAATGCCCTTGCTACGTGGGAATTCCCCACCTTCCAAAGGCACTGCCCCAGTGCCCAGATAACCAGATTGCCCAGCCTCCTTTGCCACCAGGGCCCGGACGGTGACTCAGGATCCACCACTGTGATGTACACCCTGGGAGGGGAGGCTGTCCTGGAATCATCACCCTGGACGTGGGAGGCTGTGATGTCAGCGTGGGCGGTGAGGGAGGCCATGGCGAAGGGCCCGGACACAATGGTATTCCTGCTGGCGGCAACCGTGTTTGGTCCAATGCAACCGGAGCACCTCTGTGTAACGGGAGCACCTCTGTGCAGTGGGAGTGTCTGTGCAGCAGGAGCCTCCCTGTGAGGTGAGAGCATCTCTGTGCGGGGGAGCTTCCCTGCGCAGTGGCTGCAGTGGTGCCCGTTTTCCCAGCAGGCCGCACCGCTGTGCGGGGCGGTGCGGGGCATCGTTCTGGAAGCTAAGCCCCAGCTTGGCTCTCACCACCTCCTGATAACTCTGGGGCTCCCAACCCTCTCTAACAAGCTCCTCTGTGTAACCAGCCAGCATCTGCTGCAGGGGCTTGAAAATGAGACCTCGCCTGCCCTCAGCCTCGTATTTCACACTCCCCTGGCCTCCTCCCCTGCCGGCCCCGGGCTGACATGAATCCCGGTAGAGAGAAGAGAAATGGCAGCATGAGGAATTCTTCCCGCAGATGATGTCGATGATACTTTACATTTTTATAGCTTTTTCCAGCCTGCTAGAGCTCTCTGAAAACACATCAGTCAATGAGGAGAAGGGTTCTTGGAGTAAAACCATCAGTTTATTATTAAGCCATTATCACCTTCAGGTCAAAAACCATTAAGTACACGTCTACCCGATACGTTGTCATCCGCGAGGAGCTACTTCTTCAGGGATGCCCGGTGGCTGGCGGTTTACAGTCTTACCACCCCTGCTCTCCATGTGGGTCCTTAATCCATCGACAAGCAAAGACATAGTCACAGAATTCGTATCTGGAAGATGCTTGTTATAGATGGGGACACTGAGGATGGGGTGACCTGCCCAATACCACACAGCGATGGTTCAGGATCAGACCTGGGAAGCCCTGGCTCTGCCCATGAGGGGCATGTGATATATATAAATACACGCAATACAGTGTCCCACACCAGCCCTCTCCCAGTCAGGGGGGTGATGGGGACAGAGGAGCACAGGGTCGCATCAAAGCAGGTCATGCTGCAGACAAGCATCCCTGGTCTCAGGGGCTTCCACCCGCAGAGCTGTGCTTCTCATCCATGCCGCATGTCTGCCGCTGGAGCAGGCCCACGCGGAGCACTGCCAGCCACCAAGGCACGGGGCAAGACAGCCCTGGAAGGGCCAGCAATGACACGCTTCTGCTCAGAACTCAGTGGCCAGAGCTGGTCACATCGCCCCACCCAGGAGTGCAGGGTTCCCCGTGCCCAGCAGGTGCAGCGGGGCCCTTGGAGAAGAGCTTGGTGACGTGCAGGGGGCTCATCTCCGGTCTGTGCCGGCTGCGTCCCTGGCGGGGGCTCCTCTGGCCCAGCAGCCTCCCTACTTCACCCAGCATCCCCGGGGGTCCTGCCCACTTTACCGCCGGAGTCCTGGCCCACGGTCCCCTGCTAGAATGGGCCGACACGGGCCAGTCCTCACTCCCTGAACTACAGAGAATTGCAAGCAAGGAAAGGAGGCTCTCCCTCTCCTTCCTCCCTTCCTCCCTTCCTCCTTCTCTTCCTCCCTTCCTTCCATGTGTGTGTGTGTGTGTGTGTGTGTGTGTGTGTGTGTGTGTGTTATTGTGGTAAAATACACGTAATATAAAATTTACCATCATAACCACTTTGAAGTATATAATTCAGTAGAGTTAAGAATATCCACATTGTTGTGCAGCCAATCTCCAGAACTTTCTGTCTTGCAAAGCTAAAACTCTAATGCCATTCGACCACAATTCCCCACACCCAGCCCCCACCCCCGGCACCCACCACCTACCTTCTGTCTCTATGAGTTTGACTATTCCAGGGACCTCACGTGAGTGGAGTCTCACAGTATCTGTCCTTTTGTGTCTGGCACATGTCACTTAGTGCCGTGTTTTTGAAGCTCCATGTCGCAGGCTGTACCCGTACTTCGTTCCTTTTCATGGGCGAGCGCTGTCTGCCGCTTGGACAGCCATTCGCTTACCCGCCCGCCGCTGCTGACGGGCCCCTGGGCTGCCGCCACCTTTCGGCTACTGTGAACGGCGCTGCCATGGACACGGCCGTATGTGTCTCTGAGATCCCGCTTTCAATTCTCTGGGGTGCACACCCAGAAGTCTGAACGATGGGCCGAAGTTATTTCATGGTCAGATGGAATCCCACAAAGGGGTCCAAACTTTCGGAGGGCACCCTCTTGGCACACGACACTCCCCAGTCTCTCTCTTCTTCTAGAGTCTTCCCTTGCCTGGGAGGGGCTCCTGGGGCTCCTCCTCTCTCCCCCCCAGGGTTGGGCCCATCCTGAGAGCATGTTCTCCCCTCACCTCGTGATTCCTGGGCCAGCCCCGCCCCAGGAGTGCCTTCCGGAGTCAGTCCTCCTAGAGACGACTACCCGATCTCGGACTTGCAGCCTCTAGAACTGCGAGAAGCAAATGTCGGTGGCTGAAGTCACCCAGGCTGTGGTATTGTGCTGCGGCCGCCCGTGCGGCCTGGGACACGGGGCTACGGCAAATGCAGGCAGAAGCCTGAACAACCACTTCTCTACATCTTCGATTCGATGGCGGCCGTCTGGGGACACAGGAGGTGGCATGAGAATTCATGACCCTTCAGTACAGGAAACCCACCAGGGGTGGGGACAGGGAGGCTGCTCTTCCAGGGCCATGAGTGTGTGTGTGCAGGTGTGTATGTGCATGAGTGTGCATGTGTGCATGCATAGGAGAGTATGTATGTATGAGTGTGCATGTGTACAGGTATGCGTGCATGTGTGTGTGCATGAGTGTACATGTGTGCGTGCGTAGGAGTGTGGGTATCAGTGTGTATCAGTGTGTGTTAGTGTGAGTGTACAGAGCATACTGTGCGTGCATGTGTGCATGCGTAGGAGTGTGTGTGCATGTATGAGTGTGCATGTGTGTGGATGTGTGTATGAGTGTGAGCCTACAGAGCACACCGTGTGCGCATGTGTGTGGGACAGGACTGACCGCCCCAGACCTTGGCAAATGTACTGATGTCACTGTGGGGACAGGACAGTGAGCCTTCTAAGGACAAGATTCCAGGACCTGGGGCCCGGGCAGGGGCTGCAGCAGGGAAGGGCAGCCGGGGCCCCAGGGATGGAGAAGAGCAGGAGGAGGGCGGGGCTAGAAGGCTCCTGGGAGGTAAGGGAGGCTGGCGGCCCCCAGGCCTCCCGCTGCTCCTTCTGCCCGTTGCGGCAGCAGCGGTGGCCAGGGGGGAGCCCGAGGGCTTGAACAAAATGCAGCACAGCCAGAGCACAGACGAACCCCAAGACCAGCATCAGGCAACACCAGGCACGTTACAGACACTTCACTGTTCCTGTTGCAAAGTTCGAAGCAACTAAATCTTCCCTTTACAGAAAAGAGCTTCTGGGACCTCCTGGCACGTGTTCCTGCCCCGGCTGCTCCCCCGCCTGGAGCACCCGCCCCTCACTCCTGGTGTCTGCCTGTCCCTCCAGACACCTGTAAAAGGACCCCTCTGCCACGAAGCGCCCCAAGTCTTCCGCTGGGTCGGCACAGGCCCACCCCAGGGGCTGACGGTCCCGGGGGAACCTGAAAGGTCCTGCTACAGAGGGGGTTGGGGGAGTGTGTCCCCCAAGTCTCCCCACGAGGGGTACCAGGGAGCATTTTTGCGGTCAGGAAACCCTGAGAGATGAGGAGTTTTCCAGGCAGACGGGGTGGCTGGGAAGGAAATTGAAGGTGTGGAGGTGTGAGGCAACGGGCGCCTGAGCGAGGTGAGCCCGTGTGCGTGTGTGTGCGTGTGTGCGTGCATGCACATGTGTGTATGGGTTTGTGCGTGTGCAGGGGGTCAGGGGTCAGGTGGGGAGGCCTACAGCCCACTGTGGCAAGCCTGGAGAGGCCACCAGCGCCCTCCCTGCGCCTGGGCTGCAGCCCCCCACCCAAAGGCGCTGAGGAGCAGTGAGAGGCCGGGGCCCGGGGCCCCCCTCTGCCTGGCCGGAGCTGACCCACTGGAGGCGCCAGGCCGGAGCTGGGAGTCGCTGAGATGGGGGGGGATGTGGGCCAGGAATGAGGGGGAATGGCCAGACCCAGGGACCCCAGGGTGGAGGGGGAGGAGGCGTTTCGGGGGACAGGCCACCCTGACGCGCTGGGTCCCTGGTCCTCGGGGTGTGATGGGGAGGCCGGGCTGCCCCCGCGAAGGGCCCCGCGGCGCAGTGAACCTTTCCCGTCCACACGTGAGGGCTCGCAGCGCCTCACAGCGGGGGCTCCCGGGCCACGGGTTTGGAATGCCTCCTGCCCCTGAGCCCGCAGGGGACAAGATTCAGGGGTCTGTGAACTCCATGGAAAAACAATGACATCTTTATGTCCCTAACCGCTGAACCAAAGTTAGCAGAGCCCACGGCTTGTTGGCAACGGACTCAGACGGGCTGGAGCCGCACGCAGAGGTGGGGGTACCTCGAACCACCACGGACGCGCTCAGGACCCCAAAGTCCGCCACTGCTGGGTCCACGTGAGATCTGGTCATTGCTGTGTTGATGAAGATGTGACTGCTACCATGCACACGGTTTTTAAATGTCTTGCAAGCCACGTAGCAACACAGTGGGCTTCCTCTGTCATCCTGTGTTATCTATCGTTAGCTTTCAAAACACCGTTCTGAGAAGGCACCTGTGGCTCCCCGATGCCCGAGGCAGTCGGGGCATGGAGCAGGGGGACCCCAAGATGTTGCATGGGGGCACGCTGAGCCGGAGTTATCGACCACGGGTTTCCCCAGCTGAGTGAATACTTTCAGTAAGAGTTTTTTGTTCCCATCAGATCTTCCCCTGCTTCACCCTGTGGGTGACTCCCGTCCCCTTCCCACCCACGAGCGAGCGGGGGGCTCACAGGAGCGTCCGCTGCTGACGGAGGCGGGCCCCCCACCCCAGCAAAGGCGGGACGCTTCACGTTCTGCCCCGGGGCTTTGGCCTGATGCGTGTTTGTTGACTTCGTTTAGCAGGACTTGTCATCTTAGCTTTTGGAGCATGTGTGGCAGCCAGTGCTGGGCGTAGGTGACAGCACCCACGCTTCCCCACGGAGCCCCCGCTCGTGGCTGAAATGCAGACTCAGGGTGCGCAGAGGGAGCCAGGGCCTGGGACTGTGCATTTGAGAGGCGAGGGGCAGAGTGTTCAGGACCCCCCCCCCCACACAGAATTAAACACACGAAAGACAAAAATAATAAAATGGTTTCCTGAGCCCCAGCCCTGGAGACCCAGAGGAAATGAGCCCACTGGAGACCCCTGGTGCTGCCGGTGGCAGATCCACCATAATTAACAAATTAACACATATTTCGCTCGTGTAACAGATGTCGGGGGGTCCGGCTCGGCCTGCAGCTGGGGGCTCAGCGGGAGAGGGAGAGAGGAGCCGCCTGGGGCCTCCTGGGGGTGGGGGGACAAATAATAAGGAACTTTCTGCAAAGCTCCCAGGAGCTCGTGAAGCTGAAACCTCCGGGCCCCTCTCGGGCTCGGGTTCCCTCCAAGGCCCAGGGAGGACCCGAGCAAGGCGCTCAGGTGTCGTAAACATGCGACACGCAATAGCGTCTCAACTGGTTCAAACCACCGGCTCTTTCCACTCTGCTTCGGCAGAGAACCCACCTCCCGCATGGTGTGAACCTCTGGCCCCCAAATCCCGCTTCCACCACTGGATTTCAGTGACAAGTTCTGGGGAAGAGTAAGCCAGGCGTGGGTGGGGACAAGGGTGGGACTCGGGTGGCGGAGGGCAGCGCTACAGGGACAACACTGTGGGCCGCAGCCAGCCTGAGCATCCTGGTGGCCGAAATGAGCGTGGTCAGTGACGTGGCCTTCAGGATAAGGTTCGGTTCCTGGAGGGGACACTGGTGTCTCGCCTGAGGCCAAAGCGCGTACGTCTGTGACAGGTGGCCTCCTGTCCTGATGTACCCCTAACTTCCGTTTTCCCTGGTCCTGGGTTTTCACTGGTAATTTACATGTATGTGTGTATACATATATATTTAAAGAGCTACAGAAACTGTGAGATAACTTGCCAATTTATAAGATGCTTGGATGTACATCACCTCGGACATTTTTTGGGAACGAGGCAGGGTCTAACAGACACGCGCAATCCCCCTCAGCGGGCAGCTCCTTTCTGGGGCTGGGGGTGCAGCCCGGTGGGAGCGGCCTCCTCTCTTCCCCAGGCCCTCCCCAGCCTCCCCAGCCTCCACGGGCCCAGGCTCAGGCCGACCCTCCTCCTGCGCTTCAGCAGGCACAGACATCGCTGGCTGAAGGGGATGGATTAGTCAAAGAGCTCAGGGACCACCAAGGAAAGGGCCCAGCTTGCCACAGGCCTGAGTGCCACCCAGCAGGTGCCACCAGCGTTCCCTGGGTCAGACCAGGCCCAGCAGCACCTAGGGGCCCAGGATGCTCAGCGAGGGTACTGAGACCTCCCACAGCCCCTCCCCGGGCGTGGGGGGGTCCCAGGCCCGCCCCAGTTCCGTGAGGAAGCTGGGAGCCAAGGAGGGCATTTGGGATCTCAGTCCCTTGAGCCACGCTGATGGTTCCCAGACCAGGTTCAGGCTCCCGCCTGCTGCTTGATTCCTGAGGCTGGGGTCGCTCTTGCCCCCCCAGGCACCCAGCCTCGTCATGCCCGGCCCCGCACCTGTTCCTGGAGCACCATCCGAGAGCTGAGGGGGTCGTGTGCCGCGCCTCGGCTTCAGCGGTTCTGTCCTGGCTAACACCAGGGGCACAGTCACAGCCAGACCCCTGGCGGCAGGGCCTGTGACCGGCACCCAGTCCCCGACCCCTGGTGTCCCAGCTCTTCCTCCAGGCCCCTCCGTCAGGGGCAGAGAAAGCGAAGCAGAAAGCTAGCCGAGGCTGGACAACAGGGCGGCCCTAACCACCCCCGTGTAGGCCCACGGGCCCTGGGAACCTGTCCCCCGCCCAGGAGTGGGGAGGCCCCGCGAGGCAGGGCCTGAGGGTGAGCACCCTGGAGGGACATCCCTGGGGCCAGCACCGCACACGCGAGCCTGGGAGCCAGGACGACAGGTTTTATTCCATTCATCCCACCCACCCTGTCCCCACGGCCACCCCAGGCAGAGGCAGGACTTCTGAGACGGAGCCACACGTCCAGGTCTTGCTGCGTCGGAGGGGCAGGTCTGCTGCAGGCCGGCCACTCTGGGGGCCCGGCGTGGGCAGAACACACCGATCCGCATTCTCCGTGGGCGGCTGTGCGCACGGCAGGGCTGGGGCGGGAGCGAGGGGCCGATCCCCCCACGCCACGAGCTGACCCTTGCACCTGGGTGACGCCAACTCAGTCGCCCCCAAAACAGACCGGGGCTGAGCAGGGGAGGCCGAAGTTTCCAACACAGACCCAGGAGTATAAAGTGATCAAGGCCAATGACAGGGCTGACGGGGCTGGCCAGAACAGGACGAAGTATAAAAGTCTCGCACACACAAGGACACGCATACGTGGGGGTCAGTAAAAACGAGGCCACCCCGAGGCCCTCACACGACACTCTGCTGGCCCCCGGGGCCCTCAAAGTCGGACACCCCCGAGCCGCGGCCCCGGCCAAAGTCAATGAAAATCCCCTCGGAATCCGAGTCCGCGGACTCCAGGATCTGGTCCACCAGGTTCTCGGGGCTGGAGGAGGGCGGAGAGCCGTGGGCTGGGCCCGGGCTGTGCTCGGGGGGCTGGCTGGGGGGGCACAGTCTGCTGGGGCAGGGCCCCGAGTGGGGCGCCGGGGAGGACCTGAAGGCCCCCACAGGGCCCTGGCTGGGCGTGTCGGAGAAGCCCTGGGTCTCGGGGCAGGACGTCATCTCGGACACGGAGTGCCTGCGGATGCTCGTGCCGCCGGACGCGGCGCCCTCCGCCTCGTGCTCGGCCACGGGGTTCAGCAGTGGCGTGTTGTAGCTCTTGGAGCGCACCACCGGGTTCTTGGCCAGCATGTCCCCCGCGCGGGAGCGGCGCAGGAAGCGCTTCTCTGCAGAGAGAGAGACGGTCACAGGCGCCGCACGCCAGAGGCTGGGCAGGACGGCCACTCGCCCGCCTGCTCCTTTGCGCCAGTACACCTTGGCGCTTGCCAGGAAGGCCTGACTCAGATCCTGGGCCCGGCCCACCGGCCCCACCTGCCCAGAGTCAGGCACGGGCTCCCGGCTGACAGTAGGTCAGGTCCTGGTGACCCCTGGATGGGCACGGCCTCAAGTCAACTGCCCAGGTTGGAATCTGCACCCTGCCAGTGACCTGTGTCTGACCCCGGGTAAGTTACGTACTCCCTCCATGCCTCAGTTTCCCCACCAGTGGAAGCCTACGGGTCTTGGTGCTTGCTAGGTGCCGCCAGTTTCCTAGGCGGACACAGCCCCTGCCCTCAGAGCTGGTGTCCCGGTGTCCGTGTGTTACGTGGACAAGCCACAGGGTCGGTCGTGGCCATGCTGGGGGCAGGTGGCGAAAGCCTCCCATGTAGGGCCAGGCTGGGAGTCTATCCTAAGGGGCAGGCGTCATTGGGCCTCAATGGCTACTATGTGGAGAGTAATAGACTGTAGGGGACGAGAGCAGACGCAGGGACCGGGGTAGGAGGCCCCATCAGTCATCTGGGCGGGAGGCCGAGGCTGGGCGAGGGCTGGTTTCAGGCTCCCAGTCACGGCCCTGCAGTCCCAACAGGGACCACCAGGTGGCAAGGCTGAGCGCAGCAAGCGCCCTGAGGGTCTTTCCTGGCCTCGGAGGCCACAGGATCCGTCCTGGGGTCTGTCCTGTCCAGGCTGGGGGCCCAAAGTCCCCCTCAGCTGCAGGAGCCCTGCCTGAGCTGAGACACATTGGTGGGTGGGTTTTATGCCAGCAGGTGGGCACAGAGGTGCCACTCTGCACGGAAGGCACATTCCCAAGTAGCCCTTACACCTACCACCTGTCCCCTTGGCAGGGATGTTCCCGTCCCTCAGTGCAACGTCACCTTGGGGACTTGCTGGTCTGCTTGCCCTGTGGGACTGCAGCCAGTGAGGGCGGGGCTGGGCGCACAGTAGGTGCTCAAGTGACGTTGCTGAATGAACCAACGGGCTCTACCAAGGGAGCACCGTGGCTGGCTCCTGCTGGACGTGCCAGGCGGGGACGCCCCTCCACGGGGCCTGCCCCCGCCCACCTGGGACCTCGGCCCTCCTCTGCCCCTGCGGTTCCCTGACGGAGCAGGAGTCCTCAGGCTCCGGCATCTGCCAGTGGAAAACGCCCTGTCTGGCCGACTTCTGGTCACCGAGCACAGATGTGACCTCCCAGGGAACAGTGGCCTCGTGGGGCTGCCTGCCCAGCCCCACCCTCCTGTCCAGGCCAGCGCGCGGCCGGGCTGGCAGACGCTCAGGACCGAGTAGGAGGCTGGCTCTGCCGCGCCTCGGCCATGGGGCCTCCCTTGCCGGCCCCAGCCCGGGCGGATCCCTACCCAGGATGCAGGAGTGGGTGAAGGGCCCCTCGCTGGAGCAGAGGCCGTAGGTGCCCAGGTACGGCGACACCACTTTCTGGATCAGCGTCTCCAGGCGCAAGTAGTCCTCAGTCACGCCCCTGGACTCGTGTACCCCCTGCAAGAGCACGAGGGAGGGTCACACGCCCGAGCCTGCCGGCCCCAGGCCCCCGGCCGCGCTGCTCCCTCCCCCTCACTCCCAGGGGGTCTCTGCCCCCACACAGGGCCCACAGCGCCTCCCCCCTTCCCAGCCCCCTCCCAGAGCGTGTGGCCTGAGTCACCGCTGCTCCACACCCTGGGTGGCTGCCGCCGCCACGTACAGTAGCCGTCATGGGCCTGGGAGACCTCGATAGCCCAGGGAAGGAAGGGGCCCTGTGGCCAAATGACGCTGCTCACCCTGCCCTCGCCGCCCCCAGGGAGTCTCCTGCACTGGAGTCCTACAGACTCTGGGCAATCCCTTGGGAGACGCCTGTTGACCCCAGCCAGGGAGCCCCACGCTTGCCCACCCGGAGCCCTGCGCTCACCCGCTCCCTGAGGGCACTGCAGGCAGGAAAGGCTGCCCCACGGGCCCAGGCCCGGGTCTGTGTCCGCCTGGGGTGGTTAAGGCCGTCCATCCAACAGACGCCCCTGCACCCCACACTCTCCCCCGCGTCCCTTACTCAGGCCCAGGCCGCGTCCCTGCCTCCCCGACGCCTCCCCTCAGCCCGAGCTTTGAAAGGCTTCCCCCACCTCCAGTTTCGTTCAAACCAAAGCCTGGGAGACGAGGCTCCCAAAAACTGGACTGAGTTTTGCTGAGGACAGGGTGGGCTTCCACGGGCGCCCTCAGTAAGGTCACCTGGACTAGCATGGAGGATCCCACATTGCCCTGGAACCGTCTCTGCCACAGCAGCAGTGACGTGGACAAGGACAATGGTGGCCCCAGCTACGGCTCACGGAGCTGCGCTGGGCGTTTCAGGAACCTTCTGCCATTTTGTTCCTAGAACCTGCATGATGTCGCCCCTCCACATCCCACAGGTGAGGGAGCGGAGGCCCCGGTGGGGCTGCCTGCCCGCGCTCAGACACGGGCCGTTCCACGCGATCGGAACCCCGTGAGAAGGCGCTGTGGTCCTGGGGGTGAAGCACGGGGCACACAGGAGGCCCCCAACACACGGGACCGGCGGATGGCACCTCGGACCCGCCCAGGACATGAAGGCAGCAGGGCCAAGTTCACCAGGACAAGGTCAGGGAACAGGATCTTGGGGAGATCGGGTCATTCAAAGTGGGCTGGGTGGGGCGATGGCAGGGGCTCGTGGTTGGTGGGGGGCAGGCGGTGCACCCGTGAGGGGCAGGAGGGCAGTCTGGGGACAGCAGGGCCACCCCCAGGGAGCCACATGGGCCACAGCGACCACCTGAGGTAGCACTGCCCCAGCCCTGGCAGCCTGGCATCGAAGGTGCCAGGTGCCAGGAGCCAGGATCCTCACACCTATCCTGCTAGGTAGGAGGTCCTCCGTGTCACAGACTAGGACACCGATGTGGAGAGAGGCAACGTCCCTCAAGAGCCACAGCTGCAACCCGGCCAGATCTGACCTAAAATGCCCTCCCGCTCTGTCGCCGGGATGGCGACCAGCCTCCGCCCAGCGCAGCAGCCCCTGCGACCTGCAAACCTCCAGCCCGTGGCGCCTTCCCTGCTGCGGAGCCCCCCTCACATGCGCAGGGGGACTCGGGACTGGGAGGTGCCGCGCCCACCGCAGGGCGCAGAGGCAGCCGTGGGCAGGGACATGCAGCTCGGGGGGGGGCCGTGGTGCCCACCACTCCCCTCCCTTGGGCAGGACCCCCGCCCCAGCTGTTGGGAGTGTGGCCGCTGACAGTGACCCTGGAGCCCCTCCCCAGGGCTGTCCTCGCGGACAGCAGCCATCAGGACAGAACGTCTGGGGCCGTGTGTGTGAGGAACCCACAGCCACATGCCGACTGGAACCGTGTATGAGGGCTCAGCCTCCTGCCCGCGGGGATGGCTCGGGCCGTCCACACTCCCAGGCACCCAGTGTTCTCTCCTGAACCCGCCCTCCCGCCTCTCTCCCTGGCAGGTTTCTCCCAGAGGCTCCCCATCCGCGAGTCACGTGCCCACCAAGCCTCGTCTCAGGCTCTGCCTCTGACCTCGGACACACCACGGCCCCCGCGCCTGACCCTGTGCCCCCTGACGGCCCCGCCGCCCTCACCTGCAGCACCAGCAGCATCTGCACGATGGCAGGGGGCACGCGGGCGTGGGCCCGGGCCAGCGCGTCCTCCAGCTTCACGCTGAGGGTGATGGCATTCCGGAAGTGCAGCAGGGCCAGCTGGCGCACCGACGGCTCCTTGCCCTGCGGACACAGAACCCGCCCTGCCGTGTCACCTGCGGCCCAGTCCCCCTCCTCCCACATACGGGGGAGTAAACCTGCTGACCCCCCGGCCCCCTCCCCCGCTCTGGTGACCCTGCCCCAAGGACAAAGGGCCCCCTTCAGTTTTCTCTGGCAGGGGAAAGGCTGCTGTCACACACAGAGCCCCTGGGCCTTAACTGCTGAGAGCTTTATAGGGAGGGAGCCGTCCTTATTTGCATGTTGTATGTTTAGGAAACAGGTTCTGAGAGGTCCAGGGATGGCCAGGCTCAGCCAGCCCAGAGGACAGCACAGGACGGAGCAGGTACACACGTCCCAGCCTGGCAGCCTCCTTCCCTGGAGCAAGGCCAGGCTGGGGGTGCCACCGCCCTGGGTCCCACGTGGCACAGGCACCTGGGGCTCACCCTCCACCCCTCCCCAGGCTCAGCCGCTCACCTGCACTGGGTAGAAGATGGCCTGTAGTGTGGGCAGCACGTCGCTGAAGAAGAAGTCCCAGGTCTCTGCCAGAGAGTCCAGCAGCTTCTGTCCTGTGGGCACGGGGGGCCGTCACCACCCGGCCCGAAAAGGCTCGGGCTTCGGCAGATGCTTCCCCTCACCCAGGATGGGCCAGGGGAGGTGGCGGGGAGGGCCTGGGCTCTGGGCCCCCAGAGGCACCAGCCTGAGGCTGACATCCAGCCCCGTCACGTGGGAGCTGTGTGGCCCTGGGCCGCCTTCTGAACTTCAGCTTCCCAAGTTGTAAAACGGGACGGTAACTGGGCCAACCTCCCAGAGCTGATGGCACGAGGTACTTGGCACAGGGTCTGGTGCCAGCAGATGCCAGGTGCTAGTTCCTGCGCCTGTCGCCCACGTGTGCCCCGCACAGCAGCTCCAGCTGTGTCTGGTCTCGTCGCACCCTCCTAACAACCCTGCCAGGCAGCGGAGCACCCATCCGCCCACCTGACAGACAGAGCACCAACTTTGCACCAAGCCTCACGCTGGGCGACCAGGACCCAGCTGAGCCCAAACATCCCCAGGCCCATCACACAACAGGGAGCAGGACACCAAATGGCAGTTACAAGGACAGTGGTGAGGGGCAGCGTCCACTGAGTAGAGAGAGACTGAGCTTCTGAGAAAAGGGTCTACCACAGTCAGTGACCCCCAGGGCCCAGGGCCAGGCCAGGCTGCCAGTGGTGAGGTCTGGGGAGCCACGAAGACCACGTCCAACAGTGGGACCACGTCCAAGGGAGGAGAGAGGGGGGAGAGGGTCAGTTAGGGAGGACTTCCTGGAGGAGGTGCTATTCATGCTGGATATGGGAGCTGGGCTTGCCAGACTGACGACATGTGGGGGCACATCTTGGCATGTGAGCCTCTGAAGCAGATAGACAAGCTCTCGGAGCATTTCTGCTGGCCCTGGGAGATGGGGACAGCCCAAGTGCCCCGAGCTGGCTCTGGGCTCTACTAAGAAATGCAACACGCGGAACCCTTGGTCTTTCTGCCTGGATGGAGCAGAGAAGCTGGGACGTGGGCTGCCGGGCCCACAGCTGAGCAGGCCCCAGCACGTGTCCCCAAGGCCTCTGCTGCCCGGAGGGGCTCCCGCCTGGGAGCCAGGCTCCAAACGGCTGGGAAAAACGGGGCTGCTGTGGGTGTCTCCCAGTGAGGAGGGCAGAGTCCCACATGCTGGCCACCTCCTGGCTGCAGGTCAGGCCAGAACTGCCTAGAGGTTTCCATGGGAATGTTGAGGCCAAAGGCCTTCTCTTTTCCTCACATTCCGCGGGCCCTGTGCCGCCTCCCCAAAAGCCCCAAGTCTGTGTGGGTGCCAGCACTGGGAGTGGGGCCTGGCCAGGGGCAGCCCCGGGAGGGCCACAGCGCAGTCCGGCCCGTGTGTGGCCCAGCAGCCCTCCCAGGTGGCCCACACCTGGCTCTGAAGGCGAAGCCGGCAGGAATGCCTGGGCTGGGCGGGCGCTCACCGCCCCGTGGAACGGCGCCTGCACACAAAGTCCCTTCAGTTCCCTGCCGTCGTCGCGGCGAGAAGAAAGGCGGCTTAGTCCCTGGGCCAACCGTGGGGTGGCCTGGGCGCCTGCCAGGCCAGCGTTTTGCTGAGCACAGGCCGTTCCCCGGCCCACGGAGCGGAAACGCTGTGGGGAGCAGATGCCGTAAAACAGGGTCCGGCCGCCGGAGCCGCGCTGACCGCCAGGCCAGGAAGGGCGGCCTCGTCTGCTGGCTGTGCTCGCCGCCAGCGACTCTGCTCTGGACAGTGTGGTGGGGCTGTCAGGGTCACCAAATCACAGGTCCGGGGTCAGGCCCTGCTTCCCACTATGCTGGGGGACCCCATGGAAGTCCCCTGAGCGGAACCTCCGGGGCAGCCCCTCTGCAAAATGGGTACAATGAGCACCCCCACGTGGGTAGGGTGAAAACCGCAATGAAACTGCCTGGTGTTTGCTCCCGGGGACATGGCTGGGTGTGTGTGTGTGCCGTGCCTTGGCTCGCACCCCGCAGTGGCAGGTGCTGAGCCATGAGGACAGACAGCCCACGTGGTGGTCGCGGCCCTATGGGCCGGTCAGAGCGCGTCCCCCTGGCCTGCTCCACTCAGAGTGCTGAGTGCCGAGGCAGGAAGGAACCGGGCTGATCTGGCTCAAGTCTCACAGCCCACAAAGACCAAGGGACGGCGAGGACCACAGGGCAGTGACAGAGGCCACGGCAGAGGCTCCCGTGAGTGGAGTGAAGGGCCGTGTGTGAAGGCCGCAGGAAGCGGTTTGGTCGCACGACCTACACCACGTTCAGATTCCCTGGTGGGCAAGAGACGCACACCCCAGGGCCGGGGCCAGCAGAGAACCACGGGCTCCTCCTCAGAGCTCCCGAGTTTCTGGCTGCCAAGAAGTGACCCCGGCGGCAGCCGGAGCCGATTCCCGTAAGCCGCCGCCACACAGAGACCATCGGACCACAACCTCGGCGTGGTCCAGCCTTCCACACTCTTCCTGGGGGGCCCTCCACCTCCAGGCTGGTCTTCCAAGCTTCCCACTCCCAGGAACCAATCTGCTCAGGGGCCGAAGTCCAAGGCCTCACTGGAAGCTGGAGAGAAGGGGCAGGCGGCAAGGTCCTGGGGCTGCCCATGCGGGGCCCCCCTGCCTCCATCTGCACCCTCCATGGCCGTGAGCAGTCTCCAGAAGACCCGCTGGGACACAAAACTGGGTGGGAGGCATGGAAGGGAAGTTCTAAGGTCACCCTCCAGCGTACGGAGTCAGCTGCATGGAGGCCAAAGGAGACCAGCCCTCCACATTTGAGGCCCAGCTCAAGGGCCACCACCTCCATGCAGGCCTCCCTAATTGCCAAAGTGGAATTAGCCCTTCCCTTCCCCCTGACATTGATCATACTGCACTGTCACCATCTGGTCCATCTCTGGGTTCCCAGAGGCCACCTGGGCCTGACATATGGACGGAGCCCGTCCCACCCCATGGTGCGAAGGTGGGGCACTGAGGCCAGAGAGCAAAGGCTGTGTCTACAGCTAAGGGGGAACCAGAGGCCAGGGCTCTGACTCCCAGCCTGGAGCTGCAGGCCTGTCCCTGATGCCAGGCAGGGCTGGCAAGGCAGAGGGTGAGGCTGAGCCCCTAGGCAGGGCTTGCGAGGGCCGCCCTCTGCCCCTTCCGCCAGGCAGGCACTCGCCACTGCTCAGGCAGAGCTCCGCCCCGCCACACAAAGCTCCCCTTCTCCAGCCATCCCCGCTCCCCTGGGCCGGAGCTGGTAGGAGGCGCAGGCACGGCCAGAATGTGCCGAGTCAGGAGGGGTGCGGGAGGGCACCCTCCTCAATGCCATGTGCCCATAGCCCCAGTTCACATGCTGCCTCCTCCAGGAAGCCATCCCAGGCGCCCGGCTGTCTGTGCCTCCCTACTCGGGCTGACAGTTCTCACTACCTTTCTGTTCTTGCCACGGCGGGCCCCACCCACCGTGTGCGGGGCAGGTGAGGAAGGAACACGCCAGGCCTCCAGGCCTCAGTGTCCCCTCTGTGAAATGGGAGCACCCTTCTTCTCAGGGTCAGAGCAAGGCCTCACAGGAACCTGGAACAGCAGTGGGAAGAGTGTGGGCTTGGCCGTCAGTTCCCACTTTGCGCCCTGGCTCTGCCACGGAGCCGCCACGTGGCCTAGGCAGGACACTGGACCTCTCGGTGCCTTTCCCTCCCCGCACGTTCGGTGGCGATGACAGTCGTGGCTCCTACACAGAGTTGCTGGGGATCAGATGAGAGTCTGGCACAGAGCATGCACGTGCCCGGACCCTGGCGCACTGTAGGTGCTCAACAAACGGTTACGGAGCCTGAACCCAGCACAGGGCTGGGCACGCAGCACACCCGAGCAAGGGAGATCAGCTTCCGCTGAGCCCTCCCCTCACCTGACCTCTCCCCACACTGGTTCGCTCCGAAGAGGACACCCGCATTTGGCTGTTGCCCCAAAGCCCTCAGACCCCCGGAGCCCGACAGGGCCAGGACCTGGCAGGTGGCCAAGGCCTCCGCCCACCTGCTGAGGGGCAGAGAGGCCAGCTGGAACCTCAGGCAAAGGGTCCAAATACTGCCTCCCCCCCGATGTGCGGTGTGGCCGCGGACAGATCGCCTGTCGTTACCGTGTTGTCCCCATTTGGGATGATGACCTGAAGGCCTCACAGGGTGGGTGCGATCCTTGAAAGAGAAAACTCACCGAAACTCCCCCCGCCACGCTCAGGTTGCAGCCCCCTCACAGCCACGAACACCCGCCCCTTCCTCTGTGAGCACGAGGGCAATCTCTGTGCTCCGAGCCACAAAGCCCAGACTGGGGTTCTCCTAGGCCTCTGGGATGGGACCACTCCAGGACAGAAAGCCCCATGGGCATGGGCAGCGAGGTGAGGCAGGGACCCTCCTGGCTCCAGCCAGTTTCGGGGGCCAGACCCTCTCCCGAGGCCCTCTCGTGGGTGTGGATCTTGGCCCTGCTACCCCAGGCTGTTTGGCCCCGGCCAGAGCTGCACCTCCCGCCCAGAGTGCCGGGGGCAGAGAGGCCTGGCTGTGCCACGGTTCCCAGCAGCCACACCGGCACGCAGCCTGGCCCTGGCCACGGGCTGCCACACTCACCCTCGTAGAAGCGGATCTTGTCCCGGAGGATCACCATGCCTTTGGTCAGCAGCTGGTTCTGCAGGGACACACAGAGGTGCCATCACTGTCCCGTGGGTGCCCTGGGGTGTCCTGCCCAGCAGGGCCCCCAAGAGCTCACCAGGCAGCTGAGGCCCAGAAAGGGGAAGTGACGTACTGGGGTCCCACAGCCCGACACTGCCAAGCTGGAGCCTCAGCTCACCCTGGGAGGCCACAGCTGACCTGACCTGGAGCTGTCACGACAGAGGTGGTGGCCGCAGGGACATCCTGGAGCCCCCTGTGCTGGGGGCCTTACACACCCCACCGTGCAGAAAGGACTCTGAGGCAAGAGGGGGCCTCATTACCAAAGGCCGGGCCTGTGGGCCGCCGCCACACCGCGTGGACCCTGCCTGCGCATCTCAGCTGCGCACAAACCATGTGGTCTCAGCACGGCTCACAATAGCCCAGAGGTGGCAACAACTCAAGTGTCCACCAACGCAGGGGCAGATACATAAAATGTGGCCTGTCCACACAACGGGACATTATTCAGTCACGAAGGAATGAAGTACTGACTCATGCTACGGCTGGGACGAACCCTGCCAACACCGTCATGCTGGGAGAGAGGAGCCGGACAGGAAAGGCCACACGGTGTGCGACTCAGCTGACGCGAGATGCCCAGGACAGGCAGATGCAGACGGGAAGTAGAACAGCGGTTGCCTCATGCTGGGGTGGGCTGTGTGTGTGTGGGGGGCATCTTTTTGGCATGATGAAAAATTCTGGAATTGGATAGTGGTGACGGCTGCACAACTTTGTGAATACTCTAAAACCATTAAACGGTACCCTTTAACGGAGGAATAGTCTGGCATGTGAATTATACTTCAATGAAGCTGTTAAATAATAATAATTTTTAAACCCCGAAACCATGCACTGTGAGGAACCACAGGCCCATCCTTAGCCCACCCACCGGGCAAGGTGGGCGCCTCGCTCTGAGCCTGCAGAGCGGCCGAGTTCTGCACAGGGCTCTGCGTTGCTCACGGCCCCCCCTCGCCCCCCGCTGCCGTGTGACCTCAGGCAGGTCATTCCACCGCTCTGAGCCCCAGTGTCCGTGTGTCCACTGGCCACGCAGGCCTGTTGGCCAGGTAGGGTACAATGAACGCTAAGTGCTGCAGTCCTGGGACAGAGGCCTGGGGAGATGCTGACGCCACAGCGACACTGTCACCACGAGGCTCAGGGCGCAGGGCTGAGCAGACGACCCAAACACGACGTCTGGGATCCCAGGCCGACACTCTGGGAGGAGAGGGATGGGTAGCAGAACTTCCAGTGCATCACGCGCCCAGCACAGCGCTAAGACATCGCCTGCACCTCATCATCATTAACCTCTGCAACACTCCACATTGGCTATATGGGGGAACTGAGTCATGGGGCGGCGAGTCCTCAGAACCCCAGGCAGAGAGTGGTGGAGCCAGCGCCCCTCCCCGCCGAGAGCAGGCGCCTCCCCCTCCTTTCCAGCCCCCGCAGGAAGCACAGCCAGCGTGGCCGGCGGGCACAGCCCACCCACCTGCAGGTACTCTGTGAAGAACGACCCCAGCTCCGTCTTCAGCAGCTGCCTGTGGGCGGGAGGGGAAACGAGAGTGAGTCACAGACCACGTGGCGGCACGGGGGGGGGGGGTACCCGGACCCGGGACTGGGGTGGGGCCTCTGGGCAGCAGGAGACCAACCTGCTCAGCCCGAAACCGTGTCGGGTGGGAGGGTCCAGCCCATCCAGAGCTGGGGGCCCGGTCGGCCCCACATCTGGGCCTCCACGGTCCATAGCTGCGGCCCCTCAAGTTCATCCCTGCACCCATTCCACAGAAGAGGAAGCCGAGGGGTCCCCACGGGGAAAACGCAGGCGACCGCGTCTCATATTTTCTCCCGCAGACACCTGGCAGGGCTGGGCCTGCAGTGGCCAGCCCACTCCCTTCCACGCGCCCACATCCCAGCCAGGGCTCCTCCTCGCCCCCCGCGGAGCTTCCTCCAGAGTGTTTCCTCCTTTACTCCAGAGAAGCCCATTCAGTCTTCACCGACCCAGCGGCAGGTGTTGACTGGGGCTGCCCTTTCACAGGGGAGGCAAGAGAGGCTCGCGGAGGCCAAGTGACCAGTCCAAGGCCCCGCAGGACACGCCAGGGTTCGGACCTGAACCTCGTCCTTTGCATCCAATGCTGGTAATTCCTGCACGTCAGGGGCTGAGAGCAGGGAGCATCCCATTCCACGCCAACCACGGACCAAAACCACACAGGCATCGTCAATGTCGAGCGTCTCACGGCCCAAGGCAGACCAGTAAGGGGTCACATGGGACACTGGAGAGGGGCCGACCCCCACGGAAGCCCCGGCAGCACCTGCAGGACAACATAGGCATGGACAGCTCCGGCCACTGAGTGTGGGGGAAAGGCCTTCACAGCCGAGCACAGCCAGGGCTCCCAGGGCCTTGGATTCTAAGAAGGTGGGTCACATGGAACGTCCTTCAGGAACAACATCATCCAAAACCATCAAGATAGAAAGAGGCTTGGGTCCGTAACCTGGCAGCCCTCCGCAACCCAGAGGGACCTGCGCCCTAAGATTTTTCCTTGCGTCTAAAGCCCATTCATTATGCAAAGTGCATACACTTCTGTGCCTCAGAAGAAAAGCCACCAAAGGAAGGAATCAGGAGACAGTGAGAGGACTGGACCACGCGCGAATTAAAACCTCTGGCGCTTCAGGGACACAATCGAGACAGCGAAAAGCCAACTCACCAAACAGGAGGAAAGATTCACAAATCAGTATCCGATAAGGGTCTAGACCCAGAAAACATAAAGAACAATTATAACTCAACCATAAAAACACAAACGGCCCAATCAAAAAATGGACAAAGGATGTGACCAGACATTTCTCCAAAGCAGATACACAAATGGCCAACGAACACATAAAAAGATGCTCAGCATCCTCAGTCACCAGGGAAACACGAATCAGAACTGCAACGAGACACCGCTGCACACCCACTGGTGTGGTCAGAATACAAACTGGAAAGTAACAAGTGCTGGTATGAATGCAGAGCATCTGACTTCCCCCCGCCCGCCACTCGCTCCACGCGTGGGAGGGCACAGCGGTGCAGCCGCTGTGGAAAAGAGGTGGGCAGGTCCTCACAGAGCTACACAATTACCAGGGGACCCAGCAACTCCGCTCCCAGGTACACGCGAGAGAAATGACACACATCACGCAAAAGCTTGCAAACAGATGTTCCCAGCAGCGCTGCTCGTAAGAGCCAAAAGGTGGAAACAACCCGCATGCCCATCGACGCACACGTGTGCTCTCCACGCATGCAGTGGAATGTTACTTGGCCATAAAATGAACAAAGTGTGGAACCACGCTCCCACACGCATGCACCCGGAAAGCGTGGTGCTACGTGAAAGAAGCCCGGCTCAAAGGGCCACACGCTGTGAGCCCTCGTGTATGAAATGCTCGGATTAGGCAAATCCAGATGGAAAGTTGCCTGGCATCTGATTTGCCAGGGCTGGGGGAGCGACAGGGAGCCACTGTTAACGGGTATGGAATTTCCTCTCGGGGCGATGAGAACGTTCCGGAAGTAAACAGGGGTGATGGTTGTACGACATTGTGAATATGCTAAAAGCCACTGGACTGTACACTTTAAAAGGGTGAACTTCATGGTATATGAATCACATCTCAATAAAAAGTTTATACACACACACAGACACACGATGACGGCCGGACATCAGGGTCCTCACTATTCCAGCCCTGGCCCTGTCCACCTACCTGTGCCTGGGCACATTCAGGGCACCCCCTGGCCCCCGAGTCTCACTAACCAGCTGTAAGAATCAAGGCGGAGCATTCAGAGGCTGGTGCAGTTGATGGCTCTAGTCACAGACTCTCTCACGGGATCAACACTAGTGACCGATTCTGGACCAAATCTGCATAATTAAATGCACCTAACTTAATGTGGCCACGTCAGCAAGAGCCAAGAGGGCAGGGGGTTCTGAACGACCCACAGGCCCTGGAGTCAGGGGCCTGAGCGCCAGCTCCACCCGCCAGTCCTGCGACGGCAAACGACCCACTCAGCTGCTCTGGGCCTCAGCATTCTGGCCCGTGCAGTCGAGACGATACGGCGTCCGCCCCTCAGGGCTGCCGTGAGGAGTGGGTGAGTCTAAGGTACAGAACGTCCCGTGCCCAAGGCTGGCACAGAGAAAGACTTCATGAAAAAGGCCTTGCTATTATTACTTAGAGATTTCTAGAACTTTAAACTGGCTAAAAAGAAGTTGCCCCAAATAACCCAGCTGCCCTGGAGCTCGAAGCCTCACACAACACCCATTTCTACACATTCTCATGGGTAAGGGTCCTGGCTGGTGAGAGGGGCCTGGGAGCTGGTGGCTTCTCTGTGCCCCACACAGCACACACTCCAGGGGAGCTGCCGCGAAGTGCCAGCTCCCAGGGGTCAGGCCGGGCGGGGCCCAGGGAGAAGAGGACACAGCAAGAATCGGACGGGCGCCCGCCCACGCTGCTCAGGCTGGAGGGCTGGGGGAAGGTGAGCCAACGCCGGGGCTGTGCCTGCTGCTGCCTGAATTGAAAACTCTTTCTTTTGCTGTTGTTCAAACGCTCTCCAGATTCTTCTTTTTTTTGAGACAGGGTCTTGCTCTTTTGCCCAGGCTGAGGCTGGAGTGCAGTGTCGCGATCACAGCTCAGTGCAACTGAACTCCTGGGCCCAAGCCATGCTCCTGCCTCAGCCTCCTGAGTACTGGGACTATAGGCACATGCCACTTCGCTTGGCTTAAATTTTTTTTGTAGAGGTGGGGTCTCACTGTGTTGCCCAGGCCAGGAGCAGATTCTTTAGGCTTCTCGCAAACTTCCGTTTCCCTAAGCAGAGGAGCACCAGGAAAGGGGGCTCCTGGGGCCCCACCCTGGCCAGGCCAGATGATCCAGAGCAAAGCAGGACGCCCTGAACAAGTGACATATGCTGGCTTCAGTTTACCCATATGTTAAGGGTCCTCTCGGCTCTGCCACGCAGGGGTGGGGGCAGGGGACCTACGAATTAAAATCTGACCTACTTACTTTCTTTCCCACCTCGAACACTGAGGGGGAGGTTCACTGCCTGTTTCCCCGTGTTCTTCTGACACAGGGACGGGGCTCAGAGGGTCAGGGTGGAGGGAGGCGGCACAGAACTGGGAAATGCCCCCTTGCAGCAGCTATGTGACCCTGGGCAAGTCTCTTGGCCTCTCTGAGCTTCTGCCTCCTGTACTACGCAGACATCCGCAGATCCCTGGAGGCCGCCCGGCTCTAGCAGCAGCTGTGGGAGCCCATCCGCCCTCGCCCTTCACAGTCCTCATTTCCCGGCTCTTCACAGGAAACGAGGGTGTTTGCCGGGCTGTAATTGCCTTTCCGGGAACGACACTCAGTCATTAGGCAGGTGGGTCCTTCCCTCCAACTGAGTGAATATGCTTCGCGATGCTGGACGCTGGTGCGGCCCTGCGGGCGTTACCTCGAGGCACTGTCCAGGTCCCACCCCGCTTCCCCTGAAGACCGTCAGCAGGGGTGGGGGCTCGGGGCGTCAGCCGAGGTCAAGCCCCGCACGGCAGCTTGGGAAACCCAGCCCGGGCCCTGCGGTCACTGCTAACGTGGCCTCTGAGAGGGAGCCCCAAGCGTGGCTGGTGGGTCAGGGGCCTCCACCCTGGGACCGGCCCTCCCTGCCACCCACCGACCCAGGCCCAAGGCACTCACCGGACACCCTCGTTGAGGCTGAAGAGCTCCTGGTCGGGCAGCCCCTTGCGCTGGAAGACAGCGATCACCCCGTTGTGGATGCTGCGGGAGGAGGAAGACGAACGTCACGTCCGGAGTCCCAGGACCCCTTCCCCTTGCCCGCCAGGCCTCCCCCCTCCTTCCCTCTCCTGCCCACCCCTCCCGCTCTGCCAGGAACAGGGCGCGCCGGACCTTACTCTCAGAAGAGCAGGAATCGCTGTCCCTGCGGGACCCTGTCCACACCCGTTTAACCCTGTGACCCTGCACCCCCAGCCGGCCTACCCGCAGCCCAGGCCTGTGTCACCAGGTGCCTCCTGGTGACCTCTCCGGGACATCCCCTGCCCCTGCACACGCTCTGCAGCCAAACCCCGCAAGCTCAGCTTCCTTCCTGTGCTCGTGAGCCCTCCCCACCCAGGCCAGCACCGGGGACCCTCTGCTCGCCCCTCCCGCCCCCAGCGCACTCGCGCCATGCTGACTTTTGCCCGCCCCACGTCTGATGTCTCTGGGCCCTTCTCCTCCTCCACGGCCACCCCAACTCGGGCTCCACACGGTGTCCCTAGCCGACAGTGGCACCCTGTCCACCCTGACCATCCACATGCAGGCCCGGGGAGGGTGAAAAGTGTGCGTGTGCTCACGCCCTGTCCCCCACCGCTCTGCTCACAAAAACCCACCAGGGCAGGCGTGGGCAGGCGTTTCTGCAAAGGGCCCGAAGCAGATCTTTTAGGCTTTCTGGGTCCTCCAGTCCTCGTCACAGCTGCTCAGCTCGGCTGCCATGGTGCGAAGACAGCTTGGACGACACACCAGGGGACGTGCGGGGCTGTGTCCCAGCAGAACTTTATTTACAAAGACGAGGGGTGCGTGCCAGAGTCTGCCGACTCCCCGCGCTGGCGCCTTCCTGACCAGGAGCTCCAGGGTGCCTGTGCCAGCCCCAGGGCCCCCAGCCGCCCTGAGCACCGCGCGCCCTGCGTTACCTGCTCCCAGCCCCACGGGGGAAGCCGCCACCAGCCATGGGACCTGTGCACCTGCCTCTCCTGCCTGGTTCTTCCTTCCTCTCCCCACTGCCAGCTCCGTGGCTCCTCCAGACACCAGCCCATCACCGGCTTCCGCAGCATTTGCCAGTGTGTGCCCACGCGCTACGTGTGATTAACCTGTCCCCTCCACGACACGTAAGCCGAGAGTGCAGGGCCCTGCGCTGCTCGTGACTGCGTGCCCAGCCCCGGGCTCGAAGGGGAGGCTTGGTAAGTATTTTGTGAAAGTTCATCCTCCACTTTCCCTCCCCTCCAACTGCAGTCGATCCGAAGTCCAAGCCGGTTCCATCTCCCAGATCTCTCCACTGCACCCTCCTCGCCTGCCCGGAACTCGGGTTACACCAGCCCGCCTCTGCCTCCCCACTGCCTCCACTGTCCCCGCGGCCAGAGACACTTCCCAAGGTCCTGCAGGTGGCATTCCAGGCTCCTCTGGGCATGGCCCTGCCCCACACTCCCGGACATCCCAGCTCTAACCCCACAGAATATGGGACCCTCTAGGCAGTGCCACATCACTGGGTCTTGGCACCCACTGCCTGCTCTGCCTGGAAGGCCCTTCTCCCTGTCCACAGGGCCAGCAGCTGTTCATGCTGGGCCCTGACCCAGAGGCCTCCTCCTCCAAGAAGCCCTCGGGCCCCCTCCCTCCCTGTGCAGATTCATTTACCAGCACTTTGCTGATTCACTTTGCTGAGAGTGGCCGCCACCAGACACAAGCTCCCCAGCGTGCGAACCAGATCTGGGTGGCACTGCCACCTTGCACTCAGGACGTGGTTGAGGCTCTGAGCCTCAGCTAGAGGAGACAGTGGGCCGGTGCTCCTGTCTCCTCGTCGACTTTCATTGACTCCATCCTGTCCTGTGATTGGCTGCCCACCTGACAGATGAGAAAACTGAGGCCCGGAGAGGCTAAGTCCTTTGCAGAAGGGCATAGAGCGGTGTCCCCACATGGAGCCAGCTCGGCAGGGTCACAGGCCTCACATCGCAATGTCTCACGGAGGCTCCCAGCAGCGCGGGGACATGCTCAGGCCCCACACCTAGCTCCTGGCCCGGCCAGCTTTGCGCAGGAGTTATCACCCCCTTCCAGCAGGCACTGGCCAAGGCCACGCCGGACACGTGTCACCTGACCTGGGGTGCCCGACTACTCCGGAATGCTCCTTATTTACGTGTCTGGGGACGCAGGCTTGCTAACTTCCATTTCTTGTCTGTGATACGGGGATCGCGAGAGTGCCCACCCGCAGGGCGCTGTGGGGACGAGAGCCTGGCCCAGGCTAGGGGCTCGGTGCATGTTCACGGCCAGGATGGTGCTCACCAGCTAGAAGCCGCTGGGTGGCCCCAGCCCCACAAATCTGTCACAGTAAAGCTGCTTCCCATTTACAGAATGAAAAAAGGTAAAAATCCCGCAGGAAGGCCAACAGCCCCCAGGAAGCCAGCTATCCCAGAGCGGCCCCTGTCCTCCAGGAATCCCAACAGCTGGAAACTCAGGCCCAGGCTGGGCGGCTGCAGGCGGAGAGTGAACGGCACACAGTGGAGATGCCTGGGCCAGCCCCGCCCAGCCCTGTCCCTGGGGGAGCCTGGGGGCTGGCGGGTGGGGGCGCTGCTGGCCATGGCCCTGGGCCCCAGACTGGGGCTCAGGGCAGGTCCCTAGTTCTCTCTGGAAGCCCAGGCCTCTCTCAGGGCGGTCCCTTCGCTGGACCCAAATCACCGAACCCAATTCAGTGGGAAGGACAGCATGGCCCATGGTGCGAGGCAGGAGGAAGCGGGAAGTCTCCAGAAGCCAGTGCACTGGAGCCCAGGGGCCTCGGGGCTCGCGTGGCCGAGGCTTCGTCTGAGGCTCAGCAGCAGGCTCTTCCAGGGTGCCACAGTGGGCCCCCAGCCCACTCTGGTGGCCCCGGCTCGGGGGTGACCCTACACCGTGAGGCCTCTGGACAGAGTCCTCCCTCGTACCTGAGGCCTTGTGGGAGTGTGGCGCCCACTGTCACTCGTGCCACCCCCTTGCTGACCCTGGGCTTGAGCTTGAACTGCGCCAGCTACTTCCAGCTCCTTTAAGGAACCTGCTTCCTCCCTTCGAGGCCACTGTCCTGGCTGCTCCCTCGGCCTGGAGGCTCAGCCTCCACCTGTCCCCCCCCCCACCCCCGGAGCCGTCCTCACTCCTCCTGTCTCACCTGTCGTGGTCTGGTCGTCTTTTCTAGGGAGGAGAGGTCTATCCGGCTTCCTGTTACCATCCCCCACCCCAAACGGGCTGCGCAGAGTAAGGCCAAGTCACTACTCTTTGCCCACAGGTGTCTGAGCATCTCCTGGGATGTTTTCCTGTCCACACCCCACCCCCACCCCAGCCTCTGGCTCTTGGGGGGACCTTGACTTCCTCCAGCCCCCAGGCTGGTCCAACGTGCAGGCCTGGGTTTGAATCCCAGCACGATGCTTCCTGGCTGTGTGCCTTGGCCGAGTCACCTCACCACCTTGTGCCTCAGTGTTCCCATCTGTTCAACGGGATTAGTAAGTGCAGCGCCTACCTCCTGGGGTATTGCAGAATCAGCTCTGCGGTCTTTGGCGGTTATGGTACAGGGAGGGGCGCGTATCTACCACGCCTCAGCCTCGCCCAGCCCAGACAGGCCCTGCGTGGTTTCTCAGTCTCCTCCTAACCACCAGCATGTGGCAGGGACTGTTAGACCCCAGGCTACAGGAGAAAACACAGGGGCTCAGACAGGCCGAGGGACTTGCCCAGAGTCACACAGCTTGACACTTGGCAGAGCCAGAATTGAGACCTGGAGCCTGGCCTGTGGTCCCCTCCCCCGCCCCAGGGGGCTCTCAGGAGCTGCCCCTCACCCACTCCCACCCAAACCCTTGGGTGAGGGAGGGAGGGGTGTTTGGTAAACAAGAAACCTCGCTGTGCCACTGGGGATAGAGGAAGGGTGGGGAGAGCAGGAGGGCCTCATGTGAAGTGTCATCCCCCAAAATAGAAGTGAAACCCCAGCTGCGCTGGCCCGTGGCCTCCCCGACCAGATGGACAGGCCCAGTCGGGGCACGTGCAAATGGTCCCGTGGCCACCACAGGAGCCTCTGTGGAGACTTCCGGGTGAAGCCTGCATGAGTGGAAGCTGCCCACGACCTCCCTCCTCCAGTCCTGGACGGCCTGCTCCAGGAAGGCCCTGCCCCCGCAGGCACGCCCCATCTGTCACCCCAGGGCAGCCCCTCCTGGCCCAGGCCGGGTCCCAGCGCTGGGTGGGTGTGGGGTGAGGCGAGAAGGGCAGGACCTTCAGTGAGGCCGCAGGGCCCAAGGAGCGGGAGGCCTGGGCTGGGTAGGCCCCAAAGGCCAAGGAGCTGAGGGGCTGACTGTGGGGCCTCCTGGGGACACCTGCCCGTGGCCGCGCTGGCTGAGGCCAGTGTGAGGCTGGAGCCTGGCTGGGCAGGTCTCTGTGGTGCCCAGCTGCCCACACAGGAAGCCCAGGGCAGGGTGAGTGAGGGGGTCCACCCACAACCCGGCCCAGGTGGGTCTGGCTAACACACCTCCAGGGACACCTGGGAGGACAGCCCTTGTGGGGGCCTGGCAGTGGCCCATCCTTCCCAGGCCCCAACCCCAGCGGGACACGGCTTCCGCAGGGCTCAGAGAACTTGGAGATGAGAGCGGGCCTCTGCCAGGTGCCCCTCCTCACTTCTGCCCCCAGGAGACCGACCCGGACCCCCAGCTGGGCTGGCTCAGGACCCACGGGAAGGGCAGGTGTGTGGCAAGGGTGGCAGGGCAGTCAGGCTGTACTGGGTCCCTGTGTCCCCCCAGGCTCACCCTGCCACTGGCTGCTACCTTCCTGGTGAGTGCCCACTGCCTCTGCCCTCTCGCTGTCCTGTCCTTCAAAGGGTGACCAGTGTCCTTATTTGTACCCTGGAGGCCACACCCAGCCCCAAGAGATAAAGCTGGGGGGCTCCCGGCTCGGTACCAGCCCCCCAGAAACTCAGGTCCACTGGCCCTCCACACTTCAGGGTGAGAAGCACAGGGAGGCGGGTGACTCTGAACCAAAGCCCGCCTCCATGCTGGGCCTCAACGTCACCTCTGGAAAACAGCAGTGACAATACCACCTCCAGGCCTGTGGGTAGGTTCCCCTGCTTCTCAGCACACGGGCATCACGCCCACCCTGGTCTCAGTCCACCTGGCTGGAAATACCCCCTCACCAGGGCTCCTGGCCCTGTGCCCAACCCACTCCTCCCTGGGAGCCTGCAGAGACTTAGAGCTTTTCTCCATAGGCTCACCTGCCCAGGTAGGCAGGCACCTGGGCCCACTCAGCAAACAGGGGCTCTGCCTACCTGTCCTGCTCTGGCTGTGGAGGGGGACAGAGGCCTGCTCTCCCCTGACTGCCCGCCCACCCTCAGGCCCTCGGGCCCCCTCCCCAGCTGGCGGCAGGATCTGGCTGGCTGTGGGGGGGGAGGGCTGCAGATAGTCCCTGAGCCCAGGCTGGTGGGTGGGAGTCAGAGGTGGGGCCCCAAGGCACGCGGAGGGAGGAGAAGCCCACAGTATGAGTTTCCCACGGCTGCCGTAATCGCCAATAAGCGGCTTAAAACAACACGAATTCGTTCTCTTACAGTTCTGAAGGCTGGAAGTCACAAACCAGTTTCATCGAGCTAAATCCAAGGTGTTGGTGGGGCTCATCCCCTGGAGGCTCTGGGGGGGAACCCCTCTGCTCGCCTCTTCCAGCCCCTAGAGGCACCCACATTCTTTGGCTCGTGGCACTTCCTCCATCCTCAGAGCCACTGTGTGACATCTTCCAGTCCTCCTCTCTGCTTCCGTCATCACGTCTCCGCCTCTGACTCCGACCCTCCTGCGTCCCTGTCCGGAATACCCCTGCGATTACCCCCGGCGCACCTGGAGAAAGCCAGGGAGCTTCCCATAGCTAGGTGCTTCGGACAATCACTTCCTTAAGACAGTCCTTAAGTCACACTCACAGGTTCTGGAAACTAGGGCGATGTCTTTGGGGACCACTGTTCTGCCACCACACCCAGACTGCTTCAGAGGTGCAGGCTGCTCAGGACCAGAGCAAGTTGGCACGCGTGGTGGGGACCCAAACAGCGGCCCTGACTGCAGCCAGCCACGACTCTCAGCCACCAAGTCACCCAGCCAGGAGGCTTTGGCCAACATGCCCTGGCCCTTGAGAGACCCCCGTGAGCACACGCTTCCAGTTAGACCTGGCTGGACCCCAGCCTCTGCCCTGACTCAGGCGTGAACCTGGGCAGTCCCCGCACCTCTCTCGGCCTCAGTCTGCTCATCTGCAAGATAGGGGTCTTGAGCGCGACCTTAAGGGTTGTTGTGGGGACGAAAGGAGCTCAGCAGTGTCCGGGGTTTGGACGGGGCCCAGCACAGGTAAGGTGTGGGTGTGCACACACTATCTGCGAAACGGGTGCGCAGTGCTGTCGGGAGGAGACACAGGTGCAGAGTATTCCCTGAGGGCTGGGGACAGTGGCTGGAGTGGTCATGGCCCCAGCCGGCTCCTGTCCAGGACCAGGGAGTGCAGACAGGTCCTTAGGCCCCTGCCCCTCCTGCCCCACCCCAGAGACAGCCACAAGCTATGGGACACAGCTCTTCCCACCAACACCTATCTCGCCCTGGCCCCAGCTGGGACGCGAACCCACATGCATCCCTGGGTAGTGGCCTATATCGTCAGACTCTGACATCACCAGGGGTCTTGATCAAGCTCCTCTCCTCCCGTGCCTCAGTTTCTCTGTATGTAAGCTGAAGACAGTCATCCCAGCCTTGGAGCTGGATTTGTGGGGATGAGGAGCGAAGCATCGCACGCCCTGCGCCATGCCTGGCGCCTCAAGGGCACAGGCTCTCCCACGCTCTGCCTGGGGCTGCCACTCCAAGGGGGCCTCCGGCTCTCTCAAGCCTCAGGCAGATCCAGGCCTGGTGAGGAGAAGTGGTCCATAATGGCTACCACCTGTCGGACCGGTGTTGGGAGTGGGTCTGTAGGGGTGGGGTTCGGAGAGCTCCCTCCCGCCTGCAGCTGGGGTCTCCTGCACTGGCCAGCCCTGCTGGGGATCCCCAGACAGAGCTGAGAGCAACTGGCCGGGCACTGGCACAGAGGGCTCAGACACCCCCACGTGCCCTCTTGGGCCCACTCTGGATCTCAGGCATCTTCCAGGAGTTTCCCTGCAGCCCTGGGGTGGGGGAGGAGGCAGAGGCTGGGTCGAGGCCTGGGGTGCGAACATGGAGCCCACCTGTGCGTGCCTGCAGGCCGGGGCTCAGCCAGAGGGTCGCTGGGCCCCCTAATCCCACCTCCTCCTGCACCTAGGAAGGACGTGAAAGCACAACGTGGCCCTGCAGCTTGAGTGCCACCTTCATGGAGCTGGAGGCCCCACGTGGGTGTGGAGCCCAGTCCCGGTGAGGAGTGAACTGGGGCTGACAGGGTTGGCGGGGGATGGGGTGGGCGCACAAGGACAGACAGGGACATGGGCCCTTGAGGAGGGGGGGAGGAGGGGTCCATGCCGAAACTCATGTCACCCCACCAGCCTGGGAGAGCCCTATGGGGACACATGTCCGCAGCCCCAGCACTGAGTCCCCGGCCTGGCATGGGCGGGGGCAAAACCTGCCAGATAAATGAGCAGCAGGTGCTGAAGAAGCTTCTGACAGTTCTAGTTTACGGTCGCAAGGGAGGCCCAGCTGCCTGCCAGCCTGGCACCCACCACTGACACTTCCCGAGCACCCACAGAATCAGCTCATGGAAGGAACAAGGGGACGTGGGCCACCGCAATGTGTTCCGTGCCGAGTACCACCCAGTTCATCTTCTTCCCAGCACTGAGCCGACCTGCGGTTACTCCGTCCCTTTACTCGTCTCCTTGTTTATTTCCTGAGTTCTGCCTCCACGGATTCCCAGCTCCGGGAGCACAGTCTCTGCCGAATCCATGCCCCGGTGCCAGCCCGGTGCCGGCACGGTGAACGAATGAGTGAGCGGCTGAGGGCACAGACTCAGTTCTTACGACAGAGCAAGCTCTGTACTCCTGCCCCACGTCCAGAAGAGGGAATTTAGGGGACGTGCCCGGGTCACGGTAGTGAGCTGCAGTGTCCCTGAGAAACTCATGTCCACCTGAAGCCTCAGACCTTACTGGGAAACAGGGTCTCCGCAGAGGAAGGCCACGTGAAGACGGAGGTGGAGACTGGAGTGACACCGCACAGGCCAAGGAGGGACCCTTCGCTAGGCGCTTCAGAGGGACCACAGCCCTGCTCTGATGTCCGACTTGTGGCCTCCGGAATTGAGAGAGGAAGACATTTCTCTTGTTTTAAGCTACCACGTGCGTGATCATTTGTGAGAGCAGTCCTAGGTCTCACAGATAAACAGGCGTGCATCTTGGACTCAAAATGAGGAGTCCACAGCTCAGGCTGACACAGCTGTCCCAACCCTGCACGAGGCTATTGTCCTGGGGACCCTGGCAGGCAGCACTGCAAGGAGAGGGGGCAAGCAGACAGGGACCAGAAGGCGTCCCCCAGCCCCCTACTGTTTCTGCTCAGGGACTTGGCTGAGGAAGGCACCTGGCCTGCCCTTGGCTCGGTCCCCGCACCTGGCAGGGAAGAACAGGCTCTGCCGCATATTCTGTGGGTGATGGGTGACATGGGCAGGTCTGCTAGGTGCTCTCCGTGCCCCTAGGGAGCTCTACGTGGGAGCTGCTGGTAACATCTCTACACCTCCCTCCCTGGGCTCTGACAGTGGGACAGTGAGCCAAGGGCCTGGCACACAGTAGGACTGCATGAAATGGCAGTGCCACTGCTGCCACAGCAGTGGGGGCGGAAGCAGGTCCAAGGGCTGGGCGACGTGGAGCCTTGCGGGTGCTGCAGGGAAGGGGCTGGCCTTTCTCTGTGGCCCGCCAGGCCACTGCGTGAAAGCCCGTGGAGAGACTCGGGGGGCCTCTCTCCGCAAGGCCTCCCTGAACTCTGAGGAGACACTCGGGACTCCAAGCTTGCCCATGGTCCTCTGAGCCAGCACCTCACCAGTGCCCCCACCTGTCTGGGGACCCTTCAGGACACCCCAGCTGGGGAGTGGGAGGGCGCTCACAAAGTTACTGTCAGTGAAAGCTTAGGACTGGCCGACTCCCAAGGACCTCCCGAAACCCCATCCCTCCAGGCAAACCCCAACACAACTTGCCTGCAGGAGTTGGGCTTGACTTATGCATTATGGAGCCCCTAATATGCGCTTGACACTGTGCCCAGGGCTTTATTATGCACACTTACATTTAATCTCTACAACAGCCTCTGTTATTCACCCACTTTACAGATAAGGAAATTGAGGACCAAAGAGGTTAAGTGACTTTCTCAAGACCACACAGCAGGGAAGGGGCAGAGCTGGGATTTGAGGTAAGGCTGTTTAGCTCTTTCCACTAAATCATCACAGAGAAACAAGGTGGGAGACTGGTCCTCTATCCTCAATACAGCCAGGGGAGAGGACGGCTCTTAGGCCATTGAGCAGTCTTAGGTCAAGGAGATTCCCCAGCAGGAGTCCTCCTTCCTTCACTGCTTCCAGCCCTGTAGGGAGGAATGCACATACCACTGACAAAAAGGGAAACTGAGGCAGACACATCCCAGCCCTCTAGCAGGATGCAACAGAAGGGACAGAAGATAAGCATGTGAATGACCACATCCTGCCTGGTGTGCAGAGGACCTCCCACTGTGGTCTCAGGCTGGCAGCCCTGTGCCCACCACCATGCTTACGAGGCATTCGTTGCACGGAGTAAATGTGCGTCCAAATTACAGATGGGTTCCTGGTTGGCGAGACCATAGCTGGTGGAGCATCTGGCAAGATTTCACTGCCAGGTATTGGGGGAGAGGGGCAACATCCACAGCTCCCCTGGACAGCCTGCCACACTTCTCCCCGGCCCCCATTTTCCTTTTGGTGGAAATGTCTATTTCTGAAAAGGGCTCAGAAGCAGACCCGTTGGGGAATCCCACCACAGAAGCCATCTCTTTTCCGGATCTCAGCCTTGCTCACCACACAAAGCTGGAGGGGGGTCCCCACGCCCGCGCTTGTCTGGAACGGCCCCCTGGAGGAGGAGGGTGCTCTAAGGAATGCCTCGCAGCTGCCACACCCCCTGCTGACAGCTGGGAGGACGGGGCCCGCGTAAGGGAAAACCAGAGGGGCCTTAAACAGACACAGGAAGCCGCGAAGACCCACCGCTGAGCCCAAGGCTCACTGCTCCTCTGAAAAGCGGGAAAAATACTTCTGCCGGCCTCCCAGGTGGTCGCGAGCGCGGAGGTAGGGACGTGGAAAGACCCCGGGTGGAGGCGGGCACGCGGGTGCCGCGCCCACCCCACCACCCGCCGCCGGGGCACTTCTGGACCAGCCCGGGCGCCGGCGGGGCCTCGGTCTCTCCCCCTGTCTGTAAACACGCTGCACTAAACTTCCCTCCCGGCCGCACAACTCCGGGCGCAAATTCTCCGCGAGCCGCCGAGCGCCGCGGTGCCCCAGGCGGCGCTCCTACCTCGGGCGGTCGCTCACCCGCGAACCGGCCGAGGGCGCCTCCCCGGCTCCCGGCCCCCGACGGGCGGGAGGGCGCGGCCTTACCTGTTCCAGGTGGCGTTGGCGCAGGCCCGGCGCTGCTGCGTGCCCCGCTCGTCCGCGGCGGCGGCCGGCTCTCTCTTGCCCAGGTCACTGAGGCTGGGCGAACTCATGAACTTCAACCTGCGGAGAGTCCTCATGGTGACCCGGCCGCCCGCTCCGCGCCCACGCGCGCCCGGCGCCGCGCCCTGCGCCACGCGGCTCCGCGGGCCCGGCCGGCGCTGCGCTCTCTACGCGGAAACTTGGGCCAGAGCAGGAAGCCGAGCGGCCCCGCGGGGTCCCGCCCCGGGCCCGCGCCTCCGCCCCGGGCCCCGCGCCGGCCGCCCCGCCGGGTTAATCATTGCTCGCAGCGGCTCAGCGCGGAGCGCCAGGAGCGTAGCCGGCACCCACCGGCGCGCTCGGAGGCTGGAGGCGGAGCAGGGGCGGCCGGGGGCGGGGCTGCGGGGACCGAGGCGGGGCCTTGGGCAAGAGGGCGGGCACGGAGGTGGGCGGGGCCCGGGATGGGGCGGGGCCACGAGCGGGGGCGGGGCCGCAGCTGCCACGACGCCCCTCAGTCGCCTCCGCCCCCTCCGGTCTTCTGAGGGCCACGCATGCCGGCAGGAAACCACTAAACGCAGGAGACGCCCGGCCGAACCCCAAGCGCCCGCCCCGCGCCCAGCACCGCGGTCACACCCACACGATGCCCAGCGACCCCCGTCCGCAGACGCCCCGCCAACGCCTCGTGCAAAGTCACCCCTCCTAGACATCCTCCCTGCAAACGCTGTGGCCACACAGACCCTTCACTTGGACACAGGCTCCTCCGCGGCTCTCATGAAGACTTTGGGTCGAGCCCCTCAGTCCCCTCCAGGCGCTGCTGGCGGAACCCACCCTGCCTAGGCCCTACCTGGGCCCAGCTACCCTGGAGCCCTCCCCAGGCAGGGACCTCAGCCTTGCCCGGCTGCCTGAGGATTTGCTGGATTGGGGAGGGTAAAGGAATAGAGGGTGGTCTCCCCAGGGCAGAGCCCCGATAAGCCGTTTGCTAGTCATCCCGCAGGCCCCCACCCCGTCACCTGTAGGTAAAAGCAGGTGGGGTCTCCTAAGTCCCTGTGGCTGGGGGAAGGAAGGGCACAGCCCTGGTGCTTCCTGCCTGCTTTACAGAGCACTTTAGATGCCTGATCTCACACGAAGCCCCTCTGTGAGGTAGGGATGACTGTTCTCCCCATTTCCCAGTTGAGGAAACTGAGGCTCACAGATGAAATAGCTCGCCCAACGTTGTGCAGTCAACAAACGGCAATGCTGGGCCCAATGCAGGCCCCAGGGCCCAGGGAGTGCCCACAAGGCTCACCAGTCCCCTCCTCGGACCGCGACAGCTACAGCTCCAGTAGCCGAGATAGCCCCAGGTAAAGGTAAGAGAGCCTTGCAAGGGTCACCATTCAGTTCAAATCGACCAGCGTCTCCTGGGCACCTACTATGCACCAGACTATGCCTCCTCCTAGGGAGGCACAGCCATAAACAGACAAACCCTCTGTCCCCAAGAATCTCCCACAGAGCCTGTCACCCTTGGGCTGAGACCCACGTGACCCACTATGAGCTGACAGGACAGGAAAGGCCGGGGTCCCCCCTTCCTCCCAGACATCTATGGCCCTGGGCTGTCCAGGGGTCCCCAGAAGACCAGGTAGAGCCAGGACTGGGGGGAACAGAAGACGCACCGCAGCCTCACGGCCAGAGGGGTTGGGAGTGGCCTCATGGGCTTCCTGAGCAGGTGACAACAAATCCTGGTGTGGAAGGATGGGGAGTTCCCTGGGTGGGACCCCGGGGAGGGCCTCATGTCCTCATCAGTGAAGTGAGAAGAAAGGGCTCACCCCGCAGGGGCTTGGGAAGCCACGGGCAGCAACAGGTGTGAAGCGCTTTATGAACTGTCACGTGCTGGGCACAGCCTGTCAGGGACCCCTGCTCAAGGGACCTGGAGGAGCCTCCTTGGGCACTTCGCAGTCACACTCTCACATTTACAGGACACTGTATTTCTTACATCCCATCCAGATTTCACAGTTGGAAAAGGATTTCCCACCTTACTGCTGTAAAAAAAAAAAAAATAAAAGTACTGAAGCAATCACTGAATTATCTTTGAAAGGAATATGACAGAATTTAGAGTCGCCTGAGGACACAGCAGCCCACGCTGGTGTGGGGTGTCTGTCAGCACGGCATGGGGGCCTCACAGAGGGCAGCAGCTCTCCCTGGGTCCCAAACAGGGCCACGTCCCATGGTGCTGGCCTTAGGTGACTAGGCCAGTCCTTCCTCAGCCACTTGACCGCAGCGTGGTCTTGGGCAAGTCTTGCCCTCAAGCCTCGGCTTCCTCGTGGAGAGTGGGGGCCACACCTGGGCTGGCCCACCCTCGCTGGCCCCCAGTCAGCCCCGGGCGTCCTCTCCCGTCTTCGGAAATCCTCTGGACCATGTCCGCTCCCTCCTCCTCCCCCTGCCCAGCTGCCGGCATCTCACTGTACCTCCTGACGGCTCCCAGGCCAGGAAGGTCACCTCGCAAGCCCCACCCCTGCGCGGTGGCTGGAGCTGCCCGTGGTGTGCCCGTGAGCTCCGCTTCCCAGGAGAAGGCTCCCATGAGTCCCACCGCCTCGAGGACCTGCCTGCTCTCCAGCGCCATGCACCCCCTGCACCCCGTGTCTCAGTGAAGGTCATCTCCCCTTCTCTGACTGCCTTCACCCTCAGTCAGGCTCGGGGGCACCCTCTTGTCACTCGATGGCTTTTTTCCATCCCATGCCGTAAGCCAGGAGAGCAAGAACCATAACAGCTTGTTCACTGCTGCATCCCCTGCACCTGGCACACAGCAGGCACTCAATAAATGTTTGGTCTAATGCATGGATAAACATTATCTTGGAGTAAAGGGATGAAATTGGACCATATTGGTGAAAACGCCTTATAAAAGTACCACGCTGCACACATGTGAGGAAGAACCTCTGTCCCTGCCGCTGGTGTAAGTGCACCGAGCAGAATCGTGGGGCCGGGGCCGGGATGGGGAACGTCCCACGCTGTGTGCACCGGCCGCAGGCAGGGCCTGGCTGGCAGGAGGGGCCGGCTCCAGAGGGGAGGGAGGCTGGGCTGTGAGGCCGGGATAAGAAACCAGGGGGAAGGCAGCCGAGGTGGGAGGCAGGAGGGGGAAGAAGAGGATGGGCTGTCGTTGGTCTCAGTGGCAGCAGGGGCTGGGGACGCTGCAGGCCTCTGGGAGAAGTGGCCAGCAAGAAATTCTGGAGGTGGGAAGGGCTGAAGGATTTCAAAGGTATTTGACAAAGAGGCATCTCCAGTCCGTGTTGAGGAATTAGCTGTAACCCCCTCCTGGCCCCAGCCACAGATCTGTAAACTCTGTCTACACCCAAGAGCCCAGTGCCAGAAGTGCAGGGGAGGCTCAGGCCACGGTGCCGTCGCCCTGTGTTTGGGTTGGCGACAGGCAGAGAGGGCACAGCCGCGGGGGCTGCCCGGTCCAGGGGAGCTGCCTGCGCCTAGGGGCTGGAAATCCCAGGCAGAGTCCGGGAGGAGGCGAGGCTGTTACAAACCCCCAGAGCAGGGGGCAACTGGGGGGGCAGAAGGCCGAGTCCAGCCCCTAAATGTGTTACGTGTGGCAGTGTTGGAGAAAGACCAACCCCAACTGCGTGTAGCCAGCATTTTACAACAGAGACTGACACGCAGAGCCTGATCCTGGCTGCCCTGGACGCATCAGACGACGGGACCCCCAGCCCGAGCCCCTGCGATGCCTCTGGCTGGAGCTGCTGTCCCTGCGGGCAGGCACAGGGCTCCAGGAGCCCAGTGGGCCCTCCTCTCACTTACAGGGCCTTCCGGGCCTGAGGTAGGGGTCGGGGAACCGAGGGATGGCCCTGGGCAGGGCCCATCTCAGCCTGAGACTCGGGGAGGGAAATGCCCCTCTGTTCAGGAAACGGGAGATGAGGGACTCGTCGTACACCCCGAAAGCCACCAGAGAGACCCCGCTCCAGAACGGTGCCAGGCCCGATGGCATCAACCACGTCCTCTCCTCCCCCCCGGGATCCAAACTTCATCCTAAACTTCCCTTGCCCAGCAGGGTGTAGGGAGCTAGTACAGGACCCTGGGCACCAAGGGGACCCTGGTATCTCGGCTGAGTGGTCAGAACTGGGGTCCACCTGGCCTCGTCACCAAGTCAGGTGACCTCTAGGGCCTCAGTTTGCCTGTCTGTAAGACGGATGGGGTTGAGGGTTGAGGGTTGGGGCCCCTCCCCGCAAAGCTGCCCCGGGTGAATTTGAGGGGCAGGAGAGTTAAACCCTATAAAGGCCACATGCTTCTTACAGACAGGAGACGGCGGCTCCTGTGCCTTTGACCCCTGTGGTATGACCGTGCTAAGGGGCTGGCTCAGACTTTTCATCTTTAGCGGCCGGTGCTGGGATGGCATTGAACTTCAGCATGGAGCCGGCACCTGTAGACAGACTCACAGCACCAGGGCTTTGCATCAAAAGCCCGTAGGGCTGTTCAAAATTCCCCTTTCCAGCCCCTGCCGGAACCTCCGGAATCAGAACGTGTAGGGGCGTGCCGGGGCATTGCTAACAATCGCTAACGGGCATCTCGGAGGGGCTCCGATGATATCCCGGGATCTGCAACCGCTAAGCCTGGCTCAGCCCTTCCCTTTACAGACAGACGGCCTGACACCCAGGCACAGAAGGGACCTGTAAATCAGTGGCAGATCTTGAACCTAGAACTATGGACTCTAGTCCCCCAGCACAAGTTCACCATCTCTGTGACACCAGCCCTGTTCCACACGCCAACCAAGGGGAGGAGACCACTTGGGGCCTAGGGAGGGCACGAGAGGCAGGGCAGAGGGACGCCACTTAAACGTAGTGCCTCAGCTAGTCCTCACGAGGCTGCAGCAGGGGATGCGGCCCCACTTTACAGACAAAGAAACTGAGGCTCAGGGAGGTGGAGGCATATGCTCCAAGTCAGAGTCCGCAAGTGGCGGAGGTGAGGCTGGAGCTCGGCCAGCTGAACAGGAGGGAGACAGCCCCCAGCTCCGTCACTGTCCCCGGGTGCTGACCTCTGCTGCCCGTGTCCTGCCCACCTCCTGGGCACTGCCCACTCTGGAGGGGCACTTCTGCCCCCTGGTGGCAAAGCTTGGTGCTTCCCCCAAAGCTGACTCCGAAAGTGCCTGGGTCCCGGACACCCAGGGAGGGGCTGACAGCAATGTGCTGGGCACAGGAAGCCACAGGGCGTGCCTGGCTGTCCCTACAGACTGTGCCAGCTGGACACGTGCCATCCCTTCCCTGGGACGGGTGGGGATGGTGACGCCACTGCCCTATGGTGGGGTGAGGTGGGGAGAAACACTTCACACACAGTCACGGGGGCACTCCAGGGCTCGGCAAGTGCCGCTGCTATGGTGGCACGGTGGAGAGAATTCCTGAGTCAGGGCTGCCACGGGGTGAGTCCGCGTTACTTGCAGTGACACCAGCATCAAATACAGTTAGGTTGGTCACCTCCAAGGACCCTCTCAGGGCACTGATTCTCAGTGACGTCCCAAGGCTGGATGGCCGGCCAGTGTCCAGGGCAGGATGGCATCAGGCCCGTCAGAAGCAGCACGTGTTGTGTTTCACGACGGGAGAAATACAACTGAGGCCCTCTGTGCCACACCTGGGCTGGGGGCACCCACACTAAAGGTGGGTGGGTCCCACCCTCCAGTTCCTCTAGAAGAATGTTCCCCTCCAGCAGTCTTAGAGCCAGGATCAGCTGTTGTTATCCCCATTTCACAGATGGGGAAGCTGAGGCTGGGTGGGGTCAAGTTGCTTGCTCAAGGCCTATGGGCTAGAAAGTGGCAGGGCCGGGACACTGTCCTTCTGGTGAGACAAGGGCCACTTCCTAGAACTTTAAAAAATTCCCCACAGACATATTTATTGATCACTTACTAAATGGCAGCCACGTTCTGGGTGTTGGAAATACAACAGGGGACAAGAAATACGGGGTGCCTGCTACCATGGGGTGAGCTCACAGTCCCATCCTAGCTCTGCCATCTCGATCCCATCCTCCTTGGCCCTGTAACAGCCTCAAACAGAGGTCTGAAGACAGACTGTCTTCCCCTGCATCTTCTCTTTACCGTCCGGGGCGTCCCCACCCTGGGGCTAGTCCCCTGCACTCACACCTCTCCTCCTTTCGCTCTGGATCCCAGGTCCCAGTTCCAGGGAGGGGGCTCCAAGCAGCAAGGTCCTTGTCCTGAGACACCATAACCTCCTGCATGCATCGAAGTGCGACTGTGTAAAAGAGGCTTCCAACAGCCAGTTTCCAAAGGCTCTTCCAGGGTGGGTGTTTTACAACCCCGATCCTGCTCTACCAGGAGCTGCCTCTGTGGTACGAAGAGGGAACCGTCAGAGAGACAGCCAGGCTCCGGAATGCCCGAATCGGGTCTGCTCCCGGCTCTGCCACCTCCTCTGGGTGAAAGGTGTCAGAATCAAAATGGAGTCACTTGTGTTAAAAAAAAAAAAA
>NW_012135992.1:41303-60494 GCF_000956105.1 Propithecus coquereli
CGGCCCCCTTCTCGTCTTTAATGGACATCGTGAATAGAGTCAATGTTGGCAGAAAGTGCATGTGGGGGAGGGCTGAGCCAGCACCACACAGGTGCCCGTCCCTTGCAGCTTCCTGTCCCAAGAATGACCCCGCGGGACCGCCCAGCACCGTGAGCTCAACTTGGATCCAGAAAAAAACAGTCTCCCTGCCTGGCGGAGGCCTCGGGTTTTCAGAGGGCTCACCTGTCGTGGGTAGAGTTGTTTCCCTCAAAAGACATGTTGAAGTCCCAACCCCTGGTCCCTGAGCATGTGACCTTATGCAGACGGAGGGTCTCTGCAGATGTAATCACGCTGGGACGAGGTCGCACTGGAGTAAGGCAGGCTCTACGTCCAGTGATCGGTGGACGTCAGTGTCCTTACAAGAAGGCCACGTGAGACAGATACAGAGGAGAGGGCCGCGTGGCAACAGAGGCAGAGATTAGGGTGACATGGCCACCAGCCAAGAAACGACAAGGACTGCCAGCTGCCACCAGAAGATAGAGACAAGGAAGGATTCTTGGCTCTGCTGACGCCTGGATCTCAGCCTTCCAGGCTCCAGAAGTGTGAGAAGTTTCCGTTATAAGCCGCCCAGGCTGTGGTCATCGGTTATGGCAGCCCCAGGACGCAAATGCACCGCCTTTCCCCGGCCAGAGCCCACACTCCCCTGGGCCCCAGCTTTGACCTCCGGGAAAGCCTGTGCAGATGGGGAAAGGCCCCAACGCCCGGCACCCCAGAGACACCTCGTTCCCCACCCCTTGCTTCCTCCAGTGGAAAAACACACACTCCAGGGGACGGGCCGAGTGAGCGGTAACCTCTGCCAAAGGCGCCGCGACCCTGGCTGCGCAACACGGCAGCTGCGCCCCAGCCAGCGCCGGGTGCTCCACACGCATCTCCTGACGCGGTGTCCGCGGCAGCCCTGGGAGGCAGGCCCCGTGACTGTCCTCGCCGTGCAGACACGCAGACCGAGGCCACTCAGGGCAGGCGGCAGAGCAGGACTTCCTGCCCTGTATTCTTCCCAGGCACCTTCCGTGCCGGCAGCCTTGTCCTGGCAGAATGCTCGGAAAGAGTGAACGCTACTTGGGATGGCGGAGCTCCTGCTCCTGACCCGGCGCCCGGGGAGGAACCCCAGGAGACTGGTTCCCCGGGCCTGGTGTCGGATCGGAAGTGCTCTTTCACTTGGTATTTCAAAGCTTTTCCAAACAGCCCTGGGAAGTAGGAATTACTATTCCCAGTCAGGAATCCAACACAGTAGGCAGGAAACAGCTCTCTCGAAACCTGGCCTGCGTTCCTGACTTTATACATTAAGCGCACAGAGCCAGCCGTGGCGGTGGTGTCGGGTCCTGTGGACGCTGCCCCGGCACGGGCTTCCCTCCCGGGGAGGGCCGTCCACCCAGGACAGAGTCCACTGCTGCTACCAGGAAGTCGTTATCTGAGAAAAACTGGGTGGATTTCAGCATCCGCTGGGCTAGGGGAGCGGAGCTTGTCACATGGCGAGGGAGGGGGCTGAGACAGCTGCCAGCGGTAAACAGCTTGGCCCATTCTAATCCCCTCTGAAATGAAGCAGAAACCAACGCTGACAGTCCCTGGAGGGCTTGGGGAGGGGTCCGAACTCCCCAAGGGGTGTGAGGGTCAGCTCACGAGTGTGCCTGGGGGACAGAGTCCAGGTAGGGGTCCCCCTTACTGAGTACCTGCCTGTGCCCAGCCCGGGCCACAACCCTGGCAGCTGGGCTCTGCGTCCCGACATCCCCTACAGGGCCCAGCCTGGTGAGAGGCAGGGCCACGATCCACCCGGAGTCCGGTTCCAGTCCCAGCTTCCCGGACGGCAGGCGGTGGACCCAAGTCCTCCTGGAGGCAGCCCGGGCGGGGGCTCCCTGCTCCCCTGCTGCCCTCCTGAGCCCCCCATGCAGTCCCTGGGGCAGGGCTCAGGACTTTCTGCCTCCCCCACCCGGAGCCCGCTTTCCCCTCGGCCACCAGCACATTCTCTCGGACACGGACGGGCCCCTTACTGCCGCTCAGAGGCTTTGGACGCGGCTCTGGGCTCGCGGGATAAACTCCAAATTTCCAAGCCCGGCATCCAAGACCCTTTGCAGTCTGGGCACAGCCTTCCGTTCCTTTCCCATTCTGCTTCTGTCCCCCTCTGAGCCCCTCCGCACCCTTCCCGGCCCCTTGTGCCACCACTGGAGCCAGGAGACGAAGCGCCCGCCTGCCCAGACGGCCCACCTGCTCCCACCCGAGGCCTTCGCCCAGGCTCTGCCTCTGCCCGGGTGGCTGCCGCCCTGCCTCCCGCTGTTTTGCTTTAATTATTATTATTACGGTTCTAATAATAATAAAAGTAGAGTGCAGTGATTTGGAGTGTGGGCTGTGCAGCCAGACTGCCTGGTTGGACTGTGGCTTCACCACTTAGTGGCTGTTGGCCTCGGGCTCATTGCTCCTGTTTAACTGTGCCTCAGTTTCCTCATCTGTGAAATGAGAGCCCCAGTCGAACGTTCCTCTCTGGGTGAGTGCAAGGTTGCAAATGCACTCGTGGATGCGGGGCTCCGTCAGGGCCGGCAGGATCCCGGGCTGGCCGACCTCGTCCTCAAGGTGGCCTCTGGCCTCATCACACCCAGCTGGCTGCAGTCCTTTCTCCCCTTGGCTCAACTCAGCCACAGTCCCTGGTCCTCCCTCCTCGCCTTGCATCAGGATCTCAGCGCTGAGCTGCCTCCCCTGTCAGGCGGGGCAACCCCAAGGCCGTGGCTCCTGGGCGCTGGGGTGCGGTGTCATGCTGACCCACTTGCCCCCTTCATGAGTGTGTGTCTCTCCCTAGGGCTGCCCACGTGGCCTCCTCTCTCCCTCCGGGGCACTGGTCCCCTGGCTCCTCCTCCCTGCCACTGAGGCTGTGCCCCTCCCACCAGGCATGGTCGGCTCTACCCTCTGCTCTACCCTCTGGACCACAAAACCACCTTCGGCGAACGCCGCCCTCTCCTGCTCCCTCTTAGAGCAAAGCTCCGGGAAGGCCTCCTGTCCGCACCATTTCTGCCCAGGCCACTGGTGACCTCCACGGTGCCAGATCCAAAGGCCAAGTCCCAGCCTGCACCGTGCTGTCCTTGGACACACCTGGACCTGAAGGGAGGCTACTTAGAGCCTTTGTCTCCCCCACTTCGGGGAATCTTGCTGCAGAAACTCCTGGGGGGAATCTTGCTGCAGAAACTCCTGGGTGTGATTAGCACGTGCTGCCCAGATGCCGCAGGGAGGATCCCGCAGGAATTCCAAACTCACCTACGGCCCCGAGGGTGTCTGATAAGGGACTGAGGAGGTGCACAGAGGGGAGGATGAGTCACCAGGCTGGTGACTAAGCTGGATTCCACGGGACTCCAAAGACAACCTGCGATTTAGTAGCGGATTAGAGACAGGCATGTAACAGGCTCTGGAATGTGCCTCCTAAGAAGTCGTAATGAAAGGGGAGCGCTGTCATGAATACGGCGTTGGTGACATAAAGATCAAGAGGCTGCCCAGTTTAGAGAACAGGAAACCTCAAAACTCTCCTCCTACCTGTGCCTAGGAATGCTGGACAAAACATCACAAATACCTTCTAAATGCATAACTGAGCTTGTAAGAAAGCGAGGCAAGTCACTGGGGGCAGCATGGTGATATTAACAGCATCATTAAGACATATATTTACACCACAGCACACGAGGTGTAAGACACGTGTGTAATGCAGGACAATATCGGCACCACCGAAGGCCAGCACAATGCTGCAATGTGCAATGACACATCCGGCGTGGTGTCCTCAACGCCTTCATGGACCAAGCCCTCCAGCTCTGGCCGCAAGCCCAGGGGCAGACACAGCTGCCACCACCCATTGCGCAGATGAAGAAACTGAGAACGCCCCTATGTGGCGGAGCTGGGTTTCAGGCCCAGGCAGTCTGGTTCTAGAGTCTGTGCTCTTCACCACTACACTTACACTAGTTGCACTTTAACTAGTGTGACAGTGAAGTCACAGGAAAACCCTGCGAACTAAAAACCCACACGTTAAGTGAGAGTGCGACAGCCTTGCGGGGTGGGGAGGGGGTGTTGAGACGGGGGCTTATCCAAACTAGTCAGGCAATAAGCCACTACACAAGTGGGGGGCTGGGCGGTGACACCGAGCTCTCCGCAGAATGCCGGGGGTCTCAAGGGGCTGCACCCTGATAAATGGGTAGCACAGGAAAAAATCTGCCCACCAATTGAGAGAGATGACATGAAAACTTGTTTGACCCTCAGCTTGTGGCAGGACAAGGCATGCAACTGTCCTGGGAATCTAAAGCCAAGGGTCTGCCTTGCCGGGGATTAGGTTTGCTTTTGTATTCCCTTCGTGGTCTGCAAAACCCAAACCAACTGGCATAAAAGTGGCCCTGCCTGGTGACAGCCCCAGGCTGCTGGGCAGAGCAATTATAAAAATACTCTGGATAGGGAAATTACAGTTAATAATAATTTATCATATACTTCAAAAAAGCTAGAAGAATTGTAATGTTCCCAATACAAAGACAGATAAATGTTTAAGGTGATGGATATCCCCATTACTCTGACTTGATCATTACACGTAGTAAACTATCAAAATATCCTAGGTACCCCCAAAATATGTACATTATACATCAATTTAAACATGCTCTGGAGGGGGATGTCCATGAGCCAGGATGCTCACAGACAAAGCCTTGCTGGAGACAAGCCCGAGATCGCAAGTTACACAACACACAAGGAGACAGAGCGCCGGGAGGGAGGGAGCAAACCCGGCAAACGTCAGGATGGAATTCCCAAGAACTTCAGCCAAGAGACTATTGGAGACAAACTGTAAAATTAATTTGCTTAACATAATTAAAGATATAAAAGAAGGAATAAAAATATGAGACTATAACAAGATGTTATAACAGCCAGGTGCCTCCAGGAGAGCTTCTGCGATGTGCATCATCACAGTGCTCCCCTCAGGAGCAAGGTCGGTACCTGGGCAGACAGGGCCTGGGCATGGGGCCTCAGTGGAACCAGCTCTCTGGACACCTGTCTGGCTGAAAGCGGGCGGACCCGAGTGGAGGGCAGCAGCAGGCAGTCTCTGTGCTGAGTCCCCGTCCTTTCCTTGGCGCTTGGCAAAGTCCTAAGCAGCCCAAGCAAGTGCCTGGCATGCCCCGGAGGAAACTGGGCGCCTAAGCCCACTCCTGGCTTCGTCGAGGTGAAGGAAACATCTGGCCGTGAGTGCGCCTTCTGTCGGGGAGAGGGTGTGCTTTGCAATGGCTTCTCGGAAAGGGTGGGGACGCCCGCCTCAAGGAGAAGCCGAGGGATAAGCACGGCCTGTCTCCATGGAGCATCCGTGGTACCCAAAGATTTGGGGTGGAAGAAAGACATCATTTCTGTGGTTAAATACACATGGCACTACTGCAGACTGAGGTGACATTTCATGGATTTTGAAGATAACACATGACACTCCAAAGTTGTCTCAAGGTTATGGGGCCTCATTGGGCCCCCCTTGCAGACCCCCTGCGGATGCCTCCCTCTCTCTTCTCTGCGGTTAGAAGAGCCTGGGGATCCTGCTCTGGACACTAGGTCCTTGGATCAAGCCAGGATGCTGCTCACTACATCACAAGGGGTCCCTTTATGAGGGCCCTTAGGAGGATTATCCCTTGGGTCTCACTACCAGGAAAAGCTGTGCTTTCATCTCAAGGGCATTATGAATCTAGTGAGTGATCCTCTTTCCCTCTTTGCTCTTGTTGCTAGGAGGCTCATAGTAAAAAAAACAAAAAAACAAAAAAACAGTCCATATCTCATTGGATCTTCTGGCATGGGTTTAAAAAAATATCCAAGTACATGTTGATAATGATTATAGCAATAATACAAGCACAGGTGTTACATTATGAGCATTTCTAATAGCCACGCACAGGCCTGAAAGACACACACGTACAATCACGTTATCACAATACCCTCTGATGTCACAGGTATTGCCATTCCTGCTTTGCAGACAGGCCTGGTGAAGCTGCAGGAGGTGAGGTTATGCCCCACAGGCACGCAGCGGGTAAAAGGAGCCCAGCAGAGCATCCCGTAGGGCATCTTCCAGTGGCCCACTTGGCGGGGAGTAGCAACACTCAGACCTGCTTCTGGGGCACCAGGGAGCAAGAGCTTGGAGGGTCCCACCCCCAGAAGCACGGCGGGTGCTGGAAGGGGAACTCCTCCCGTGCCCTCAGGGTCTCCACATCTCCCTCCCCCTTCGCCTCTGCGGCTCCTGCACTATCCTCATCCATGAACTTGGTTTAAGTTTGGGAACTGACACCGGGAGGCAGAACACCCGGCCCTGCTTTCCACACTGTAATGCAGGGGGATGGGGGGCACCCGAGAAAGGGTGCTGGGCGCCTTGTCAGCATTCTGCCTCCCACTGCCCTCCCCACCTGCCTCCTTCAGGGAGCCAGGCCCAAAGGGCCCCTGGAAATCACCCAGCTGTCCCTTTTACAGATGGGGAGACTGAGGCCTCACGCACGGGTGGGGCTTGTAGGGCCACCCACAGAGCAGGATGTCCCCACGCATGGGGAAAAGGACAAACGCTCACTGGGCACTGTGCACCCAGTGCCCTCTGCCCCGGGAAGCCAGGTCAGAATGTCCACCCACCTTTTTCAGACAAGGAAACGGAGGCTTGGGGCGGGGAGCTGAGTGGAAGGGCCCATCGCAGCGTGGGTGAGTGAAGGGCCAAGATCTGAGCCCAGCTGTGACTCGGGAGCCACACGCTTCCCACAGGGACGCTAGCCAACACCACACAAGCCTCCGGTAATCCCGGCAGCTGCCACCCACGGGTGCTCAGCGCGTGCCAGGGCCTGTGCCCAGGGGCTGCCACTTCCCCTCCCCAGAGAGCCACAGGAGCGCAGGAAAGGAGGATGCACTGCCTGGAGGGTTCCAGAAACCCCGAGAGGGAGGACGGCTTGCTCCAGAGGTGACATTTCAACCAGGCCTGGAAGGGTGACCTCACCCCTGGTCTGGGGCCAGACCAGACTGACAGGAAGGGGGCTGAAGCCCAGCGCCCCAGCGCGGACGATGACACCAGCCCTCCCATCCCTGCGCTGCGAGAGCACACGCGCCGTCTGCACGAATCTCACAACGGCCCACGGGAGGGGGCTGGGGGGGAAGCTGAGCCTCGGGCAGCACCGGGCCAAACAGGCAGGCAAAGGCAGGAGGGACCCTTGGCCCCTGACCCCTCGTTCCAGCTCTCTTCCCCACGCCCACCCCCGCAGCTGCTGTCCCAGACCTGCCCCCGGAGGGTGGGGGGGCAGCCCGTGCTGGTGCTCAGACAGGCAGGGCACCCTTGGGGACCGACCCCTGTACCCCCAGAGCCTCGTGAGCAGGACTAAGGATGAAGCTGAGAGAGGGTGATGGGCATTCCACGGGAGGGGCGAGCACAGAGGCGGGAGTCGCAGTGCCGTGAGCCTGGGGCCAGGGCCAGGGCTGGGCTGTGGGTGAGGCTGCCAGGGTAGAGGCCTGAAGGCTGGGGGGCCTGCGGGGCGTGGGAGCGGACGGGCTCAGGAAGACTGTCACCCGGGTGGATTCAGACCTCCCAGCTCCAAGGGGCAACCTCACCCCCGCCTGTCCCCCCGCCAGGCCTCGCCAGCCAGGCTCTGAGCGCCTGCCACCTGGTTCCACCACGACCGCGAGTCAGTATCTGGGTGCCTCCTGGGGGATGGCACCAGTAGCCTCACGGTGGGGCCAGGGAGGAAAGGACGATGGACGTGGAAGGAGAGGGGGGGCCCCGGGGAGCTCCCTCCTCTCGGGATGTTTTCCAAGGCCCTCGTGGCTGGGTCACCCGGCGCAGCTCCGGGCCCGCGGGCTCATAGCTCAGGCTCTGTGGGCACGGGGTAGGAGTCCGGGGGCCACAGCCTTGTCTACTGGAAAGCCCCAGGCCCCACGCCCTCCTGCCCTCCGGCCTGGGCCCCCCCCGGACCCTCATCAACTCGGGAACTCCCGTCTCCCTGCACCCCAGGACCCCGCCCAGCCTGGGGCACACCCCACCAGCCACTGCTGTCAGCAAACAAAATGGAGCCCTCAGAAGGGGCCCAGCCACTGTTCTTGGGCTATAGATTCTGACAAAGGACCAGGGTGGCCCCTCTTCGGTGATCCATGGACCCCAATAAAAGATGACAAGAGCAAACGTTCACACGTGGAAGCTGATTCCACTCCCGGGAGGCCTGGGAGCAGCTTTCCCTTCTTACTGAAGGAGACGGAGGCTCAGGACACAGCGTGCGAGCAATGGGAGGCCAGGGGCGGGTGGCTCTGCACCGGTGCTCCTGGGCCCCGAGGGACTGGATCTGAGGCCGGCTGGGGGACCCGCCTGCAGGAGTCCCTGACGTCCCGCAAGTCGCCCTTTGACGGGGCCTGAGGCAGATCTATGGCCTGGCTGGGCAGGAGCCAGGAGCCAGGGGGTGGACAGTGTCCCGGCCCCTGTCCTCCCTCTAATCTCCCCGAGGGTGCTGGGCGGGGGCGACGGCTTTGCCCAGCACCTGGCCTGGGCCCCAGGGGCTCCTCGTTCAGATGTCGCCGTTTCTGGTTTTGAGTAACCGACGTCTGGCTCCTTGTCTTGCGGTTCTGGGCGTAGGCGGCGGATGGGGCGGGGGCCGAGGCAAGAAGCTGCTGCCCCAGGAGCTGAGGCTGCCAGGTGGCCCTCGAGGAGGGCGGCTATCTTGACTACAGACTGTGGCGCTCCCCTGGCACGGGCTGGGCCCGCGGGGATTTCCCCAGACTCCAGGGCAGACGACAGGAAGGGGTCCTCTAGGGCTTCGCCGCGGGGATGAGGCCAGCCGGTGGCCACGCAGCAGGTGCAGGGAGCCCGAGTCAGCAGCCCCCGGGGTGTCCACGGGGAGAGGAAGGGGAGCCAGGAGCTCCCTCTAAAGCAGAGGCCGGCTTCCTGGTGAAAGGCGCTGTCCTTGGAGGCCAGGCCCAGGTCATGTCCACATGCTAGCAGCCCTTCACTCTGTCTGGGATGACCTTCCCCTAAGCCTGGTCTGGTCAGCCAACTCCTATTCAACCTGCGAAACCCTGTTTGGGGTGATGTCACCCACCAAAGTCTTCTCCATGGGCCCTGCCCCATCACACACACATGTGTGTTAGGAGGACAGTACTATCCTGGCCACCTGCTGCAGTGGGCACTTTCCCTGGGAGGCTCAGAGAGGCCTCGGGGAGCTCTGCAGGACGAGATTCGTCTGTTTCCTCACTGGTCCTGCAGGCATAATCTGGCCAGCAGCTACTCAGCTCCCCCACGCCAGGCCTCCTGCTGTCTCTGCCACACTCTCGGATGAGGGGAGCCATCTGCAGCCTCCTTCTCATCCACGTGTTTCTTGAGAGCCTTTTAAGTGCCTGGCCCCAGGCTCAGCGTTCTGACCTGACCCGGGCCCAGCCCATTGCCCGTGCCAGCCTCGCTTCAGTGTCTTCGCTGGGCCTTCATAACTGCTCCATGAGGAAGGCGGGGTGGGGGGTCTCATCTCACCAATGGCAATCCGGGGCCCAGAGCCAGCGGCTACGTCTGGGTGCCCCAGCCAAAAACCACGGGGACACGGGGGACTCACCAAGGGAAGGAGGCTGGGTGGGGCCCGGGCAGGCCTCCGCCTCTCCCTCACTCTCCCCGGCCTGCTGCCTACAGCACCCCCGTGTTAGTGCACAAGCAAGGGGGAAATTCATCTGAGCTGGGTGACAGTGACAGCCCCCCCAGTCTGCCAGCCCCCAGGCCTGCAGCCGCCTTCGAGGGTGCCCTCGGCGTCGGGGCTGGCAGGCACGGGCAACGGGCACGGACCTTGACCATCAGCACGAGGCCTCCCCGCTTCATTGGGTAGCGCATCCCTCACCCTCGGGTAGGGCAGAGGACACCTCGCTGCCACTGTCACGGCCCCTGTGACGCCGTGGGCAGATGAGACCTCGCCAGGGATGAGGCAGGTCAGACTCAAGGATCAAACTGCTCAGCGGCCACCCAAAGGAGGTGCCCTCTGTGCTGTCCCGGCTCTGTCCCCTCACTCTGGCCACTGCTCTAAGGCCCCGACCACAGCATCCCTTCCACACCAGCCTCCCTGCCGCCGGCCTTCCACCTGCTGGCGACCCCAGGCTGTGGCCCCAGGGACCTCAGAGAAGGGCAGCTGCCGTGTCTCCCTGCCTCACCCTCCCGGGCACCCCGGGCCCTCTGCATGGCCCACGCAGGCCCCCACGGCACGGTGTCCTCCCTGGGCTCCGTGGCTGCTCTCCTGCTAACAGGCCTGGTCTCATGAGGCTGCGAAACAGAGTGAGACAAAGTTGAACACTGTCCGCACAATGTCTGCCGGACTCTCCGAAAGGGACAAAGTTTCCCACGCCTTTTCTAACGACATTTTGCAAGCTCCTCCTAAGGGTTCCCAGGAACTGAGTTTAAGGAGGGCTGGCCCTCAGGGTGAACAACCACCACCTAGCAGACACAAGTACGTGCCAGGCACATGCTGAGCCCCACACGGATGCCGGCGAGCAGGGTTAGCACGCCCATTCCGCAGATGCGCAAGCTGAGGCTGAGAGAGAAGGGACTCACGCAGACTGGCTAGGCTGTGGCCCCAGACTCTACCGTTCCTGAGCCCCAAGCTTTTAACTGCTGGTGGCACAGTGGGGTCAGGAAGACCCCTGGGGCCATTAGCCTGGCAGACACCAGTGGCCCTGGAACGCCATGGTCCAGTGGGAGCTGCCGGCATGAATGTGGAGACCCCGTCGCAGTCCAACCCCTGCTCCGTGCAGGCCCAGAGGCCTGTGCCCCAGCCCTGCCCTGACCCAGGCTCTCAACCCTCCCCTGGCTCCTTCCACTGCTGTGTCACCTTGAATTCTTTGGGACTCTGAGCCTCTAGGCAGCCAGGTAGACCCTGCAGGGAGCTGGGAGCCAGGCCCAGTGTGGGAGGGGGCCCGAGGCCAGGTGTCAGTCCCCCGCCCCACCCAGTACTCCCAGGGCATCTGTGACTCAGAGAAATGTCCCATCCGGGCTCGCCCTGGGGGCAGGCCTGGGAAAATGCCCCCCACGTGGCAGTTGGGCACCGAGGGTGGGGAGGACAAAGGTGAGTGGACCCGGCTATGGGAGCTCCACAGAGCAAATGTAGCCCCGGCCCCAGGACGCCAATCTCCTGGCTGGGCTGGGGCGAGACCCCACTCTGCCCTGCCAGGCGGGAAGCAGCCCCCCTGTTGGATTCAGACCCTGCCCTGTCTGTCCCCTCACCCATCCTTCCCCATCTCCTCTTTCCTCCTCCTAAGTGTGCCCTGCAGAGTGGGGAGGGGCGCGCCTTCTCAGGGGCTGTGCCCAGCACTTTCTATACCTCTCACAGGAAGCCACAGGTCAGGTGCCACTCTGCCCATCTCAGAGATGACGCATCTGATATTCAGAGGTAGAGCAACCTGCCCAAAGCCACACAACTGGTCAGTGGTGGAGCTGGGACTCGAACCCTGGACCCTGCAGCCCAAAGGGTCGGCATCTGCGTCTGTGCCCCACAGCACCTAGCACCATCCCTTCCAAGAAGCATCTGTTGCATGAATGAGTCAGTCAATGAACGAGTGGAGCAGAAGGCCCCAAATCGCAGCAGCTCCCAGGAGGGAACGGACAACGGTGTCCCCTGCCCACCCCGTCCCTATTCACTCAGGGTCGCGCCCAGCCCTCCCTCCTTGCGGGTCTCTTGCCATCCCTACCCCACCCTCCTCCAGGTCTCCAGCCGCACTGCACTCCCCGGCCCACACCCCTGCCTCCCTGGCGGCCGCCCTTCAGCACCCTGCCAGCCCTCTGGTCGGGCCAGGGCCTCCTCTGGGCTTCCCCAGCCCCGGGCTTCCTTCTGGACAGTTCCAATCGGACCAGGGTCTGTGCCTGGTCACACCACGGCCCCCATCAGACTGTCCGGTCAGCCTCTGTCATCAGATCGAGTGTCCCAGAGGGCAGGGGCTGTGTCTTTACGGCAGTTGCCCCTCGGGGTTTAGCACAGGACTCTAGAAACTTTGAAAAATGCAAAAAAATGGAAGAAGAAACTAACTGCCAGAGAAGTCATTGGTCCCTATCTCAGGGCATGTCATCCCTGTCTGTGCACGCTTGTCAGACGCCACCCGGAGCATCCTGAGAGCACAGCTGCCACCTGTCCGTTTCCCGGGTTTGCAGGGTGGACGGAGATGAACGGCATCTTCCGAGGCCGGGGAAAGGGTGGAGTCGCTCAGGGTCATTTAGCTGCAGGGGGAGAGGCTCAGACCGGAAGGGCAGCCCTCGTGACCCCCAGAGCACCACCCCGCCAAGGCTCTCTCAGCCCAGCTGAACCCCCATCACCCTGGAAGGAGGGAAACGGAGTCCCCGTCTGCACAGACAGCTCCGCACCTGGGCGCTCCTGACAGCGACACTCCGGTCCCTTAACACGCGTGCCCTGGATGTCTGGCACTCACTGGCTCTCTGCCTGATGCATTAGACACTGCTGGGGCCCCGCTCTGTGCCCCCCCAGCTGAGCCCTGGGACCCAGAGACGAACCACACACAGCCCAGCCCTCAGAGCCGCAGGCTGCCTGGGGACCAGAGAACAGCGCGGAGAAGCGGCACAGGACAGGCGCTGTCTCAAAGACACAAGCAAAGAGTCCAGGGTGAGGAGGGTGTCGGGAGGGCACCAGCCCACCCTGCCTGGAGTAGTCAGGAAGGCTTCCTGGAGGAAAGCGCCTTCCAGCAGAAGCTTGAAGAACCAGAAGCCCAGCAGGCGAAGGAGGACGGGAAAAGCGGTCCAGGCAGAGCAAGGGCAGGAGCAGAAGGCCTGTGTGCACGGGCAGCAGCGAGGGGTGCAGGACGGTGGGCTGGAGATGGCCCGGCCGCCCACAGGGCCCCAGTAGCTTGCACGCAGCCCGGCTCCCTCTCACGGCTGCCTGGCGAGGGGCTCCGGGCACCAGAGCTCCCCTTCGGAGCTCAGCACCTTGGACACAATGTCCACCTTAACACGAGCTGGAGCTCAAGGCCACAGACACCAGCCCCCAGTTATTTCCTGGGCAGGCCCACGGCAGAGCCTGCCAGGGCCTCTCTGGAAACCGGAGCCGTTCCAAAGGCTGATCGGTGCCGGCCAGGCCTTGGCAGATGCGAGGCCGTGAGGAAGAACAAGGACACAGGTGTGAGCCTCGCTTGCTCACAGGAAGAAAGCAGAGTTTATCCCCAATTCACAAATCCAGGACTAGGACTCAGAGAGGTGGAGCAAACTGCCTGAGGTCACACAGCACATACTCACCCCTCTCTAGATCCGTGGGCTCTCCTCACCATGGCATAAGCTCCCTGCGGACGAGTCCACCCAACGCGCCCCTGCGGGTCCCTGGAGCCCAGGACGCTGGCCTGTGGCCAGTGCACCCAGAATGTGTTTTATGAATGAGCGAACAAAAGAAACCCCTGTTCTTCCTCCCACACCACGCGGCAGTAGGAAGAAGCCATCTGCTACTGTTTTTTGTTGTTGCTGCTACTCTAAAAATCAAAAGCACAAACCCGAAGTCACAGCACTGTGTCACATCAGAGCGGACAGACATCCCAGTCCTGATTCTGGGCTGGAACTGAGTTGGGCTCCGGGGCCGGGAACACACGGCAGGGTCTTGTAGTCCCATAGACGAGGGCCAGATCTCTGCTCGGTCACTAATAGCCGTAAGAGCCGACACGTTGTGCCCCCCTCTCCAAACCTCGGTGTCCCCACTGCTAACCCAAGATGCAAAGAGGACCTACCTTGCCGGGTGCCAAGAGGACTCAGGAGGCGGGACGCTGCCAAGGTGGGTTCAGGGTGGGATCCTGGCCCGCCGGGCTCCTCTGCCCTGCGACCTGGCCGAGCCTGCACCCCGCCGGGGTGCGCTCTGAAACGCTGCTCAGCACTGACCACGCTGTGCGCCCTGGCCTTGTGGGTGGCCAAATGGTTTACACATTACGAGGCATCCATGTGGCCAAAGGGCAGAGGGGCCCAGGAGCACGAGGGCAGGTGGGTCGCTGGGCTCCCCGTGACTCAGCAGAACAGCCGGGCCACAGGCCTCGGGGTGGGAGCTGCCCCCGACTGCACTCTGTGCAGGGAAGCCCAGCTGCCGGCTGATAAATATTTTATCGGCTCACAGAGCAGTCCCCAGGAAGGTGCCTGCAGCCTCCGAGCCCACAGAGCACCCCTTCCTGCCCGGACAGAAGGAAGTGGCCGGGGGCAGCGTGCAGGGTGGGGCTGGGAGCCCAGACAGCTCATGCCTGCTGGGCTCCAACTTCAGGTCAGCTCAGCAAACGCCCCCTGAGCCCCCCGACACTCTGCTCCACCCTGCACTGGGTGCTAGGTGCTCGGCGCTGGGCTCAGCCGGCCGTGCCCCATGAACAGCTCCCCTCCTCCTCTTCACCCTGCCTAGAACACCAACACTCTGCTCTTTGGCCCAGTCAGATACCCCATCTTGCTGGCCCAGTGCCACTGCCACCTCCTCCAGGAAGCATTCCTGGCTCTCCCCTTCCCGCTGCGTGATCTTGGGCAGACCCGGCACACTCTCTGAGCCTGTTTCTACAAAGGAGCTATGACGCCCTCTCATGGGCGACGAGAAGAGATCGGCTACGTGAAGGCTCCCCCAGCACCCTATCCACACAGACTCACTCCACCTGGCAGGAGCCGGACATCGGGACTCAAACCAGGGGACATGAGTGGGCACAGCTAGGAGGGGGACGCAGGGACGTGCGGATTCTGGCTCCTGCTTGCGGGCCCACAGTGTAACTGGGGAGATACGACCTAAACAATAACAGTAACTGCGACCACGGTAACAGCGGCTAGCACTTTGTAGCCCCTGCCATGTGCCCCTGCCACCCCACATCCCATCCCTCATTCACTCCTCCCAGACCCCCGTGACAGGGGGTGCTGGCTCCCACCTGTCGTCCAAGCAGGAACCTGAGACACAGAGAGGGTCAGGGCCCTGCCCAAGGTCACACAGCTCTTCACAGCATTGTGCACACGGAGGCCCCACGGGAAGGGGGATCTCCAAGGCAAATGACAGGACGTCCATGGGGCAGGACACTGTGCAGCCCCTAGAAACTGGTCACTGCTGCCTAGCAAGTCCCGGACTGCTCAGGAACAGGACAGACGCTCATGATGCTACATCCAGCAAAGAAAGCAGGAGACGAAACTCTAGGAGTGGGGTGGTGACACCATGTACGACTACCTCTATGTCAGGACGCGTTTATTGAAAAAAAAGGCCTGGAAACGGAGACACAAAAACGACGATGCTCAGGTGGCAAGGTTACAGGTACAATCAGTGTGTTTTCCAGACTTTACACAATGTGTGCACGTTGGTTTTATAATGTAAATTTTCCTTAGAAGTAGGACTGGCCCACCTCTAGGAGTTTTTGAGTGCCTACCATTTATCCTCCCTGTTGAGCGCTTTCTCCTCTCTCAGCCTCAGATTTGGTCTGTGGGAGGGCTGCGATGGTCAGAACTGTGGAAGACGCAGAACTTGGGGCCGTCCTCCCCACCTCTCCATGGGGGGACCTCTTGGCCCCTTCAACCCAGCAAGGCCAAGGCCAAGCTCAGGATCTTCTCCCTGTCTTCCCTTTCCACGTTGAATCTACTACACCAGGCACCGTCACCACCACCTACCCAAGTCCTAGATTAATAATCACAGGGGCTTACAGAGTAGTGAGCTCCCCGTCACTGAAAGTAATCAAGTAGGGGCTGCATGTTTATCCACCAAGAAGTGGCTATAAAGGATGGCTTTCAGTCCATCTAAATCAGACCCCAAAGTCTTACTAGCTGCGTAGCCATGGACAAGATGCTGATACCTTTGTGCCTCTCCTTTCTCAGCTGCACAGTGGGACCATGACAGTAACTAACCTCACAGGGCCCGCAGAGGGTCAAATGAGGGCAAACACGTGAACCTCTCAGATGCCTTCCGGGTGCAGCACAGGGCTGGATATATGTTGCTATTATTATTTCACAGCTTTCCCTACCCATCCTAGAAACTATGCAAGGCAGAAAGCAAAACTCCTGCTTACAGATGAGGAAACTGAGGCACAGAGAGTGACCCCTCATGGCTGGGCTCAGGAGACAGCAGCCCCTTCCAAAGGCGAGTCCACGCTCCGGAGGCAGAACTGAGCAGAGCACGCCCTCTCTGGTGAAATGGATGCACACATTTTCCTGACTATCTTTTACAAAGAGACCTGCCCCCCACTTGCCCTAGCGTGTGATAACAACAGCAGACGCCACTTCTGCCCCCACTCCTGGGGGCAGCGTTCAGACCGGCACAGGCACCAGCTGAGGGCCTCCCTCCGCCCGGCCCGAGAGGGCGCAGCACTCGTCTCTGCACCTGCATCCCCGGGGCCACCCCAGAAAGCGGCACCGACACTGACATTGGCACTCATGCCAACAGTGACCCCAAAGCTAACGCCAGGACAGCCTCACCACGACACCATGTACCACGGCACTCCAAGACCATGTCACTACAAGACATCATACAACTAGCATTGTAAAACCACGTCATTACAAGACCACAAGGCCACATCACTACAAGACCATGTCATTATGAGACTACAAGACCCTGTCACTACAAGACTACCTCACTACAGAGCTGCAAGACCACGTCCCTGTCACTTAAGCTATTTGCTCCAGTTCACGCCTTGCTCAGGGAGGTTAGGCAGGTGGGCCTGACCCTGGGCTCCCCAGCCTTGGCCCCTCCCTGGCTTCTGCTGGCTCCTCTTGGGCCACCCGGGGCGAGGGCCTGGGGGCCGGAAGCCGAGGCCTCCAGACTGCACGGCACTGGGCCTGCTCTCTGAGACTGAAGGCTCCCGAAGTCACCAAGAAACATGCTCACCACGGACTTCAAAGCCCCCATCTCTCTAGGTGCTCCCCCATCAAGATTCAATTTTAAGACATAAAAGAGGGATGCGGTTAAAAGCAAAACGAGGGCTGTGTCGTTACTGCTTTGTTCCCCTAAGCCACGTCTTCATAGCGGCCCCGAGACTGATTCACACTTCTCACCTCTGACCCAGGAGACGGCGGGTCCCGCTCAGTGCCCGGACCCTGCAGGCCCCCGGGGCTTCAGGGTGAGGGTCCTGAGGCAGGACGCCCAGACCTTGCTGTCTGCCCCCGAGGGCTGCTGACACCGCCACAGGAACAGACGGCTCTGCATCCGCGTGGCACCGGCGGCCTGCCCCTTTCTGCATGGGTCCCTCTGTCTCCAGGGGCCCTCCTCGCTGTCTGCCAGGCCTGGAGAAGGTCTCCGTGAATGAGTGACTGAGTGAATGAATGACTTTTCCTGCCCTTCTACGGAGCCTCACGAGAGCTCTGCTCTTCTCACAGACGTCCCGGAAGAATGTGTTCATGTCCGTGAATGCCCACATCTCGGGGCACCTGGAGCGGGCTGGCCTTCCTCCTTCCTTGCCTCACCCCCGCCCCTCCCCGTGTCTGCGCCCCTGACTTTGCCGGGGGTGTTGACACCAGGTGTTATCTCCCAGTGCCCGTCTTGAGCAGAAAGGCTGGCACCATGCAACGCCACTCACCTCTGCCCAGACAGCTCTGCCCGACCACCCCCAGGCCTTTTAAGCCATCCATTAGAAACAAAAACTCCATTAGCTAACAAATGTTTCTGCAGAGACCGCCTTCCCTGCTGATGAGGAATTAAGTCCACGCGAATGTCCCCATCACCAAACGGTTATAAGAGCCGTGATACACAAAAGAGTGTGTGTGTGTGTGATGAGTCAGGCATTGCACCTCTCTGGAACCCTGTCACTGTCCCATGGTTGAGGGGTAATAATATGATTCCCAGTTTTCAGATTAGGAAACCGAAGACCAGAGAAGCAAAGTGACTTGCCCAGGGCCACACAGCCAGACAGTGGTGGAGCTGGGATGCTGACCCGGGGCTGCCTGACTCCACAGTAACCCTGCCCCCACGATTTAAATGAAGGGCTGAGTCCCGGACCATGGGGACTGGGGTTCAAAGGGGGTGGCTTGCCCAGAGACACAGCAAAGCCTTGGCACTAGGATGGCCCTTCTTGGGTCCTCCTCGCTGCCTGCCAGAAGGAGATGGATGACCTTGTCCCCCTCATCCAACGCTACAACCCAGTGGGGCGCACACCTGAATGTGCACCAGAATGGGGGAGAACTTGAAAATGCAGATTCCTGGCGCTCCCATCAGCAACTCAGCATAGGGACCCGGGAACCGGCAATTTGTCAAGCACTGTGGTTAAGGAGAATAATCCCGCGGTCCGGGACCTCACTTGGACAGCCCCCAGCTCACCCCCAGGAAGGATTCTCCAGGCTGGGCCAAGAGAAGGTCTGAGGGGGCCGAGGTCTGAGATACACCTCCCCTCCACATCCAGTCCGGGGAATGGGCCTCGGGCTCTCGGGATCCCTGGACACGTGGGCACGGCCACGCTGTTGCCAAGAGCATTGCTGATCACCTGGGCAGTCATGCCGCCCCACAGAGCCGTCACTCCCACCCATGCGGCAGAGGGGGAAGTGGAGGCTGTCTGGAGGGAGTGACCCAGTCGCTGAGACCACATCCTGTGGCTCTTGGGCCAGGGACCCTCCCCCAGTGCAGCATATTCTCCCCTCCCTTGGCTTTAGCGGAAAAAAATCTTAGAAAGCGTCAGGACTGCCGGGAACAAGGTCTAGTGATTAATCTGATTTGGCCGGAAGCTCAGAGCCCTGGCCAGACAGACCTGCCCAGTGTCCTCACCTGCCATGGGATGGTGAGGGGTCTCCCCAGGCTCTGACTGCACAGACCCCTTAGTGCTCCAGCCCCAGGGCCTCTGCCCTGGATCTGCCTGCTGCCTCTCCCCCACCACTCTGCAGGGCCAGCTCCCTGCCCGAGCGGGCTGGAGGCCCAGGCCAGAGGCCAGAGGGGTGGGGGCTGCAGGCTGAGCCAGGACAGGGCTCTGAAAGGAAGGCCCCCCCATCTTTGTTTGCTCTATTAAGGGAGACAGTGGATAGGGCGGGGAGAGCTGCGATGGGGAAGGGTGGTGTTGGGGAGGCAGATCTCGAGACCAGGCAGCTGCACTGGGCGCTGGACGGGGACCCAGAGAGACCCACCCACAGAGACGGAGAGAAACTCAGAGATAAAGAGAAGGGGGCGGGGCGGGGGGGCGAGAGAGCCTGGGAAAGGGGACGGGCTCGGGAGGTCCCGGGAGGCTGAGAGTAGGAGAGGCTGGGCCCCCACCCAAGCCGGACGCCCCTGCCCTGCAGATGCCGCCCGACCCCTACCCCACCCC
>NW_012135992.1:60989-61703 GCF_000956105.1 Propithecus coquereli
GGGGGGGAAGATCTGACAGGCCCAGCCCCTGTGGGGGCTCAGGGACAGCGGAGGGGGTGACTGGGGTAAACAACGGATCCAGCGACCAAAAGTAGCCGGCTGCGGTTCTCAGGTTCTCAAAGTGTGGCCGCGACCTGCCCTCCCAGCCGCGGGAACTTGTTAGAAGAGCAGTTCTCGGGCCTCACCCCGACCTACGACCTACGCAAGCACAGCTCTGGGCTAGGCCAGGTTTTAACAAGCCCCCCCGGGGCGAGTGCAAAGCTCCGTTTGGTTCCAGAAGTGCTGCCTGGTGGGAACGCCCGACCCTGGACCCGCGTCCCGCACCCACGTCCCACACCCAGCGCCCCACGTCCCACTTCCCGGTGTCGCTAAAAGCATTTCTTTCCACTCTTCAGCATTTCAACAGCCTCACCCTGTTGCAGGGTTTCTCCGTTGTAAACGTGGACGTCGTGGGGGGCGGGGCAGGACTGCCAGTCAGTGCCCGGTGGAAGCCACGAAGCCTGTGCCGCGGACCGGGCCGGGGCGTCCCGTGCTGATGGTCACTGGTGGTTGTGTGTCTTAGAGTGTGGTGATTGTTTTAAAGCTTTGGAATGCAATCGTGCAAATGTTTGTGTCCATGTTCATACTAAAACATATTTTTCCTTCTCATCATTGTGCTTGTTTGAAGCTAAGTCACTCAATCCCGAGGAACAGTGTTAACACGAGGCAGGCCAG
>NW_012135992.1:61753-81063 GCF_000956105.1 Propithecus coquereli
GGGGGGAAGATCTGACAGGCCCAGCCCCTGTGGGGGCTCAGGGACAGCGGAGGGGGGGACTGGGGTAAACAACGGATCCAGCGACCAAGAGTAGCCGGGCTGCGGTTCTCAGGTTCTCAAAGTGTGGCCGCAACCTGCCCTCCCAGCCGCGGGAACTTGTTAGAAGAGCAGTTCTCGGGCCTCACCCCGACCTACGACCTACGCAGGCACAGCTCTGGGCTGGCCCGGTTTAACAAGCCCCCCCGGGGCGAGCGCAAAGCTCCGTTTGGTTCGAGAAGTGCTGCCTGGTGGGAACGCCCGACCCTGGACCCGCGTCCCGCACCCACGTCCCACGCCCAGCGCCCCACGTCCCACTTCCCGGTGTCTCTAAAAGCATTTCTTTCCACTCTTCAGCATTTCAACAGCCTCACCCTGTTCCAGGGTTTCTCGGTTGTAAACGTGGACGTCGTGGGGGGCGGGGCAGGACTGCCAGTCAGTGCCCGGTGGAAGCCACGAAGCCTGTGCCGGGGACCGGGCCGGGGCGTCCCGTGCTGATGGTCACTGGTGGTTGTGTGTCTTAGAGTGTGGTGATTGTTTTAAAGATTTGGAATACAATCGTGCAAATGTTTGTGTCCATATTCATACTAAAACATATTTTTCCTTCTCATCATTGTGCTTGTTTGAAGCTAAGTCACTCAATCCCGAGGAACAGTGTTAACACGAGGCAGGCCAGGCGGCGGCTAGCCTTCCTGGTGACCGGACTCCAGGAGAGCGAGTGGCCTGGCCAGACCCTGAGTGGACTAGTGGGGTCCACAGGCCGGGGAAGGGGCAGCTCCACCTGGACGGCAGGCGGGGACATCCCAGAGGGCGGAGGCGTAGTCTGGACAGAGGACATTGCAGGAACAAACTCTGGGACCTGCTGCTTCCGGGCCAGCATCTAGACTGGGCAGATGTGCCTGGAGAGGATGCTGGGGTATGGCCAGAATTGGGGTCCCAGAGGTGCCTGGGGGAGGTGGGAGCTCTTCTGAGCCTTTTGTTGCAAGAGGGATATCCTGGCCTTGGAGGGACCTTCCAGGTCATTCGACCCAGCCTCTTGAGGTGTGATCACTAGGACCCACCACTTCTTTTAAATTAAACTTTCTTATTTTGAGAGAATTGTAGATTCACACGCAATTTTAAGAAATAATATAGGTGGGAGGGGATGGAGGGGATGGGTAAATTCACAAGTAGTGGGTGCGGAGGGCACTGTCTGGGGGATGGGCACGCTTGTAGCTCTGGCTTGGGCGGTGCAAAGGCAATATACGTAACCAAAGTGTTTGTACCCCCATAATATTCTGAAATTTAAAAATAAAAAAACAAAATACTACGATAGTAAAAAGCATTAAAAAAAAAAGAAAAATAATATAGAGAGATCTCTTGGACCCAGTTTCCCCCATTGGCAACACCTTGCAAAACTAGCACACTATGACGAGGAGGATACTGACGGTGACGCCATCAAGACACAGAATATTCCATCACCACAAGGTCCCTCCTACTGCCTTTTTATGCGCTCATCTCCCTCCCTCCCACCTCCTGGCAAGCACTAATTTGTTCTCCATTTCTATAATTTGTCATTTCAAGAATTTTATATAAATGCAACCATACAGTATGTTACCTTTTGAGATTGCTTTTTTTTTTTTTCACTCAGCATAATTCCCTGAAGAGTCTTCCAAGTTGTTTTGTGTATCTATAGTTTGTTCCTTTTTATTCTGTGGTAAGGATGTATCACAGTTTGTTTAACCATTCCCTTGTTGAAGGACATCTGGGTTGTTTCCAGTTTGGGGTTATTACAAATAAAGCTGCTATAAACACTTGTGTACAGGTTTTTGTGTGAACATAAGTTTTCATTTGTCCGGGAAAAATGCCCAGGAGTGCAGTGCTGGGTCGTATGGTGGTTGCATGTTTAGATTTGTAAGAAACTGCCAAACTGTTTCCCGGAGTGATCGCGCCACTTTACATCCCACCCGCGATGTGTGGCTGGTGCAGTTTCTCAGCATCCTCACTAGCATTTGGTGTTGTCGCTATGTTTTATTTTTGCCGTTCTGTTCCACGTGTAGTGATAGCCACGGCTTTCATTTGCCTTCCCCTAATGACCAACGGTGTTGAAGACCTGAAAAGATCTTACTAGCTTAGCTGCCATCTCTGAATCCTTTCCAGTGAAAAGTCTTTTATGTCTTTTGCCTATTTTCTAATTGGATTGTTTTTTTAATGTTGATTTTTAAGAGTTCCTTATATATTTTAGATACTAGTCCTTTGTTGATATGTGGTTTGCAAATATTTTCTCACGTTCTGTAATCTTTGCATCCTCTTAACGGATCTTTCACAGAGCAAAAGCTTTCAATTCTGATGGAGTCCAGTGTATCAATTTTTCCTTCTGTGGAACAAGCCCTGTCTCTCTTTCCTTTCCTGCCGGAACACGGCTGCCCTGGTAGGGATGGAGCCCGGTCTGAGAGGAGGTGGTGGTGGCTTAGGCTGTCGCCCAGACACTGCCCATGTGCTGGCATCTCAGGGCCATCCCCACCTGGCCATGGTTTGTTGACCTCTGACCTCTGCAGGGAACGAAAGCAATGTAGACAGATCCTTCAGGGTCCTGGACTCGGAGCCTGGTTCCCACAGGGCAGGGGAAGTGAGTCAGCGCCTGCCTGCGCATGTCGTCTCATCGAGCCCTTACCATTGAGGTAGGAAGTGAGAAGATGGGGGCTGGGCTTGCTGTGGTCTCCCAGCACACCCGGGACCCCAGTGTGGAGTCACCAGGCAGCCCCTGCAAGCTCCCGCGGGGACAGTTGGGATCACTTACTGTTAGATGTATGGGATCCTAACCCTCAGAGTTCCTAACCCAGGGTGTAAGGACCACGCAGAATAACGCAAGCTGCAAAGATAATGACAACCCCAGTGGTTGTGACCAAGCACTTGCAATGTCCCAGGGGCTTTTCCAGACTTCCTCCATGTCCCCCGTTTAACTCCTACAGGAACCTATGAAGTGAGTGTCCTCATTTTCCTCATGTAAAAGCTCAGGCATCTGGGGACCAGAGAGGTGAAGTAATTTGCTCAAGGGCACACAACTTGTAGGTGGTGCAGCCTCAACTGCAGGGCTGCAGAGGCTGAGTGGCAAGCCAGGGTGACCCACAGTTCATTGTCCCGGTGTGGACACTCGCGAAGGACAGGGCGCAAGACCGCAGGACGTCCAGGCACCCAGGCAGGCACGTGCAGGTCTGTGCGTCTCAGGGATCCGTGTTAAAGAATCTCACTGATTAAGATTCTGCAAAGCTGGAGGAACATTGGGTCAACAGCAGCGGTGCAGGGAGAGGGAGGCTGCTTTTAACTCTCACCTGGCTCTTAATTTGGAGCTCATTTCATTCTTTATTGCTATATTTTTCCGAAAGCATTGATAGTTGCTAAGATTCTGCTTTTAGCAGATGTGAGTGTTTTAAAAAAAAACTCATGTATTGAGCGTGTCCAAGGACCTCCTTAGAAAAACAACCAGTAAATAGAGCGGGGGAAGGCCACAGGGGGTAGGTCCCCACACGTACGTGCCTGATAACAAGAACCATCACAAAAGATGCTGCAAAAACTTCAACCTGTCACAAAGGCCATCTCAACCTTGCACAGAAAATACTTCTGCGAGGACATCTGCCCAGCCCCAGACTGGTGTCACCCTTGCTATTGGTCCTTCAGCCAAGGCTAATTATCTCAGAACAGCTCTGTAATCCTCCTCATTTGTCCTTTAAATGCCTTTGTCTTCCTTCACCTCCCTGCATTTGCGGGTAATTTACTATGGCACCCGCATTCCCACTGCAAGGCCTGTTCCCCACAAAATGTCATTTTCTTTTAGCAAGCCTCTCTCTGTTTGTTATTTAGGTTGGTGCTATCTAAATGGTCTCTCTTCCCTTCCCTGCTTTGTTTTTCTTCCTAATGCTTAGACCTGGCATTATATTCTACAGCTGATTATTTCTTATTGTTTAGTTTATCAGATAAACAAAGCCCTTTAACGAAAGGATTTGTTCTGTAAAATTTGGATTCGGTCAATAGGCCGCAGCACTCAGGGATCCAGAAGGCCACGTGTGGCCCCAAGGCTGCAGGTTCCCCACCCCTGGTTTATCCATTGGACATTTAGAACAATGTTGGGTACCCCCTGCTCCCCGGGCCCATTCACTGCCCTGTGCTCCCCGTGACCGACCCCGCCATGGGGCGTCCTTCACTGGCGTCTGGTTGCGCCTGACCACTGGGAGGCCGAGTCCGGAGGTCAGAGGGAGGAGAGAGGATGAGGTCTTTCTCACCGTCCCGGGCCACAGCTCCTGCTGGGAAGTTCCTCGAGGCGTCAGCTGCCGTGGGCTCCCCAGACACCCTCTCCTCCCCTCATTCCTCCAGCCCCAGGGCTGGTGGCAGCCTCCCACTGCCGCTCTTCTCTGGTGCTCCCTAACCGGCCTCACCTCTGAGCAGTCCCCTTGCTTAAACCACCTGGGGGAAATCCTGCCTTTTGCCGGGACCCTGGCTACAACAGATAGATATCATTTTTGCCACTTTACAGAATTGGAAACTGAGGCTCAGAGAGGTGATTAACCGTGCCAGGGCCACGCAGAGAGTAATGTCAGAGCCTGGGCTGAGCGTAGACCCCAGCTTGGAGCCTACGTGGCTGGCATCTGGAGGGTTTTCGGCTCTTCTCCTCTCAGGGTCCCGGGACTGGGGTTAACGTGAAGGTGACCCAGGTGATCCAGAAGGCAGCTGACCCCTGGGCTCCCCAGAGAGCCTGCCGGTGGCTGTCCCGGCTCCCGGGGTGACCATGAGCATCCGCCTCTTCCTCCCAGCCGCTGGGTGAGAGCTGAGCGTGTTCCCCAGGCTTGGCAGGAAACCTCAATGTGTGTCTGCTCCTCAGGTCACGTGAGGCTGCAGGAAGCTGCCGGGAGGCTCAGGTGAGGCCCCTGCCCCAACCCCGGCGGTGGCCTGACCTTTCGTTTCCTTCCCTTCCTCTCCAAACGAGCAGATGTGGCCAGTGCCTGCTGCGTGCCAGGCTGTCCTGATGCCGTGTGGGTGAGGGGCGCTGTGGCAGCACATGACGGCGGGCAGGACACCGTCCTACGGCTGGAAGACCATGCCGAGTCCCTTGTCATGTGACCCACCCACTGTGAGCCACACCTGCTAATTTCACAAGTTTGTCCTTCCACTTATCGGTCTATTCATTGGTTGACTGAGTCATTGAAAAGTAGTTAATGAGCTTTTATTGTTGCCTGAACACAGGAAAACTGCTTTGCAAATCTAAAGACTTGTGCGGAACTTAGTTCTCTGAGGAGTCTCACTACCTCCCGCCGCTGCCCCTGTGGAGCCTGCTGGGCCGTCTCCTGACCCCCACTTGGCAAAGAAGGCCTTTGGTGCCACTGGCAGACTGGGTGAGAGCCTGCAGACTCCGAGGGCCCTGTGCCCCCACCCAGTCCCTGTGGTCAGGGAGACAGGCCCAGCTACGTGCAGTGACTCACCCAGGGCCACACGGTGCTGGGCAGAATAAAGACCCTCTCTCCAAAGAAGTCCACGTCCTAATCCCTGCGGCCTGTGCACGTGCGACCTCGTATAGTGCTTATGGCGAGAAGAACTTTGCTGATGTGAACAAGGATCTTAAGACAGGAAGATGGCCCTGGACTATCCGAGTGGGTCCGATGCAATCACAAGGTCCTTATTAGAGGGGGATAGCAGGGTCAGAGTGAGAAAAGGGCAAAATGACAATGGAAACAGTAAGAAAGAGAGGTTGGAAGATGCTACCCCTATGGCTCTGAAGTCAGAGGCAGGGGCCACAAGCCAAGGAATGCAGGTGCCACTAGAAGGCAGGAAAGGCAACAGGCAGGCAGATCCCCCTCCAGGCCCAGAGGAAATGCAGCCGCCCGGCACCCCCCCTGCCCCCTGCAGCCGCGGAGGCCCCTCCTCCTGACTTGCAGATCTGATCTGTGATGAAAAGGTAGTAGCTGCACAGCATTTTGTGATTTGAAGGGGGAATAAGGTTTTCTGAATTACGCGACAGGTGTGTGTATTTCCCCCGCGTGTGCTCAGCTCACCTTTTGCATTTTAGCTTCTCAGACTCAACTTTTCTCCCAGAGCTCAGGCGGGTGGCGTCACTTAACATGTGGTGGGGGGGGTGGGGGAGGGAGGTCCCCCCTCACCTCTGGCCATCACGGGTAGATTGTGGAGCACAATAAACAGGAGGAGCTGTTGATGTGCCTTCCTCACCTCCTCCTTCTCTCCCCTTCTGGAATGGAAACCCTTGAAAGCAGAGCCCGGCTTTCAGCTCTGTGTCCCTGAGGGACAGCACAAGGCTCAGTGCATAGTAGGTGCTTGGCAAATGTCTGGCAAATGATGGATATACCCTGCAGATCCTTATAAGGGCACCACCTGTGCGCCGCCCCTGTGCACCGCCCCTGTGCATCGCCCCTGTGCACCACCCCTGTGCGCCACCCCTGTGTGCCACCCCTGTGCGCCACCCCTGTGCGCTGCCCCTGTGTATCGCCCCTGTGCACCAACCCTGTGCACCGCCCCTGTGTGCCACCCCTGTGCACCACCCCTGTGCGCTGCCCCTGTGTATCGCCCCTGTGCACCGCCCCTGTGCACCGCCCCTGTGCACCAGGTGCAGGTTGACAAGTGGAGCAGGAGTAGCCTGTGGGAGCTGGAAGGGACTTGGACCCGGCCTGAGGACCCCACACTTTGCTCCCAGCCAGGGCTGGTCAGGGTGGGGGAGCTCCCCACTCAGCCATGTCTCTCTTGGGGGTTGTGGGCTCCTTTGGATTCTGAAGTGCCAGCTCCACTCTGGGGCACTGTCCCAATGGAGCCCACCCAGGCAAACTTGTATTAGGAGGCTATTTCCTTGTGACCCAACCCCAGACCCAGCCCGCCCCAGTCTATCCCCCCTGAGTTCTGGGGCTTCCGATGGCCCCTACCTGCCCCTCGGCCTCACCCCTGAGCCCCACAGGAGGTCCAGAGGCCCTGGAGACCTCAGTGCAGAGCTTGGACCCTCCACCGTGCCCGCACCCGGGCCCTCCCACCCGAGCACATGCTGTGCTTGGTAATTTTCCTGAACGCTTGAGGGGCGGAGGGGAGGGCCCACGTTGTGCCCCACACGGCCTCCCCTGTTGTCTGGGGAACCCTCCGTCTTCAACAGCCAGCGCGTCCTCCTGTGCCCGTGAATAGTTCCAGTTGCACAGAGCACCGGCGTCGGACGAGGCCCCTCTGGCACTGTGATGGATCAGGACAAAAATCGGCCTCCTCTGGCATCAAGTCTGAACACAGACAACAGCATACACACGTCCAAGCCGCAAAATGTCCAACCCCCCACCATCCCGGCTAACGGGGGCGCTGCAGCCGCTTCACCAATCACAGCTTCAGCCTCGCCGTGGGCTCGCCGCCCTGGACACAAGGTTTGTTAAGACTCGGGGTCATAGACTCCCCCCTGCTTCCCGAGAGCATCCCGGCCAGGGCAGAGACCTCCCCAAATCACCTAACCAGAGCGCTAAAAATGTAGTAAGTCCTTCTCCAGCCCCGCTCACTGAGATGCCCCACACTACCCACGCTGTGTGTTCCTTCTCACTGGACCCGTCCGCCAAGGGGGCTTCTCCTGGTGGTCTTTGGAGGGAGGGCTTTGCCAGTGGCACTGCCAAGAGGCAGCCTCCTCCTTCCGACTGTCAGACTGTGGGGGAGGGAGCAGGAGAGGAGTGGGCAGCTCTCCCTGGGCTGGTGGCTGAGCAGCTGAGCAGCTGACCGTCTGCTGCTAATATCCCTGTGGAGACAGGGCCTGGTTGGTTGGCTGGGGGAGGTGACCCAGCCTCAGGCAGTGGGCAGCCTTGCCAGGCTGGGCTGGAGGGGCAGGGGCTCCAGTGAGAGCCACCAGCCTCCTGGGCCTGCCCCCGGGCTCTGCTTCAGCTGTGGTTCATCTGCTCGCAGCCCTCGTCCCGGAGGAGCCCAGGCCTCCGTCTGTCTCCAGAGCTGGCCTGGCCCGTGGGGCCACTGGTCACAGGTTCCATTCAGACAGCATTTGTTTGTGCCGGGCTCTGAGTCTGGCGCTGGGATGCAGATGGAGCCGGACCTGCCCTGGGGACCTTCCACGCTGGGGTGGAGGGGCCAGGGGAGCAGAACCAGAAACCAACTCTGCTACACGGTGTGACAAAAACTGCAATACTGGAAGCCCAGAAAGGGTTCCGGGGAGCTGGAGCTGGAGGCCCCCTTTCTCCTCCCAGCATTCAGCGGAAGCTTCTGTCAAAGAGCTTAGAGCTCCTGGAGCTGCTTGTCCCACAGCCCGGAGCCTCTGGTCCTGCTTGGCCAAGTGCTCGGGGCCTGCTGCCCACCCTTGAGGGTCTTGGGCCAAGGCAGCAGAGCCTGAGAGGACGAACTCAGTAGGACCCGGCCTGCCAGTGACATGGGCCAGATTCTGCTTCCTGAGACCCTGGTCCTGGGGGACTGTCACCTGCCCCTCCCCGTGGGAATGGCTCTGGTAGCACAGCCGCCCCTCCCCCACCAGGGGGTATAACTTGGGGATGAAAGGAGTCTGGGCCGAGGCCTTTCACTCCCAGCCAACCCTGCCCCCGCCCCTCCGGTGTACACGCTGAGAACCTGGCAGAGGGCCGCCTGCACTCAGCCCAGAGTCCTGCGCCAGGGAGTGGGATCCGTGCTGCGGTTGGCAACCGGGCAGTCCCGCCAATAATCTGTTCCATCGCTGCTTTCACATTTCCCAACCAGAGCAAGCTTCACCTCTGCAGGAAACCCAGGCCCAGTTTGCCTTAAAATAACTCAGCATCCTTGGTGGCCTTCTGGGTGGAGGTGGCCCCTGCAGCTCTTCCCCTGTTCAGCGTTGCTGGGCCTCTCAGGGCTGCTCTGACACCGCTTCCCCAAGCCGATGCTCCCTCACTGGAGCCAGGCCCGGGGTGGCGTCTGTAGCACCCTTAGGGTTTTCTACATGAACGACCATGCAGGCCGCTTGTGGAGATGGGGTAGGACCTCCAGGCGAAGTTGGACGGAAGTGAGGAGGGTTGACCCCGGTGTCTCGTTTCTGGCCTCTGGGGAAAGACTTCGTTCGGCTTTCACCATTTGCTGTGATGTTAGCTGTGGGTTTTCTTGGAGTTTCTTCACTGGTTGGTGAAGTTCCCTTCTATTAATGTTCTTAATTTTCTGAAAAATTAAAAAATATATTTGCATCTATTGAAATCGCATATTTTTAAAAATTCTTTATCCTATTAATGAAGTGAATCACATTGATCGATTTCAAAGATTAAAGCAACTTTGCATTTCTGGGAAAAATCCACCCTGGTCGGGATCCATCATCCTTTGTCTGTATCGCTGGATGCCATGCTGTAATTGTGTTGAGGATATTTGCAACCACGTTCATGAGGGGTATAGGTCTGGAAGTTTCCTTCCTCCTTCCCTCCTTCCTGGTTTACCTGCGTTGCTGTCTCCTAGCCGTACACCTGCCTCTCTGAGCTGCGGGCTCCTTACTTGCAGAATAGGCTAATGTCATCTACTCCGAACATTTGCCATGGGGATTCCATCGGGCTCTGGCCACAGAGCCTTGGCGTGGAGTCTAGCACCTGACGGGCACCCCATGCACAGAGGGGAGAGAGCGGGTGAGCCGCTGAGGGAGGGTGGCCCTGGCACCGGCCCGGGCATCGCTAATGTGTATCGTGCTGCACGGGCCGGTCCGGGAGGTGAGACACGTGAAGCCCCTCCCTTCCTGTTGAAGAGGTGGCCCCTTTCCCACAGGCTTCTTTAGGCAGCAAGTTGGCCCCGCAACACTTTCGACTCTGATGAACATCTGTCAGAGGCGGCGGTGTGGTCGCGAGCGCTGGTGTTCCAAATGCGATTGGGTTTTCTGCGGTCAGACGGGAGACGAGGGGAGGAGGCGGTCAAGACTGTTGCTTGTTAAAAACCTGCTTGTGCCCCACCTGCAAGGTGTGGGCCCCACCCGGCCTCCCTCTGTCCCTGCCCACCCCCCACCCCGACTGCTGATCTGACCTCGCTTTCATTGGCAGAAACCGGAGACTAACTGGGGGGCGCCCTCAGGGCTGGAGTGAGCCCCGACACTGCCTCCGCCCCGCCCTTCTTTCTCAGCTGAGCCGGTGGGGCATGGACCTTCCAGATTCTTAAGTTTTGAAACCCATGGAACCATTTTTTCAATCTTGGGTGGAAGGCGAATGTGTGGCAATGCCAGGCAAGCATTTAAAACATTTTTTATCAGCTGGTATGAACATTTCCCTCACGAGGGAGGGATGCCACGATGAGCCAGTGACGACAGGGGCGAGAGACTCTCCAAAGGCCAGAGAAGGGCACAGAAGATGGGAGGGTCCAGGCCTACGTAGCTGGGCCTTCCTCCCGACGAGCGAGGTCATTGCAGGGTGTCGGGGGCCACTCCCCGCGGCATCCGTGCTTCCCCGTGTGCTGTGAGTGAGGCAGCAGCTGCTCTGGGTCCCACACCGTCTTTTCGCAGATTTTATGGAGTGATGGATTGATTTTCTAGAGCTGCTAGAACAAATGATTACAAACTGGGTGTCTGAAAACTACAGAAATGTGTCCTCTCGTGGTTCTGGAGGCCGGGAGTCCTAGTCAGGTATCAGTAGGTGTCGCTCTCTGGTGGCTCTAGGGGGTCCTTCCTGGCTTCTCCCAGCTCCTGGAGAGGTCGGCAATCCTCGGCACGTCTTGGCTTGCTGCAGTGTCACTCCAGTCTCAGCCTCTGTTGTCACGTGGCCATCTTCTCTGTGGTGAACATGTCCTAATTTCCTTGTTTTTGTAAGGACCACAGTTGTATTGGATCCAAGGCCCACCCTACTCCAGCAGGGTCACATTTGGACTTGATCACATCTGCCAGGACTCCGTCTCTAAATAGGGTCACATTGACAGGTTCCGGGCGGACAGGGGAGGATGCTGGTCACATAGCGCAGGTGCACAGACAGGAACGCAGAGCTGCTTTCTGCCTCCTGGAAAGAGGCAGCTTCCCTGAGTTCGGGGTTCCTCTCCTGTCGCGCAGCCCCCCGAGTGTGCAGGCGCCGTCAGACCGCGTTTGTGTTGTCCTAGGGAAGTGGCTCATGAAAACGCTGATACTCCGGCGCCCGCCACTGCCACGAACCACCAACTGTCCTTTGTTTCTGACCCAGGAGTCTCGGGTCTTCTGACAGCCTTCATGGAACTTGTTAGCTTGCAAGTAGGGTAGAGTCTCAGAACCTTCCGGGTTCTTGACAGGGGGCACCTGTGGCCGAGGGAATGGTCCCGCATCACTAGTCACAGCAAGGAGGAGGGTGTGAGCCCCTGGGGGTGAAAACGAGGAGGAGGAAGGTGGAGGAGGGGGCCAGCCCAGGACAGTGAGGAGGCGGAGGGAGCAGAGATGTCCTGGGAGGCTCTGCTGAGGCAGGGACGGGGGAGGCGCCTAAGGAGGCCTTTCCCTGCTGGCCGCGCGGTGGGCACCGTGAGGTCCCTCCTGGGCTGGCTGAAAAAGCCTCAGCAAAGCTCTCCCTGCTCACTGATGCTTGGTGCCAGGGGTCTGGGGGTGGCTCGGGGTAGGGGAGGAAGGTGGGTGGTTAGCTGAGAGGGGCTGGGGTCTGCCACCCGGTTGGCGTGGGCATGGGGGGACATCAGGGTGAGCCCCAAGAGCTAGAGCGTCACGAAGAGCTGGTGTCTGGCTGACGTCTGATGGCTCATCTGATGGCTCTGCTAGAACTAAGGTGGACCCAGAGCCCTGCCTGCTCCCTCCGCCAACCCCCGGGGGCTCTCTGGGACCCCCAGAGCTCCAGAGGGTGTGGTTTTGAGTATCTGGACCTAGTGGCCTCTGTCCGGCCCTGATGCTCTGGGATTTGGCGGTCAACTCCTCGGGGCAGAAAGGTGAATGCTCTGCAGCCAGCCCTCTCCCCGCCTCCGCACAGGCTCCGTACAGCCTCGAATTTGTCCCCAGTCAGGCTCACAGGTGGGAAATGCTTTGACAAGCGGTCAATGCAGAGGGTGGAAAACTCACATCAGGAGGGAGATGGCCTCGTCGAGAACTTCACGGTTGCAAGCTGTGGGTTCTAATGCTGCCTCTGCGACCCTCAGTCACCACATCTTTGAAATGGGCCCATGGAGGGGCAGGGCTTGGAGATGGAACCGGGACAGGCCTGCGGATGGAGGCCCCCTGGCCGTGGGCTTCTCGGGGGCGGGGCGACAGCACCTGAACCTGAAGGGCGGCCTGATGTTCTCTGGGACTCCAGGTTACCCAACCTCTCTGAGCCTCACTTTTCTCAGCTGTAAAATATGCAGCAATCCCTCCCACGTGGGTGTGGAACCCGGGAAGGTGCCCGGGTTTGTGGGGGTGCCGCATGCCCCAGCCTTGGCTCCAGCCCCAGCAGCCCCTTCTCAGGCCCCCTCCTCCCCAGGGCCCAGAAATCTTCTCCCCTCTGGGGCCGGGGTCGTGGTGACAGATGGGTCTCCGGACCTGACTTGACTGTGTGTGAGTCCCCAGCCCCCACCCCTGGGCCCAGCTCAGAGAGACGGTGCAGGTCAGAGTGAATATTTGGGTCAAAGTTCGCTGAATAAAATTAAACATAAAGACACAAACAGACCAGGCGAGCGTACGAAACGCTCACGTGAAAGCCAGGTCCTGGCCCGTCTGGTTTTGCAGGCAGCCCGAGTCCAGACCAGCGGGAGCGCAGCCTAAGCCCAAAGACACGGTCTCGAATGCTACAGTCTTGACTGCTGATGTCCCGAAAGATCGAAATCCCAAAAAGAAAATTCTGAAAAAGTAATTTAAAGGCTGGGTTCGGTGGCTCAGGCCTGTAATCCTAGCACTCTGGGAGGCCGAGGCAGGCGGATTGCTTGAGCTCAGAAGTTCGAGACCAGCCTGAGCAAGAGCGAGACCCCGTCTCTACTAAAAATAGAAAGAAATTAATTGGACAACTAAAAATATATAGAAAAAATTAGCCGGGCATGGTGGTGCATGCCTGTAGTCCTAGCTACTTGGGAGGCTGAGGCAGGAGGATTGCTTGAGCCCGGGCTGGCACAGTGCCCGGCATACAGCAGGTGCCGAGCCCTTTCCTGCTGTTGTCTAGAGGGCTCACCCCCGACCCCACCCCCGTCTATCTGTGAGCTAGGCTGACGCCACGACACTCACTCTAGCCAGGGCAAAAGAGTGAGACTCTGTCTCAAAAAAAAAAAAAAAATTTAAAAGTGGAAGATACTTACTTACATTTTAAAGAGGGGATTTATTCGAGAAGCATAAAAACACAGCAGAACACAGGCCACTGTACACAGTAAGATAGCAATAATAACATACATATTTTTGCGAGTATAAACACTCAGGTGCACTAATGAAAGCCGCACGGGTACAGCAGTTATGAGCAGATGACCCATATTCATAAAGAAATGGGTCAAAAAGGGAGCTGCATAAATGCGTGTCTTGGTTGGTGACTGTGCGTGCCCAGCTTGTAACTGCAGCTGTGAAACAGCATGACCAACAGCCTCCGTCTTTTGACGAGATTGATCGAAAACCGTGTGGGGTCACCCCCACATGTGCAGTCACCCCAAGAGGCCAAGAGCCTAATTTGCAAAAAGTACATAAAATGAACTAGAATTCTCTAAATCTCTACACAATTTATACTCCCAGTATTGGAAATGACACAAAGATGAAACAGCATAGCAAATTGTAAAAAACAATGCTGATGGTTTAAAATAGTGGAAAAAAAAAAACGAGAAAAAGAAAAGAAAAAAGAAAAATACCAAAAAGAAAATCAACATACAAAAAGGCGTGTGGTAGGGATAGACGTGGGCGATTGCACGGAGATAGTCCACAGAGCTGCCGACTTCCGCAGTCGCTAACTGTATTTTGAAGTCCTGCATCTCAACGAACAGCCGCTTTTTCTCTCTTCGGGTGTGGCTGTCCTTGGAGAACAGCTCACATCCATTTGCCATGTGGCGCTGTTCCCTTTGAAATTCTTCTATGGGTCGATACACACTGACGTGAATGTTCCAGTCGAGTTTTTCCGTGTTCCGTGCCATGCCTCTCTGCTGCTCCGGGCACGAGGAGCACTCCGCGCACTCTCCACACCGCGCGCTTGGCGGGACTGGAGCTGGCGGCGAACCGCAGCGCTGTTGCGGAAGTGTCTTCTCGTCCCACCTGCACGCGATCGTTTTCAAGCCAGTCAGTCACTTTCCTGGCTTCCCGCAAACGTGGCTGTAATTCATTCAAAACCCCTGGAATGTCGGCAGCTGGAAGGGATGCCAGGGCTGGCAAAGGCCGAGTTTTAAACTGACGTTTTTGTGGTGGCCGTATCGAATGACCGGCCCACTCATCTGAATTTTCTGCCAAGTGCCTTGGGCTGAATGGCAAAAACAAACTTCACCGGTAACACCGTGAAATTCACTTTTAGAAGCCTCGATCGCCCCTAATTCCAAATCTGTCATTAGGGTTTGGGGGATTCAGTTAGACATTAGGGATTTTAGACTTCAGGGATTTTGATCTTTCATGATTTCAACGTTTGGGATCATGGCGTTCGAGACTGTCTTTCGGGACTGTGCTCCAAACCCCGGCCCAGGACCCAGCCCGTGGCAGGTACCGTAAATATTTCTCGACTGAGTGATGGCTGAAGGAAGACTTTGGGTCGCCTGGCTCTGGCTCCAAATCCTGGCAAGTCCCGTACTCCCCGGTCCCCAGCTTCCTCCTCGTTCATGGGGAGAGTAAGAAACGCTTTGCAGTAAGTTGAGATGATGTGAGATAATACGAGAGCGAAGCTCCTGGCTGGCACAGTGCCCGGCATACAGCGGGTGCCGAGCCCTTTCCAGCTGTTGTCTAGAGGGCTCGTCCCCAACCCCACCCCCATCTATCTGGAGGACTCAGGGGGCTCTGAACCCTGCACGCAGCACCGCCCACGAGCGTCTCCTGAGGAGGGGCCTTGGGTGTCCTTGTCACAGCACCCCACACGCTTGTAGACCCCTTCCTGGGCTCCCTGGCTGCTGGGCATCCAAGAGCAGCTTGATCGCTTTTAGAGATGGTGGGCTCACTACTCCCAGCAGTTGCCAAGTTCTCCTTGTGGCGTTCAGGCTGGAGAAAGACCTTTCTTGTCCTCCCCGCTTGTCCTCACGTCTGCTGCCTCGGCTGGTCTGTTCACCCCGGGGCTGGTTCCTGGAGGCTCAGAGATTTAGTGTGGAATAGAACCGAGGTATGAAAAAGAGTCCGGAACACACTGAAATCAGGGAAGAAATCTGCTGGTTCTCACTCCATTCTCCTTAAAAGCTGGTGTTGGTATCAACACTTGCGTAGGGGCCAGGGGTCGTCTTTGTGTCTCCACCACCTCTTCTACCTGGAAATCTCCCTCTTATCCTCCAGGACCAGGTGCAGGAGCACAGCTGCCTGTGAGAGGTGCCCACGTCTCTCCTGCCTCCGTGTCCCTTGGCTGCCACCTCGCGTGGCCCTGGGTGGGGGGGTTTAAACGGGGCTGAACCAGCCGGCAGGGCTCCCAAGGGCAGGGGCTTTGCCTCATTCACTCCTCCGCTGGTCGTGGCCAGCCGTCCAGGTGCGGCCGCAGTGCCCTTCGGTGGGCAGGGCATTGGCGCTGACTCTGCTCCAGGTTGAGCATTTCCAGGCCCGTTCCTGCTCTGCAGGAGAGGGCGCTGGGCCCCAGGGGCGCAGAGACGGACCAGTGGGAACTGTCCCACCCGGAGTGGGGTCTGGCCTCGGCGCCGTGGTCCCGCCCTGCAGCGGGGGCAGCCCCACCCCTGGCGGCTCCCACGGAGGGGCGGGCCGTGGAGGTCACTGCGGCCCCCACCTTTCCCAGCTGGTTTCTGCACAGGCCACGGCAGAGCCCAGCTCTGCCCACCACCCCCAGGACAAGCGCTGCCGTGACGTCCCCTGGCTGACCGCTCCTAGGGCTCAGGGGGCCTTTGTGACCCTGAGGGAACTTCCGTAGAGCCAGAGAGTTTGCGTGTGACCCTGGGGTGCGGGGTGGCCCTTGCTGGGCTTCCGTCTGCCTCTGCCAGCCACGGCCTGGGACAAATTCCGTCCCCAGCTCTCAGAATTTTTATAATGTGAACGTCCCAGCACAGTTTGTAACCCACAGTGAGTGCTCGGAAAGTATGTTCTCCACAGCTGTGCGAATGGAATTGCACGCTCAGGAGCCGTCTCTCCCTCCAGGCCTGACAGCGACTTGGCGAGAGGGTTTCGTCTGATTTATGTCTCTGTCCCCAGTCCCAGCCCAGTCCCGACACCGAGCGCCTGAGTCAGGGTAGAGCCGGTGAGTGGGAGAGCAGACGGATGAGCCAGGGCTGGAGGGAGCTTCGGCCTCCTGGGGCTCCCCTGACCCCAGCCAGCTGAGCCTGGCCCAGCTCCCCCCCATTCCCAGGGCCCCTGCTGTGTGCGACCCCGGCGAGGGCCTGGGCCTCCAAGACAGGAAGAGATTCCGAGGCACGTGGACCTCGACAAACCCTGGCCCTCATCTCTCCTCGGCTCCCACGCTGTGCGGCTCTTGGCGGAAATGCGTAATTTGAAAAAGGTTTCCCTGGTTAAATGGAAACTTTTTCTGGGCAAAGAGAAAGAGCTGAGTTCTTAATGAAGCCCAGGAGCCCGGAGCGTTGGATCTGCTGTTCCGGGAAGAGGCAGGAGTGGACCAAGAACAGCGTGTCCTTCCGAGAGGCCCTCCCCGGCCGGCCAGCAGGGCAGAGAGGCCGTGAGAGACAGTAGTGCAGTGTCGGGCCACCGTCTGCGCCTGCTGTCCCCGCCTCATCTCTCATGACCCTCCCAGTGTCTCCGTTTACAGGCGAAGAAGCTGCTGGCTGAGGCCACAGGGTCTGTGGGCTTCTCAAACTGAGCAGCGTCCACGCCACGGCTCACCAGCCCCAGCTGAGCCCAGGGGAGGCGATCCGGGAGCGCAGGGCCACAGACAGCCGCGTGGCCTGTGGGCAGCAGGGAAATGGCTCGAGCTGGGAGAGGCCCCTGCCCTTTCAAGCTGGGAGCATCACAGGTGAATAAGTAAACATTTACCTCTAATGCCCGGCACAGGGCGGCAGGGGGTTACACCCCTCCAGCGGGAATGGAAATCTCTACCAACTTTCCCGAGGCCAGTTTGGCTGTACGATTTAGGCAGTGAGCTGACTCTGTGATCCCACTGCTGGAAACTCATGCTCAGGGAGTCTCCTGAAATTTAGGAAAGCCTTCACACCGTTCCTGCTTTGCTCAGAGCAGCAGAAAACACCCACTGCGTAGATGGCCCGCAGCAGCGCATCGGGACGTGATCACACGCCCTCCCTCTGGAACGCCATGCGTCCGTTAGAATTAGGTTTACGATGAGTTTTTAAAGACATGGGAAAATGCTTATGCAATCACGTTAAATAAAAAAAACCAAGATTCAAATTATTATGTGGGATATCATCTAGATGATATAAAATCAGAGATTAAGAAAAGATGCAAAAGAAAGGAACTCGCTTGTTTCGGAGCACAATCTTTGGATCATAACAATATGGAAAGTTTTCTGTTCTTTCCAGTTTTCCAAATATCTGGTAACAAACGTGTGTCATTGTTGCGGTGGATTTACCCCACGGGCTGCCGGCAGCCTCACGTCAGAGTGTAAGGACGACCCGTCTGGCGTCACACGCGGAGTAACCGAGACGCGGGTTAGATCTTCCCGCAGCCTCTCCCGAGGGCGTCAAGATGGGGACTGACGTTCACAAGTTGCAGCCGAACGTGTGAAAGTGACTTCCCCGTCCCACACGCTTGCGATCCGCTCCCACCTCAGGCGCCCCGGGACTCCCCAGCATCCTGGTCCCCAAACTCTCCGTCCCTCCTGGGCCTCCTTCTGCTCCATCACCTCTGAGTGGAGCTGTTCCCCCGCCTCCCGCCGCACCCCCTCCCCTTCCTGCTGCCCCCTTTCCGCCTTTGGGTTTCAGGTTCAAGCGCACCTGCTCCGGGAAGCCCTGTTTCCCTCAGCCTCCTCGAAGGGGGCAGGAGACTCCCTTCGTGTCATCAAGGTGCTGAGCGACGGGCTTGTTCCCTGGCCGCCAGCTCCACAAGCCCACGGATGGGTTTTGCTCCTCCTATGTCTCTGGTCCGGGGCGCGGTGTGGGGCACATGGCAGCATGCGCGTGGGGAGCTTTCCACCACTGAGGGGTCTGGGGGGATGCACCCCAGGGGGGATGCACCCCAGGAGTGTGGTGACAGCTGCTCTTCCCTTTGAAGTGACTCTTGGTTTTTGTAGATCAGTGAGGGGGAGCCAGGATCCAGACCATGCCACTCAGTCTGTGGGACTGCAGTTTGCCTTTCTGTGAAATGGGCACAATGAACCCTGCCCTTTCTACCTGAGAAGGGGGTGGTGGGGTCTGCTCTGAGAGCAGGGGTGGGATGGCTGTGGCCTAAGCCCGCCAGCGTGCCCCTTGGCTGGACGGGGTGTGTGCATGTGTGTGTGTGTGCGCGCGCGTGCATGTGTGTGTGTGAGCGTGCACACGTGCAGAGGGCGGTGCTGTGCGCCGGGACGTCCTTTGATGAATGAACAGACGATTAAACTCCAGGACATACATACAATGCTGTTCGGTGGAAAAAGAACGAGCTATCCAGTTATGGCAAAAATACACGGATGCATCTTAAACACAACGTGCTAAATGAAAAAAGCCACTCTGGCAGGGTTGCATGCTGTGTGATTCTAATTATAAGACATTCTGGAAAAGCAAAACTCTAGAAAGATTAGAAAGATCTTTTTTAAGACTCCAACCAGGTTAAGCCCACACTTTGGGGTGTGTCTGTGTTCTCTCCTGCCCCTGTCTCTCCAAGTCCTCACCTCCCAGGCTCAGCAGAGGCCAGGCCTGGGCCCTCCCTCCACCTCCCTCCCCGGGCCGGCCCTTGCCACCATTTGGCTCGGGGCAGGGCTGGCCTGTCTGCTCCGAGGCGCTCCCATGGGTCCTGCTGTCACTGCCAGGGACCTAGCAAGGGAGGCTTGGCTGGGCTGCAAAATCCGGGACGAAGAGCGGCACCAACTCTCACCCTTCTTGACTCAGACCACGGGGCCTGACCACCTCCTCCCACCACCCTGGTCAGTCTGCAGCTGTTAGCGTCAGCAGGGAGAGAGAGGTTACGGGAGTAGACGATGGCCATTCCCTCATCCCAAAACAGGGGCACTGAATGGGCTTTCTAGGCTCCTGAAAACCCATCCATCCACCCGCCCACCTACCATCCACCCACCCATCCACCCACCCCCTCACCCATCCATCCATCCATCCATCCGTACATCCATCCACCCGCCCACCTATCATCCATCCACCCATCCACCCGCCCCCTCACCCATCCATCCATCCATCCATCCATCCATCTATCCATACATCCATCCACC
>NW_012135992.1:81400-92849 GCF_000956105.1 Propithecus coquereli
CCATCCACCCGCCCACCTATCATCTATCCACCCATCCACTCACCCATCTCTACGCTTTGTCTGATGTCCACTCTATGGTCACCCTGTTGGGCGCACACAGGGGTAGCCAGTCCAGTTGCTGACCCAGGGGAGCCCATGGTGGGATGGGGGGTCAGGCGCAGATAGCACCCCACTGCTGTGTGATGAGTGCTGTGATGGGGTTGCCCAGTGAGGCTGGGCTGTGACCTCGTGGGCGTCCTAGGGTAGTGGAGGGTTTGAGTGGGAGATGAGGCAGGAGAGGCTTCGGGGCTTGCCAGGTAAGGAGTCTGGGGAATTATTTCAGAAAACTGAGATCAATTCATATACCACAAAACTGGCCCTCTTAGAGTGTACACTGTGGTTTTCAGTATATTCACAAGGTTGTGCAACAACCACCATTACCTAATTCGAGAACATTTTCATCTCCCTAAAAGAAACCCTGTCCCCATTGGCAGTTACTCCCCATTCCCCTCCCCTCAGCCCCTGGCGATCACCGATCTGCTTTCTGTCTCTACAGATTTCTGTATTCTGGACATTTCATATAAATGGAAATGTAGAGCATGTGGCTTCTGTGTTTGGCTGTTTTCATGTTTTTAAGGTTGGCCCATGATGTAGCATGTGTCAGAACTTCATTCCTTTTTATGGTTGAATGATAGTGAGTTGTATGTACAGACCACATTTTTTTTTCAGACAGAGTCTCACTGTGTCGCCCAGGCTAGAGTTCTGTGGTGTCAGCCTACTTCACAGCAACCTCAAACTCCTGGGCTCAAGCGATCCTCTTGCCTCAGCCTCCTGAGTAGCTGGGACTACAGGCATGCACCACCACGCCTGGCTAATTTTTTATATTTTCAGTTGCCCGGCTAATTTCTCTCTATTTTTAGTAGAGACAGGGTCTCGCTTTAGCTGAGGCTGGTCTCAAGCTCCTGACCTCGAGCGATCCTCCTGCCTCGGCCTCTCAGAGGGCTAGGATTAAGGCGTGAGCCACCGTGCCCGGCCTACAGACCATATTTTGTTCATCCATATTTTGTTGATGGACTTTTGGGTTGTTTTTACTTTCTGGCTATTGTGAATAACACTGCTATGAACATCCATGTACACGGTTTTGTGTGGACATGTGTTTTCTGTTTTCTTGAGTATATTCCCGGGGTGCAATTGCTGGCTCACACTGTGACTCTGAGTTTAACTTTCTGAGGAACTTCCAGGCTTTTTTACAAAACTACGGCACCATTTTACACTCCCACCAGCAAAGCATGAGGGTTCTGATTTCTCCACATCCTTGCCAACACTTGTTATTGTCTTTTATTTTTGTAGCGTAGCCATCCTAGTGATTGGGAAGTAGTTCGTCATTGCTGTTTTGATTCGCATTTTCCTGATGACTAATGATGTTGAGCATCTCGTGTGCCTATTGCCATGGTCCTTCCACGGATGAGCCCAGGAAGGGCCTTGTGAATCCCTGTGGGCCAAGCTCCATTTTACAGATGGGGAAACTGAGGCCTCATGCAGTTCGCTCCCCCCAGCCCCATAAGTTCTTTGCAGCCCCAGGGTTTGCTCACGCCAGGCCCTGTGCCCCGCACCTAAGGCCCAAGAACAAACTGCCCCCAAACACAGCTCGCTGGACTGACAGCGATGCCCACATACACTAACACGACGCCTTGACCTCGCCAGAGATTCTTGCCCAGGAAGGTCAAGCTGCAGAGGACCTTGTTGTTTCAGGAACTTCCTGAAAACCCCCCCGATCTGAACAGCAGCTCCCCCCACTGGGTCAGCTGCTCGCTCACGAGTGATGTTTGGCTCGCCAAGGAGTGCTCGAACCCCATACCTCGCTGTGTCGACAGAGACCTGCGTCACGAGCTTCACCCAGCCCCGGGCAGTCCCCACAACCCACCCAAACCCAGGCCACTAACTGAGGACGGCCTCGCCGACCTCCCCTTTGCAAGACGCCCCTGGGCTCCGTCAGGGAATCCCTCCCTCCCCGACGACGCGGGCCCTGACCTTGGCTTTGCCTGCCGATGGCTGCGTCCACCAGGCAGGAGGGGCCCCGCACACGCGTGCCCCCACTTCCTGCGTCTCCTTTATTGCACTTCTCAGCCTTCCTTTAAAGAAAGTAACAGACTTTTAGAGCAGTTCTGGTTCGCAGCGAGATGGAGAGCAAGGACGGAGATGTCCCACGTCCCCGCCCCGCACACGTGCAGCCTCCCCACCGGGGGACGTTTGTTACAGCTGACGGGACATCGACATCCTTGTCCCCGGAGTCCCCAGTCTACGTCAGCGCTCAGTCTTGGTGCCGGGCGTTCCGTGGGTTTGGACAGACGCGCAAGGACACGGATCCGCCATCCTAGCACGTCCCGCGCGGCTTCTCCGCCTGAGTCCTCTGTTCACCCCTCCGCCCCGCAGCCCCCGGCAGCTGCCGGCCCTGCTGCTGTCTCCGTGGTTCTGCCTTTTCCTGGATGTCGTGTGGTTGGGATCACATGGCCTGCAGCCTTTTCAGATGGGCTGCTCTCGCGTAGTAGTGCGCGCGCTTCCTCACGACTTCATGGCCTGACAGCCCATTTCTTCCCAGCGCTGAGTGACATCCTGTCATCTGGGTGTTCCCCAGTGTGTTTATCCCCTCACCTGCTGAAGGACATCCGGGTTGCTTCCGACCAACTTGGCTTTTAACACGGTTCCTCATGTAGGTGCCTTTTCTCCCCCTTGGAGAGGGGCCCTGGATACGGGACGAATTAGCCTTGGTGGCCCTGGGTCATTCAGCAGATGTGCCTGGAAATGACAAGGGAATGAGCCCAGTTAGGCTTCCTGCTGGGCCTGAACCCCCGCAGGACTTGGGAGCCAGAGCAGGGGTTGCGGGGTGGGAGGGGCTGCCGTGGAAGGCAGCTGAGGGGAGGTAGGTGATGAGGGCCTGCCTGGCACCATCGTTCAGCAGAAGCCAATGACGCCTGTCCCAGGAAGCTGCGGGGGGCGGGAGGGAGGCCTGGCCTGCAGTGCGGGTGGGAGGGGCAGGCTGTGGCTCTGAGAGGCTCTGCTGAGGCCCAGAGGACGAGTGGGCCGTGGCCAGGGAGGGTGACGGGTGTGCAGGTGCACGGGCAAGGGGGAGGGAGACTTCAGGAAGCGGGTGCTGGGCCCCTGGGGGAGTTGAGATCATACTCTGGGTCCGGGACGCGACCTGAGGCTGTTCCAGCAGAGGGCAGCAGGCTCCCACTTACAGTTCAAAGCTCAGGCTGGAGACAAAGCCGGCACCTCTCCATGGCTTTCACCTGGTCTGAGCTTAGCTCGGGATTCTGGGAGGAACTTTGGCTCATGAGCTGAATGAGAATATTCCCTACAGCTTGTTCCCCCATCCACGGGGTAAGCAGATAAGTAGTTAATTGGAAAGCTGTGGTAGGGAGGAAAGTAATTCTGAAGCATCTGGGGAACTCACACCCCTGCCAATGAGAGACAAAAATGAGAGACACGTTCTAGAGAGTTTAATGGTGAAAGCCACAGGAATTCATTTCTGATGTCATCTTTTCTCCAGAGCACTGCCAAGCGCACCCCATGCGCAACCCACCTGGATGTCCTTGTCTCACCTTAACCCTAAGCCTGACTCCCAACGCTAACAGCAAGCCTAACTCTAACCCTAACCCTAACCCTAACCCTAACCCTAACCCTAACCCTAACCCTTCCCTGGTGGATGTGCCGCCTTCTCCTCACTGACCACTAGGTGGCAGAATTGCTCCACAGATCGCATTTTGGGCTACCTGTGGGCCCGAGCTGCAGAGTTCGTCCACCTTGCAGCTCCTCACACCTGGCACTCCATGGGTGCTGCCCAGGACAGGGCTGTAGCAGCAAAGCCCCAGGTGCAAGCCCTGCGGGGCTGAGCTGGAGGAGCTGCACCTGCGCCCTCTCAGCGCCGCTGCAGGCTCACCATTTAGTGCATCGCAAACCCTTCCTGCTGTGCCTGGCCCTGTGCTGGGGCAGAGCTGGGGGATCAAACCCCCGCCCAGGGCCTTGCCCGGGGCCGTCCAGGCTGTGGGAGGGAGGCCCAGGGTGAGGGAGCCTGGAGAGGCGCCTTGCTCAGCCCAGTGGTCAGGGAGGTTTCCCAGGGGAACCTGGTGGACGGGGCGGTGATGGGAACCAGCCTGCCCCGCAGGGGACCCCCAGCTCGGGTGGCAGCTTGGGGCGAGAGCTGCGTCCTTAGCACAAGGGCTGCAAATGGCGGTTCCCCCGCCCAGGACCAGCTATACAGTTACCAGGGCCCAGTGCAAGGTGAACACTAGGGGCCCGTGTTCAAAAATGATTAGGAGTTTCAAGAAAGCGACAGCAGAGCATTGGGCCAGATCCCCATTTTACAGATGAGGAAACTGAGGCTCAGGGAGCAGAAGGGACCTTCCTGGGAACCACCATCCCTTCCACTTCCTGGGGCTTCCTCACCCACAAGCCACTCTCACCACCCCAGGGGTCCCGACCCGCCCTCTGCGTGCCCTGGCCGCCTCCTGGGGCGCACCCCGTTTCCTGATGGCGTGGAGAGGACTCCTGGCGCACAGGTGTCCAACAGGTAATAATGCTGATTAAAAACAACGATGCCATGGGCTAAACAAATGGCAGCTGCTGTTCTTATTCCTGGAGAGCCTGGACCACCTGCATCTCCTGGCTGTTACCTTTCAAGGCTATTGGGCCCTTCCCCACCTTCCGTTCCGGCCTGAGGGCGCGGGAAGGGCGCGCAGCCAGCAGGGGGCGCTGTCACCCTGCCCGAGTGCTCACACCTTGAAAACCGGGCTCCAGGCTGCAGTCCCCAGCAGGGCTGAGGGGCGGATCCCGCAGGGTCTGGGAGGTGCCCAGAGCCCCACATCCCGCTGGGCCCCGACCCTCCCTGGCTCCTCCCACAGTTTGCCAGAGTGTGGCCTGGCCTGAGATGGCCCTTGGAGTCCAGCGAGTGCAGCCCGCTCCCTGGGTGCACCCCGCCAGGCCTTGGGGTAACGGCAGGGGAAGCCGGGGGTGCCGTGGCAGCAGCCGTGGGAGGGGTCAGGCACGGGGACGTTCCTCCAAGAGCAGCTTAGCCCTCCTTGTCACACCTTGACATGATCTCACCACACCGCCCTCCCGTCCCTCACCTGTCCCCATCACCCGCGGGAGGGACAGCGTGGGTAGGTGCTGGACCAGCGAGGCCGCGTGCACATGTGCTGCTGCCACCGGGGAAGGGGCAGCCCGAGGTGTCAGTGTCCTGTGACAGTAGCAGATGACCACAGGCTGGTTGGCTTAAAACAACAGAAATTTATTCTCTCGCAATTCTGCAGCCAGAAGCCCGAAATCCAGGTGTGGGCAGGGCTGTGCTCCCTCCGGGGCTCTAGGGGAGGGTCCTTCCTGCCCCTTCCAGCTGCCGGTGGGCCCGGCCCCTCGGCTTGTGGCTGCACCACTCCCGTCTCTGCCTCGGTGTCCACGCGGCCTTCCTCTCACTGTGTCTCTCTGTCTCTCTCACGAGGACACTTGTCATGGACTTAGGGCCCCTGGATGACCCAGGGTGCAAAGAGCCTTTCTCCAAATAGGGCCACATGCACAGGTCCCAGGGATCAGGACTTGGATAGTGTCCAGGCCCGTCAGGGCAGAACCGCCCAGACCCCGGACCCCAGACCTGTGCTCTGTCCTGGGCCTCGTCCGGCCCGTGGTGTGGGGCCCCTGTCTCGAGTTGCTTATGTCTCCGTCGGTGTTTGGCACCCACTACCGGCATCGGTAGGGGCTCCCCTGTTCCCAGCCCCCACCCCACACACAGCGTCTGCCGAGTGGTCTCTAGTGCCGCCCGAGCCCAGGCCTGGCGTGGAGCCAGCAGCAGAAGGCTCGGGGAGCCCCAAAGGGCTGAATATTGTCACCCTCTCGTTCACTACCCCCTGGTTGTCACCAGGGCTTGGCTCAAACTCCACCTCCTCTCGGAAGCCCTCTCAGACCCCCAGTGTGGGCATCCTTGAGGCTCCCTCTCTCCAGCGTGGACCACCAGTTGTGGGTCTTGGACCGGGGGCTTCCCCAAGCAGGGGGCCTACGGCCCGGGCACCGCTGGGACAGCTCAGCAGCTGGTGGGAGAACCCCTGTCCCTGCTTCCTTACTGCACAGAGAGGGCAGGCGGGGGCTCCGCAGGCCCCTCAGCCCCTCAGTCACAGGACTCCTTGTCTTCCCCAAGAACACTCCACCCACCCCGTGCCCTTCAGCCTGGCTCCTAGTGGCCGGGCACCTGCTTACTGTGGCCTCCCATTGGGCTGTCCTGCTAATGCCCAACACCCTCTCTCTTGCCTCTGGGCTTTGCACCTGCTGTTCCCTCTTTCCTGCTGCCCCAGGCCCCCAATCCCTCCTTCCAGCCTTCCCTGAGAAGGGCGGCTCAGGCACCGCAAGCTCCCCTCTTAGCAAGACTCCATTGGTGCCGGCATGGTCCCACCTCTGTGCCCCTGCTACACTATTTTTCTTCTTTGTGTGTCCTTCTTATTCTCCCTCCACTTCATTCATTTCCATTTCCTAATCCCTCTCCTTTTTCTAATCTCAGCCATAAAGGGGCCTACTCCAGGAAGCCCACCCTGATTCTCCAACTGAACGTGCAGGCTCTTTCCTTTGAACCCTGCACCAGGGAAGCTGCCGCTTTCTCATCAAGTAGAGCACGCCCATCCTCGCAGGGGGGTCAGGTGTGCCTGTCAAAGGTCTCTGGAGGCCAGGCAGGCACAAGTCTCAGAGGGCCTGCCCGAGAGCTCTGGGGGTGCTCAGTGAGTCTCCCCCAGGCACCAGACAGCACCTGACTGATGGGGTGGAGTCGCAGTGCTCGGGTGCTGGCGGGGGCCGGGCAGGGCAAGACCCCTTGTTAAAGTCACGTCTGCTTTCACGCCCCATACATGACATCGGGAGATGACTGGGAGATGCCATCGAAGCGAGATGCTGCAGAATCTTACTTCTATTTGTTTACTTTCCTATGTTGTCTGAAATCTTTTTCAATGTTATTTTTATTATCCCGTAAATCAATACAATTATTCCCAGCTTTGAAAAAGCGAAAGCATTAAGTGAGATGACTCCACTTCTGATTCTCCCAGACCCTGGTGGGGTTGGGAGGGTCTCTGCATGTCCCCTCATGCCTACCTGGCCTGTCCCCACAGGTGAATTTTCTGAGACAAGGGCCTCTGGACACAGGTCTGTCCCCAGAGTCAGCCAGCAGCTCCAGAGGAGAGACAGCAGGTGCCCAGGACGATGTGGCTCAGTTGCCAGGTAACGGTGGTCACCATAGCAACGGCTGCCTCCTTAGAGGCAGCAGAAGCCTTGGCACACCCCCCTGCAGTCCAGGGCTGGGGGAGGCAATGGCTCGGGGCTGCGCCCTGGCCCCTCGGCCGCCCATCTCCGGGCTTTTGTGCCCTCCCCCTGTCCCACTTGCTCAGGCCTGGGCGGTGCCGTGGGCTGCAGCCCTGGGCTCTGCTCCGGCCACTTCTCTGACTCTGGTGCCCTTGTCCTTGTTGAGCCCTGGTTCCCCATCTGCCAAACGCAAGTGGTAATCTCCGCTCTCCTGTCCCCATTCACAAGTGTTTTTGGAGCATCTGCCCGTGCAGGCACCGCACTTGGCCAGGGTCCCCTTGCTGCTTGGCACGGCGCAGGCGAGAGATTGGAGAGCCCAGGCTCTCGTCTGAGCAAGCGAGTGGCCACCAGGGTGAAGTGGAGCATCGCGGGGCCAGGAGGCAGCAGAGCTGGCATCTCGGGCCAGTTCTGCCACTTGGGAGCTGGGTGACCTCAGCAAGTCCTCTGGCCTCTCTGGGCCTCAGTTTCCCTGTCTGTGACGGGGCAGCTTCCCTTGCCTGCCCCCGCAAGGGCTGCCTTGAGACAGCAAAGAGAAAAAGGGGCTGGGCCACAGGGGTGCAGGGGCCTCCCCTCTGAGACTGAGGGTGGCTTTGCATTTCCCGGCATTTCCACGCCGCCGCCCCAGCTCGGACCCCTGCCAGCAGCTCCTCACCCTGCTTCGTTTCCTGGGATTCAGTCGCATGGTTCTCCATCACCCCCATCTGTGTCAGTCTGTCCTGGACTGCGTCTCTGCCCCAGCCCCTAGGGCCGGGCACCTCACTTGCCCCTGCCAGCAACAGTGTGGGTCCCCTGCACACCCGGCCATCCCTGTTGTGCTGTGTGACCCGGGACCAGACCCTTGGCCTCTCTGTGCCTCGTTGTCTCTCAGATGGAGGTGGCAGGGCGCACGCTGCATGGACAAGTACCCAGGATAAGAGGTGCCCAGCTCAGCCCTGCCCAGCATGCCAGTGGCAACCTGAGGAGCTCTTTTGTGGGGTCAGGGCGCCTCACTTCTCACAGCTTGTTTCCTCCTCTGTGGCCAAGGGAACAGCAGTCACCCTGGCACAAGGCCAAGGGGCCGCTGCGGGAGCTGATAGTCATGAGGCAAGCCCAGTGCCGGCACAGGGTGACCCCCCAGCTGTGGAGTTGGCATCATCTGGGGGTCTTGTGCACCCCAGGCCACTCCCAGCCCCGTGCCCTTCCTGCTACCCGCCTGCCTCCATCCCTAACCATTCCGCTCCCGTTCACCCCGTGTTCCCTGGTGTGTTGCTTCGGGAGGGGCCTGCAGGGGCCCAGCGACCCCCAGCCCCTGTGTGGGTGGCCCCGATCCCAGGAGGGGCTGCTGGAGAGGCCCAGTTTTGACCATCGGAGGGGATGTGTTAAGCTGCCAGGTTCCCTCATCCCCTATTAGTCGCCATGACAACCTCCTAGCAACCAGCAAACAGGACGTGCGCAGCCAGCGCAGTGTGGCTGTCGGAAACTGCAGACCTACTGGGGCCACCCAAGGTCACTTTGGGACAGGCCAAGGGGCAGGCTAAGGACCCGGCTGAGGACCAGGAGCCCTGGAGCCACCTCGTCCACCCCCCCGTCCTTCATTTTGAGTGATAACAGCGCTGCCCCCAGCACAACCGGGCCCAGCCCAGCGACGGTGCGTGGCTGGCCCCTCGCAGCGGGTGCGGAGGCCACGGGAGCCTCCTCATTCCCACAGGACGCCGCCTACAGCGCTGGGCCCCGCGTGGCCTGCCAGTGAGGGCAGGCTGCTCCCTGTCCTTAGGTGTCCTGTGGCCGTCCTTAGGCTCGAGAGGGGCCGGGTGGCTCAAGAAGTGGCTCTCACGCCACCAGCCTGGTTCTCACCCAACCACTTGTGCTGGGGGGACTTTCTCCTATCGGGCTGTGGGGAGGTGGCACCCCCATGTACATGCACCCCAAACCCCTCACCCACAGACAGACCCCTCACCGCAGACACACCCCTCACCGCAGACACGCCTCTCACCCGCAGACACGCCCCTCTCCACGGACACGCCCTTCACCCGCGGACACATCCCACACCCGCAGACACGCCTCTCACCCGCAGACACGCCCCACACCCGCAGACATGCCCCACACCCGCAGACAGACCCCTCACCTGCAGACACGCCCCACACCCGCAGACAGACCCCTCACCTGCAGACACACCTCTCACCTGCAGACACGCCCCTCACCGCAGACACGCCTCTCACCCGCAGACACGCCTCTCACCCGCAGACACGCCCCTTACCGCAGACACGCCTCTCACCCACAGACACGTCCCACACCCGCAGACAGACCCCTCACCCTCAGACACGTCCCACACCCGCAGACACACCCCTCACCTGCAGAAACGCCCCTCACCTGCAGACACACCCCACACCTGCAGAAACACCCCACACCCGCAGAAACACTCCTCACCATGCATACAACCTCCCATCCACAGACACACAGACACGCCTTCACACATGGACACACACTGTGTACTACACACACACCACACACAGATACACACACAGATGCACAGCACATATACAGATACACACACCCCATACACAGAGATACACATTCCACACACAGATACACACACTTCCACACATGGACACACACTGTGTACTACACACACACCACACACAGATAACACACACAGACACACACCACACACAAATACACATGCTTACACACACATACACACAGATACACACACAGAAATACACACAGATATACACACAGATACACACAGATACATACAGACATACACACACAGATACACACAGGTACACACACAGACACACACAGATACACAGAGACACACAGAGACACACATACAGATACACACACATACAGACATACAGACACAGGCACACACACAGATACACACACACACACTACACACAGGTACACACACTCTCACAGGCCCCTGTGCTTGGAATTCCACTAGAGCCCAATACTTAACCAGACTTGTGGGTGGGGCATCAGCCACTTGGAGCCCCCACCCCTGGGAAACCCACCCAGAGAGGCCCCCCGCCCTCCTCCTCCCACAGCGTGCTCCCACCTCCACCAGGAATCCCTCCGTCCGTCTGTCCGTCCATCAGTTTTCTCTGTCCTCCCCTCTGCAGTTCCCAGGAAGTAAAACCCAAACTGGCTGCCGTGGCTGCTGCCCCATCCAGAGTGGGCACACAGATCACGGCAGGGGACACACGCCCTGCCCTGTCCCCTTCTCCTGCTGGGCCTGGAGATGCAGGAGGAGGGAGGAGGAGCCGGCCAGGCAGCTGGGCCACGGGCCCCAGGTCACCCCTGAGGCTGCTCCACCCAGGAGGGGGCTTCTGGGCCTCCTGGAGTCCTGGGGGAGGGAGGGGACACACAGCAGCCTTGGGCTGGGCTGGCCCCGCCGGCTGAAGGGACACGGGGGCGCCTTCTCCTTTTCTAAGAGCAGTGTCATGTCGTCTTAATTCTCAGCTGTCTGCTGGGCACAGCTGTGGTGCCACCTCCTCCCTGTTGCAGCCAAGGCTGGGGAGAGGGTGTGTGTCTCTGGTGCGTGGCGTGTGTGCATCTGGGGTGTGAATGTGTGTGAGCATGTGTCTGTGCTGTGTCTTGTGTGTGTGCGTGCGGTGCATATGTGCGAGTGTGGTACGTGCATGGGGCCACCTTCCCACACCCGGTTCTCCTCCCCATTCCAGTGTCAGGCGCGTGGTGACCTGTTCCTCGGGTCTTCCTTCAGGCTGTTAGGAGAGGTGGCCTTGACAAAGAAGAGTGACATTGAGACGCTACACAGAGACTCCCTGTTGGAGTGGGGGGCACGCCCCACCCCCGCTGCAGTGCCGAGGCTGCGGAAGGGCCTGGTGCCCACGGTCCTGCTATTGCTGCCTGGTTACTAACAGCGCGCCTGTCATCTCAAAGTGTCCAGGTGGCTTGATGGCGAGCTCTCTGGTTCCCCCCTGCTTCGAAACTGCTCACGGGAGGCTCATTTATCAGGGACCCTGTGGTTTTGTGGCTACACTAGCCTGTCAGGGGCCTTTCTGGGCATGCAGGGGTAAGGGGGGCGGGGAGTCATGTTCTTGAATAAGAGGACTTGGGAGAAGGGGAGGGGCTCCCAGGACAGCAGGGCCAGAGGTCGCCCTAAAGACCAGACCCCATTCTCCCATGGAGCTGTCCG
>NW_012135992.1:92899-94850 GCF_000956105.1 Propithecus coquereli
CTGCTGCCCCATCCAGAGTGGGCACACAGATCACGGCAGGGGACACGTGCCCTGCCCTGTCCCCTCCTCCCACCGGGCCTGGAGATGCAGGAGGAAGGAGGAGGAGCTGGCCAGGCGGCTGGGCCACGGGCCCCAGGTCACCCCTGAGGCTGCTCCACCCAGGAGGGGGCTTCTGGGCCTCCTGGGGTCCTGGGGGAGGGAGGGGACACACAGCAGCCTTGGGCTGGGCTGGCCCCGCCAGCTGAAGGGACACAGGGTGCCTTCTCCTTTTCTAAGAGCAGTGTCATGTCGTCTTAATTCTCAGCTGTCTGCTGGGCACAGCTGTGGTGCCACCTCCTCCCTGTTGCAGCTAAGGCTGGGGAGAGGGTGTGTGTCTCTGGTGCGTGGCGTGTGTGCATCTGGGGTGTGAATGTGTGTGAGCGTGTGTCTGTGCTGTGTCTTGTGTGTGTGCGTGCGGTGCATATGTGTGAGTGTGGTACGTGCACGGGGTGCGTGTGGTGTGTGCGTGTGTGTGGCGTGAAGAGCAGGGAGGCAGCGTCAGCAGTGGGCAGGTGCAGGGGTCTGGGTCCTGGGGGAACAGGAGGTGCCTGTGTGGTCAGAGCCCGAGGGCCAACCTCGGGCGGGGACTCAAGGCCTGGCTGCCACCCTAACCTCCCTACCTGAGCCTTGGTCCTTCCTGACCTGGCTTTTATTCCCCAGGTCACAGGTGAGTGTGTGTGCAGGTGTGTGGGGTGGAAGGTTCTAGAACCAGAGCCCACTTCTGCTTTGTTTAGCAGCAAAAGGGCGGGTGGCAAAGGCTTCGAGGAGACCCGGGTGTGCCTGGTGGCTGGGGCAGTGGCACCCCTGTTTCTGCACTGGGGTGGTCTACAGGACTCCCCAGGAGCCCTCCCTCTGCTCTCAGCCCAGCCCCCTCTGCGCCTCTGCTGTGTTTTCATGCCCTGAGCTGCCTTTTCCATCCTCCCTCCTGGGGACAGGGACGGGGAGCCTCAGCCTGCGAGGCACACAGAGCTGCCAGGACGCACACCGGGCCGTTGGGGGCAGGGGCGCTGGAGGGCCCAGGCGTTCAGGTCTCAGGGAAAGGTCCTCAGCGCGGTGCAGCCCCGCTTCCTCACCAGACCCTGTGGGCGCCAGCCATGCGCTGTCAGCAGGGGCCAGGCCTCGGCAGTCCCCTCCCCAGCGTGGCCAGGCTGCGCTTTGGGCTCCCCCACTGGCTGGTGGGTGTTCAGAGAGGACTCGGCTGAAGGCCGAGTCCGTGGTCAGAGCCGCGGCTGGAAGCAGGAAGGATAGGAGGCTTTCGCCCTCCCTCCCTCCCCGAGGTCTGCCCGGTACCCCTCCCAGGACGCCCCTGAAGTCCTGGGCCCAGGAGCAGTCGGGGTGTCCCACGAGGGCTGTCCGAGCTGTCTCGGCCTCGCTCTCTGCAGCCCCTCAGACTGGCCCCGCCACCTTCCCACGCCCGGTTCTCCTCCCCATTCCAGTGTCAGGTGCCTGGTGACCTGTTCCTCGGGTCTTCCTTCAGGCTGTTAGGAGAGGTGGCCTTGACAAAGGAGAGTGACATTGAGACGCTACACAGAGACTCCCTGTTGGAGTGGGGGGCATGCTCCACCCCCGCTGCAGTGCCGAGGCTGCGGAAGGGCCTGGTGCCCACGGTCCTGCTGTCGCTGCCTGGTTACTAACAGCGCGCCTGTCATCTCAAAGTGTCCAGGTGGCTTGATGGCGAGCTCTCTGGTTCCCCCCTGCTTAGAAACTGCTCACGGGAGGCTCATTTATCAGGGACCCCGTGGTTTTGTGGCTACACTAGCCTGTCAGGGGCCTTTCTGGGCATGCAGGGGTAAGGGGGGTGGGGAGTCATGTTCTTAAATAAGAGGACTTGGGAGAAGGGGAGGGGCTCCCAGGACAGCAGGGCCAGAGGTCGCCCTAAAGACCAGACCCCATTCTCCCATGGAGCTGTCCG
>NW_012135992.1:94900-95884 GCF_000956105.1 Propithecus coquereli
CCCACACCCGCAGACACGCCTCTCACCCGCAGACACGCCCCACACCCGCAGACATGCCCCACACCCGCAGACAGACCCCTCACCTGCAGACACGCCCCACACCCGCAGACAGACCCCTCACCTGCAGACACACCTCTCACCTGCAGACACGCCCCTCACCGCAGACACGCCTCTCACCCGCAGACACGCCTCTCACCCGCAGACACGCCCCTTACCGCAGACACGCCTCTCACCCACAGACACGTCCCACACCCGCAGACAGACCCCTCACCCTCAGACACGTCCCACACCCGCAGACACACCCCTCACCTGCAGAAACGCCCCTCACCTGCAGACACACCCCACACCTGCAGAAACACCCCACACCCGCAGAAACACTCCTCACCATGCATACAACCTCCCATCCACAGACACACAGACACGCCTTCACACATGGACACACACTGTGTACTACACACACACCACACACAGATACACACACAGATGCACAGCACATATACAGATACACACACCCCATACACAGAGATACACATTCCACACACAGATACACACACTTCCACACATGGACACACACTGTGTACTACACACACACCACACACAGATAACACACACAGACACACACCACACACAAATACACATGCTTACACACACATACACACAGATACACACACAGAAATACACACAGATATACACACAGATACACACAGATACATACAGACATACACACACAGATACACACAGGTACACACACAGACACACACAGATACACAGAGACACACAGAGACACACATACAGATACACACACATACAGACATACAGACACAGGCACACACACAGATACACACACACACACTACACACAGGTACACACACTCTCACAGGCCCCTGTGCTTGGAATTCCACTAGAGCCCAATACTTAACCAGACTTGTGGGTGGGGCATCAGCCACTTGGAGCCCCCACCCCTGGGAAACCCACCCAGAGAGG
>NW_012135992.1:97847-198962 GCF_000956105.1 Propithecus coquereli
AATAAGAGGACTTGGGAGAAGGGGAGGGGCTCCCAGGACAGCAGGGCCAGAGGTCGCCCTAAAGACCAGACCCCATTCTCCCATGGAGCTGTCCGAGGCCTGGAGGCTGGGGGGCCCTGGGGGGGCTGGCCTGAGCCCTACAGCAGTGCAGGGACAGAGTTGTCACTGCCATCCAAGTTGCAGGGTCCTGGGCTCCTCCTGGAGACAAACCAGGCACCTGGAGAGAACCCCCAAATCGTCTCTGGACACCCTAGGCTCAGTCTGCAGGCCCAGGCAAAGGCCTCCCCACCCCTGAACACCGAGCCCCCCCCACACTCCAGGGAGGCAAGAGGAAGTGGCCAGGAGGTCTCAGGGGTCATTTATCATGCTACTCTGGGTGCTGGGCCCCTGGCCAAGTGCTCTCCATGGGTGACCCCAGCTGATCCCCGGCCACCTGTAGAGGAGGGTCGTGTTCTAACAGAGGGTGAGGTCACCTCCCCAGGGAGATGGGCCGGAGAGACAGGGCAGGGCTGAGCTCGGGCTGTGGAACACTGGAGCCCCAGGGAGAACCCCCACATGGCGGTTATGTTAGTGAGTGACGGTTACCCATGCCGTGCTGTTTATTACGCTACTTTTGGATTGCATGACTGTGTGCTGTTTTTATTGCCACTGAGATTGCTTTTGTCATGGTCGTGATTATCAAAATTATTGTTGTTTTTACAATCACTATTATTGTTGCATTTGTTATCATTGCTTTAATTATTATTCCTCTGTGGCACTGACTTCCCCGGCTGTGTGCCAACTTCCCGTGCAGTGGCGGCTCTCAACTGGGTGATTTTGCCCCCAGGAGACGCTTGACAATGTCTAGAAACGTTTTTGGTTGTCACTCCTGGAGGGAGGGGAGCTACGGGTGTGACTGTGCAGAGGCCAGGGACGCTGCGGGGCGTCCCACCGGGTGCAGGTCAGGCCCCGGCACTAGGAATGATCCGTCCCAGAGCAGCCGGGTCCTCTGGGAGGGTGTGTCCAGGTCTCTGGAATCCTCTTTGGGAAAACAAGTGTGGGGGAGTCACGGTTAAAGCTTTGCAGACCAGACTCCTGGGTTCATATTTGGCTTTGCCGTTGTCCTGCTGTGTAGTCTTAGCTGGGGCTGCCACAGCCAAACACTGTAGACTGGGAGACCTAATGACAAAGGCTAATTTCTTACAGTTTGGGGGGCCAGAAGTCCAACATTGAGGGGCTGGTGGATTTGGTTCCTGATGAGGGCTCCCTCCTTGGGTCTGCAGACAGCTGCCTTCCTGCTGCGCTCTCACAAGGGAGGGGGGAAGGAGGAGGGGAGAGGGGGACCCCCATCACTATGGGGGTTAAGGCTTCAATATATGAATTTTGGGGGGATGTGAACATTCAGTTCATAACATGTGTGATCTTTTTAAAATTTATTTTTACTTATTTTTTTATTTCATTATAACATATGTACATCGAAGTGCATCCATCTGGACGGGACGGTTCCACTGTTTACACATACAGACACCCACATGGTTGCCACCGGTCAAGGTGTCCTCATCTTCTTTCCCTCAATATCCTTCCTACGTGGCTGTGTCCTTCTGGTTTCTGGGACCCCTCATAGTTTTGTGTGTTCTTGAACTTCACACAACTGGACTCACACGGGCTGGAGTCCTTTCTGTCTGAATTCTCTTGCTCCCTTTTTATTTGTAGTATTCCACTGTATAAATACACCATGATTTACTCGCACCTTCTCCTACTGAAGGACATGGGGTTTGTTTTCAGTTTTTGGCTCTTTTGAAAAAAGCCTGCTATGAATGGTCTTTTATGTGCCTTTGGGTGGACATGGGACCTCATTACTTGTGGGTATATATTTAGGAGTGGAATTGCTGGGCCAAAGGTAGGAGCAAATTTAACTTTGGTGAGTACTTTCAAACATTTCGTAAAGTAGTTATTTGGCATCTTAACATTTTTTAAAAATAGACTTTATTTTTTTAGAACAGTTGTAGATTTACAGTAAAATTAAGAAGACAGTACAGAGAGTTCCTCTGTTATTAGCATCTCACATCAGCATGGCTGGTACATTTGGTACAATTAATGCACCAATACTGCTAATGTTCTTACTCACGAAAATCCATACTTTATTCAATTTCATTAATTTTTAACTGAATGTCCTTTCTGTGTCCCAGGATCTCACATGACATTTAGTTGTCACGTCTCCTTGACTCCTCTGGGCTGTGACAGCCTTTTATTTTATGCTACTTTTTTTAAATGTTACTTAAAAAAATTGAGACAGTTGTAGATTCACATGCAGTTGGGAGAAGTAATATGAAGGAATCATTTGTACATTTTGCCCAGTTTCCCCCAATGGTAACATTTTGCAAAACTATAGTGTAATGTCACAACCAGGATACCCACATGGACACAGTGCACCCACGCTATTCAGACTGTACCAGTTTGCTTGTACTCGTGTGTGTGTGTGTGTGTGTGTGTGTGTGTGTAAATTCATCATCCGTGTGGGCTCGTGTCTCCACCGCACTCAAGGGCCGCAGAGCCCACCTCTCTCCTGCATCCTAATCCCCGGCAGCCGGTCATCCGTCCTCCATTTCTGAGTTTGTCATTTCGAAAATGCGCAAATGGACTCGCACGGCATGGTACTTTCTGGGATTATGTTTCCACACAGAATAATTGCCTGGAGGTGCTTCCCCCTTGGTGGTGTATCAGCAGTTCCTTTTCTGTGCTAAGTAGCATTTCCGTGCTAAGTAGCAGGGGCGGATGCACCTGTTTGCTTAACCATTCGTTGTTAAAGGACACCGGGACTGATTCCAGCTTTTGGCTATTACAAATAAAGCTGCTGGGAGCATTTGTGTGTGGTTTTTTGTGAGGACATAAGTTTTCATTTCTGTGAGATAAATGCCCCAGAATGCAATCGCTGAGTCATATGGTAGTTGTATGTTTAGATTTTTAAGAAACTGCCAAACTGTCTTCCAGAGTGGCTTTACCGTGACATTCGCACCAGTAGTGTGTAAATGACCCAGTTTCTTCACATCCTCGCCAGCATTTGGTGTCACTGTTTTCCTCTGGGCCTTTCTGATAGATGTATGTGAGCAACCTGAGCTTGAGTCACCTCTCCGAGCCCGACGTCCTCATCACAGCCATCTGGGGGCTACACAAAAAGCCCACGTGGTTCAAGGTGCAGGACCAAATGTGTCCCTTCCTGCCGCACCCCCGCTGGGCGGGCTCTGTATCCTCACCTGGAGGGAGGCTTCCGTGCCAGGCGAGCTGCTGGGTTCCCCCAACAAGCCAGAGGTTGTCAAACGAGGTTGTCAAACGAGCTAGAGGATTCGTGTGGTCGCTGAGTGGGCATGGGGTGGACACTGGGTCTGCGGAGGCGGGGTCGTGAGCGTGGTGGGCAGAGCCTGGGTTGGCGCATGAGCCCTGGATCTTCCTACCTCTGGCGGGTGCGGTTGGGCTGTGGCGGTGCTGGACCGCGGCTAAGTGCTGGGCAGTGTGCGAGGGTAACTGTTGTCACTGTCGGTGTTGTTGACGACCATTCGACAGCACAGCCAGCCTTGTGTGTGCGTGTGCGTGCGCGTGCGTGCGTGCGTGCGTGCGCGCGCCCGGGGTCCACCCAGAGGCGCGGCCTGAATTCCCCCCACCAGGCGGGGGCGCTGCTTGCGGAGCTGCCAAGGTGCCGGGAAGCCCCAGCGAGGAGCTGTGAGCTGCGCCAGAGCCCAGGGAGGGCCAGCCCAGCCAGGGCCGCTGCCCTCACAGGGATGAGACGGTACCCAGGCACCTCTGTGTCCCCAGCACGGCCCACGGAAGGGCCTTCGTGAGGTAGGCCACGTAGGAGAGTCACAGGAAGCTTCGTTTGTTGGGGACGTTGCTGCCTCCACAACACTCAGCCCCACCTCGCGGAGGGCAGCTCCAACTGCCTTGTAAGGGGGCCGTGTTACCCTCCCCGTTTTACAGGTTCGAGGGAAGCTCCTCGGCCGGAGGGGCAGGGACCCTCCCCAGAGCCCCCTCCAACCTCCCCAGCATGGCAGGCCCAGGGTGCCGTGCCCTGGCTTCTCCCCTGCTCCCCCAGGTGGCCGCGAGGATGCAGCCCTGGCGGGGGCAGATCTGAAGATGGGCAGGTGTGCGTCACACCCGCATCTCCCCTGCCTAGGGAGGGGGCCAGGCCACCCGTCCAGCACTTGGGGGTCCAGAAGCCCCACCACGTCCTCCCCTGCCGGGAACCAGGGCGGGAGCTGCCTTTGGAAACAATTCAGGAGAGGGGACTCCGTCCCTCTGACTGTCATGCAAATTGAGGGCTTTGCTAATTACCATACATGCATATTAATCTGGACAGCGCTGCGGTGGGGCAGGCCCAGGGCCTGTCTGGGAGCAGTTGAAAACCGACAAAGGAAGCTGCCTTTGTCTGCCCTGCCTAAGCGACAGGGTAGAAGAGGGGTGTGTCTCCATGGGCCTTGCCGGGTTCGAGGTGCCAGATGTCTGTGGGGCCACAGGAAGACGGGGCATGGGTGGGCCTGCCTGGTGGGCTGGGAGATGGGCATAAGGGTGTAGAGGGCAGGGATCTGCCCCCAGGTGACCGACATACTCAGGTCACATGGCTGGAGAGTGAGGAAGGAGCCGGGACAGAACCGGTCGACCTCGAGGGCACTGATACCGCGCTGCTGTCCAAGTTCTGGCCTGGGGAATCATGTATCAACAACCCCGTGGGAAGGCAGGACGGCACATCCCCAATTTATAGATGAGGCTGTTGAGGCCCAGGAAGGTGAAGAGACTTTCCTGAGGCCACACAGCTGGACCAAAACTGGAGCCCAGCCCTGTCTTACAGAGAAGTCCCTTCAGCTCTGTCCCCCTGTCATGGGCAAGGGGGAGGCTGGCCGGACCCCACAGGCAGAAGGTGGGGGTCGGTTCTGCCTCTCTGAGTCGGGGAAGCTGGGCCGTGTGCTTCCCCGTCCACGCTCTGGTTTCCTCCCCGTACACGGGCACATCCCCATACCCGCCCCACTCGGACGTGGTGCGGATTGGATAAGAGTATTCGGAACGCGCCTTGCTCGTCCTCAGCCCAGGTTAGGCAGGGAAGGGAAATGGCACCTCAGACGGGTCCCCTGGTAGCACCTGCAGGATCAGGGAGAGGGAGGGCCCAGCCTCGGGGAGCCCAGAGGTTTCAGACCTTGGGGCCCCAAAGAGGTCGAGGTTGTTGAAGCTGGGCTCCTGGGTTGAGCCAGGGGAAGGCTATTAAGGTCACACCCGTGGTGCTGGGGTTAGGACTTCAGCATATTTAGGGGACCACGTTTGTGCCAACACGCCCCCCCCGCCGCAACCGAACCCCGACAACCTTGCCGGCCGGGAACCTCCCACCGCCGTTGGCAAGCCCCCGCCCGCCCCCCCCAACCCGGCCGGGGAGGCCCGGCCTGGCCGCCAGCCTGGGTCAGCGCAGGTGCCGATGGCCCCGGCGTCTCTGTGGCTGCGACTCTAATCTGGGCCTCCGCCTGCCCCTCCTGCAACCCATCCCATGCCACGGGCCCCTCAGTGCATCCCTGGCCCAGCTCGTCATTTTCCCCCGATGCCGCCGGACCACGGGGCATCACGTCTGCCCTCCTCATCCTCCGCCTCTAACAGGCCACCGGTGCCCAGGCCTCACGGTCTTCCCAGGCCCCTGCCTTGTACCCTGACTGTCCTGCGGCCCCACCCCCATCCCTACAGTCTGCTGATGGTGACGCCGCAGGCGGCCAAGGGACCCTGCTGTCACTGGGAGGGTTGTTTCAGTTTCCAAATCTTGCTTCTTCAAAGCTGAAACCCACCTTCTGATCTCTTAGGCTATTATGAAACATCCAGCACTTGAAAGTACTCTAAGAACCTAAGAGACAGAGACAGCTTAACCGTTTGCTGAATGGCAGTACTCGGGACGGGAGGGAGGAAGGCTGTGTGTGGCCGGCAGGCTGAGGGAGAGCCGTGTGCGGAGGGTCGGGCTAGGTGGGCGCAGAGTGACAGCAGGTCAGGGTGTCCTGATGACACTGTCCTTTCACAGGACACAAGTGCCAGCTGACACTCTGCCGCCAGTCCCCAAGGAGTCCTTCGGCAGCCACAGACCTTCCAGTCTTGTGTTTCTGGCTGCAGATGCCCCCTGAGGCTTTCCAGAGGTCAGGATAAAAAAAATGGGCCCCCACTCCAGGTGAGCATCCCAGTGGGGCAGCGAAGCTTGTGTGGACCTGGCTCTGAGAACCTTCTGGATGCAGCTGGACATGGACCGCCCATGAGGAGAGGGGGCACCCCTCGTTTTGATTCTGACATTCCATTTTAATAACATGCCAAGTGTTCTAATTAAACCCTCTGAGCTCCCTTTGAAATACTAGCAATTACAAAGATGAATAATTGCATAATAAATATTAATTTGCATCATGGTAATGAGGCCCAGAAGCATCCTGCTGTTAAGTGAGAACTTAGCTCTTTCCACTCCGGGTGGGGAAGGGGGTGCTCGCAGCCCATGGGGGATGTCGCCCTGCCAAGAGGGGCCCCAAGAGGAGCCTAGCACCACGGTGGCCCGCTCGCTGGGCTGGACCCTGGCGGCCCGAGCTCCACCTGCTCCTGCAGCTCTCCCACCAATGATCCGCCACACAGCTTCCCTCCTCTGGGCCTCAGTTTCCCAAAGAAACAACGAAGACATTGGGCGAAATGACCCTAAGGGCCCTGCTGACCCAGGGAGTCTAGGAGGTGACCAGAGTTTCTGAGTTTATGTTAATGAGGTCAAGCTGCACACCTAGACTCCCTGATGGTCAGCAAAACTGCCTGAGATGCGGGGTGGGAAATCCGCCCCATCTGGAGCGGCCCCCGCAATCCGCAGGCTGCCGAACTGTGTCCTTAGGCTTGGAGCCTGAGCTCCCGGGGCCGGGGCCTGGAGCACTCTGCTTCCTGCTGCGCTGGAATCTGGGAGACAGTGAACATTTTCTGGATAAACTGTGACAGTCCTTTGCCCACGCCCGGCATCTCTCGGCCCCCAGAGACGCTTTTCTTCCTTGCTCCTCACAGACTCAAACCTGACAACTTGCCCTGCCTCCAGCTGGAGTAAGTGTGGCCGTCACATCCCACCACCAGGGAAGAAGAAGTAGTGGCAGCTTGCCGCCGAGATGAAACATCACCAAAGAGTGACAACACGAAGGGCCGCGGCGCCTAGCTCTGGTCCCAAGTGAAGGAAAGCCGGGCCCTTCGCCTGTCAGCCCAACTTCTGGCGCTGGGCGTCCGTAGGCATGCGGCATCTTTGCAGGAATGACGGAAGGAAGCTGCTCTTGCCCGTCATAAATGGCGAACCCAGTATGCCCAGTGGCCTTGGGACTTGCTTCATTTAAATTCCCGTTGTGGGATATTTTATTTGGTGAGCCCTCCTTCCTGCGTCTGGACTCCCTTGGGTCCGCAAACCTTCCTTGGGAGCGAACAGCGTCTCTGAACAGCCTCACTGCCGAGGTCGCACTGAGACAGGGTAGGACCAGGACAGGACCGTGCTGATCCAGGCCACGCCTGGGAAGTGCGTCTCTGTGGCTGTTGGTGATGGCACGTGTCCCTCCCCCACAGCGCCTCACGCAGCCAAGGGCAGCAGCTCTTGCTGGTCCTGTGTGTGTGTGTGTGTGTGTGTGCTATGTGGTGTGTGTGGTGTGTAGCGTGGCGTGGTGTGTACGTGTGGCGTGTGTGGAGTGTTTCTGAGGGGTTCTGCTGCTGACCAGAGCACGGCTGCTGTTTTCAATAGAGACACTGATTTCAATGGCCCGACGGGCTCTCTGTCGGGTGGCAGATGACAGGGGGGGCCTGGTTGTCTTTTATCACTTGCCTTTGTTTGCCTTGAGGACTCTGCTGTCTACTGGTCTTGGTGACATCATCACTTTATCATAGGTCCCAGACGCTGATTCGGTGGGGTTGGCTGTGGGCTTGGAGGCCACCCCACAGACAGGTTTATGTCACCACGTGTTTGTATGGTCTGTCCCTCCAGCACGGACAGAGTCCTCTAGGTTGCTCATCTCGATGGCGCATCCTGAGTCGAAGTCACTCGAGGAATGAAGCCTGAGCAGAGAGGAGTTTCTAGAGCTCTGTGGGGTCTCTGGGACTCCCTCTTTCTGGAGCTGCTGCAACTGACCGTGGGTTTTTGTGTCCTCTGTTCACTTTTGAGTCGTGGTTAAAGTAGTAAAACTAAGGCTGTGAATTCTCCTTGTGTGTAAATGACAAAAAAATGTTTTCCCTTCTTGAAGAAAGAAAGTCTGTTTATAAAGGAATCTGTTTTCTTGACCTGGGCCTGCCCGCTAGCCCTGTGTTGCAACTACTGGAGATAAAGTGGAAATAAAAACGGACCGCTTAGGTGCACTTTCGAGATTTCTAGCACAGACAGGTCTCGATAACAATGAGGAGCTGTGTGTCGTGTCACGGGCTGAGTCATGTCCCCACACCCCGCCATGTCTGTACTGAAGTCCTAGCCCTCAGGGTCTCAGAATGTGGCTGCATTTGGAGACAGGGTCTTTACAGAGGTGACTGAGGTTAAATGAGGTCATATGGGTGGGCACCACCAGGACGGCTGCTGTCCCTGTAAGAAGAGATCAGGACCCAGATGCGTCAGAGAGGGACAACCACTTGAGGATACAGGCAGAAGGCGGCGTCTACACGCTCAGAAGGAACCAGCCCCGGTGATACCATGGTCTCTGATTTCCAGCCTCTGGAATTGGGAGGATATAAATTTCTGTCGGCTGAGCCGCCCAGTCTGCGGTCTCTGTTAGGGCAGCCGGAGCGAGCTAATGCGTCGTGACTAATGGATACTAGAACTTGCAGACGGTTCTGCTTGGTTTATATAACAACTGTCTGGCTGGGCCTGGGCCTGCGTTGGGGTGGGAGAGGCCGTCTGGCGGGTCTGGGGCTTCGCGGCAGCTGCGACTTCTGGCGGGGTCTGGTCGCTGTGCCTGCTGTCCCCACTCTCCAGGATACGAGGGGAGTTGCACGGAGATATAAAATGACGTGAGGGAAACATCACACATGAGCTGCAGATGTCTGTGTCTGGCTCTCTGTGCCTGTCCTCATGCCATTTAGGGAGGTGGGGGTCTCAGGGTCAGCCTCCGTGGTGGGATTCTGACACGGCCTCCAAATTCCTGCCCCCGGTGGACACATCCTCCACCCTTTCTGCCAGCTATTCAAACAGGAATCTAGGTGCTGCTGGGAAGGGACGTTCCAGATGTGGTTAAAGCCCCAAATCAGTTGCCCTTAAGACAGGATGAGTCTCCTCGGTGGGCCTGACCTAATCAGGTGAGCCGGCCACAGGGACCGGGCCCTGCTGGGGGAGAGCTTCAAAGAGTGGGAGGGGTTTGACGAGAGAGATCATCCACTGCTGGCTTTGAGGATGGAGGGCCACATAGCAAGGAATGCTGGTGGCTTTGGTGACAGGGAGGCCCCTGACCAGCAGGAGCACAGGGGCTCAGTTTTCCACCTGCAAGGACCTGAGCTCTGCCACAGCCAGTTGGGGTTGGCAGAGGCTCCTGGTGAGAATGCAGCCGCAGACACCTTGAACCCAGGCCGCCAGGCTGGACTTCAGACCTGCGCAGCTGTGAGCTAGGAAGAGGGTGTTAGTTTGTTACCCTGCACAGGAGACGAGTACAGGGGAGGCGGCTTGGCGTGCAGGTGCATAGCTGAGGCTGGAAGCCGGGTCTGTTCATCCCCTCCGCCACGGCTCCCCGTTCTGCTCTGTTCTATGTCAGCAGCGCCTCTGTTTGCAGAGCAGCCCCTCCCCATCATGTGGGTGGCCCCATGGTGAGCAGTGACCTCCCTGCCGTGGGGGAGGTGTGAGACTTGGCTTCCCACTGTAACTCCAGGCTGCAGGTCCAGCTCTGCGGCCCAGCCTTCCTGCGTAGCATTCAGTGACGGCAGAGTGGGACAGACGGATAATGACAAGAGAGGGAAACCAGGTGTCTTTTGGGTTTGTGATGTTGGATCTGGAGGAAGGGGGAGGGGAGGATAAGTAGCACATCAGGGTTTTGCAGGGAAGTTGGGGGTGTGGAGGCCACACAGCGGATGTCAGGGTCAGGGCGGGCTGGGGTGTGCAGGAAAGGTTTAACTCAGCACGCTTGGGTCCCTCCAACCCTGCACATTCCAAGGCTCCTGAGCTGCTCCTGGGAGATAACCTCTGAACCCTTGGAATGTCCTGCCCCTGAGAGTTTTTGTATCCCTGAGGCCTTGGGCCCGTGACTCCGTGTGATACTTTATGTAACAATGTGGCCACTGGCCAATGCCTGTTTCTGTAGGGTCACCTGTAGCAGTCTGACTGCTGAGGGGCATGGGAACCAGCTCAGTTTTATATCTGAGAGGCTAAGGTTAGTCCCGCGGGTACCCCAGCCTCGGGGCTGGCCCCCAGTAACCCCGGACACCGAGGCTCAGGTGAGCCGCCCTGGTCGGCACAACTTTTCTCGTGTTGTCACACGTGGCTGCTGGGAGAATCATGTGAGTCATTGGAGAGGACAGCTGCAAGCTCATGCCTGGTCTTGTGGACTTTACCCTGCACACCTGTTCCCCTGCTGATCCTAACCTGTGTCCTTTCTCTGTGATAAACCACAACCGAGGCTACCGGCCTTTTCGGGCCAATGCTGCTCTCCGGGAGGCCCCTGCTATCTTTGTAGCGCTCACCACAGTGTGAATTCCACGTGAGGTTGTGTGTTTCTCTGACTGCCTCACTGGGCTACAAGCTCCATGAGGCCCCATCCATGTGCTGGGACAGTCCTTGGCACAAAGTAGATGCCCAGTGAACATCTGTGGGGACGAATATACACCGGTGTTGGTTAGACTCCCCCTTCTTCAGCTTGCATTGTGCTGAGGAGGCGAAAGTCCGACCCACAGAGAGCCAGGGTTGGGTGAGCTGGAGCCTTCTCAGCCCTGAGCCCCCAGAGCTGGCTGGGCCTGGGCTCCCCCAGAGCCCAAATGCCGCCCGCTCCCTACTCTATGTCATGCGACTTGGTATTTTTCCAGTAGACGTGGCAATCAAAGTCTTAGGGGATTTGGAGCTACAGAGCTGATCATTTCCAGCTAATTAAAACACGATTTGCAAATCAGGCTTGCAGGGATATCTGCCTCTGCCAGGCTTTGCAGCGAGGGTCCCACTCCTCTGGGAGTGAGTGACAGGGCTGGAGGAGACCCATGTCCCCTCCCAGGCCCCAGTCTCCTCTGCCCATGGCCAGCCCCATGGGTCCTGTTTTCAGAATACGCCCCCAGTGCAGCTACTGCCCAGCTTTTGCACGGCCACCACCTTGCTCACCGCAGTGGCCTCTGTCTCCACCCTTAACCCCGAGTATCCTCCACACAGTGGCCAGAGCAGCCTGTGCAAGTATGTGGCAGGCCCTGCTGTGTGGTCCTCCTTGATCTCTAGCTGCTCCCAAAGTCCTTACCAGGGCCTGCAGGGACCTTCATGGCCTGGCCTCCAGCTCCTGCTCACCTCGGCTTCCCCTCCCCCTACAGCTCTACTCCAGGCCTTGCTGCTCCCAGGCAGGCAGAGTGCCACCCCAGGGCCTTTGCACGTGCAGTGTCCCCCAAACTGCTGAGGGCTCACGTCACGCCCTCTCACCAGGCAGAAGTCAGGGTGGAGGACCCTGTAGACTCCCCCTTGGCCAGGGGTTGGGGGGCACCTGAGGACTCCCACCATGTGCTGAGAGGATCTCCTGTGAGGCTTCTCACTGCTACCTACCGCGTCCCCTGCGGAGGGGGTTGGGCTGGGGGTCCAGGGACAGCCTCACTTTGGAAAGATGGGGGTACCTGGAACCTGCATTTTCTTCCTCCTCCTTCTCCCCCTCCTTCTTCTTCCTCTTCCTCTTTTTATTCCTTTCTTTTTTTGTTTCTTGGCTGGGTCTCTGTGGCCTCTGATGGTCACAGGCGGAGTGGCTCCTCCGATCTTGGCCTCGCCATCAGTGTGTGCAGCGTGCTGTCAAGCGCCGGCTCTGTGTGCCTGTCTGGGCTTCCTCTGCCTCCCCTCGCGGGGCCAGGCTGGCCACTTGATGCCCGAGTCCCAGCACCACTGCCGGCTCAGGTGCTGACCAGGGCTTGGGGGCACGTCTGGACTACACGGTTGACCGAATCCACAGGATGGGCTTGGCGATGGTCTATCTCTACCGCCAGCCTCGCAGGGGTCACAAAACTACCCTTATCTGGCTGGTTTGTCGGCACGGACAGGCTGGGCGCTGGGCCAGCGCCTCGTGCCAATGGCCTTGGTTCCATCCCTGCCACAGCTCTGTGGCGCGTGAATCATCCTGTTTTACAGCTGAGCGAGCTGGCTGAGGGTCCAATGTGAGTTCTCCCTCCTGGTGGTTACTTCCACGACCCAGGATCTGGAAGGTTCTGTGGTCAGGGCCCTGGGGAGCCTGGTGCCCGCCCCCACCTGTCCATCCCAGCCCTGACTCCACTCTGCCATCAGGATCTTTCTCTCCATCCCTGCAGGGGTGGGCCCTCCAGCTCAAGGGCTGGTCCGGGTCCCCTGTGGCCCCAGGGGACTTTGGGGAGACGTTCTCTGGGAGACAGAGATGAGGATTGTGTCTGAGTCTGAACTGGACTCAGGAAACAGGGCAGGTTCCGTCCTGGAGGAAGGTTCTAGACACACGCTAGACACAGTGGCCACACAACAGCATGGCCACTGCCTGGCATGCTCCGGAGGAGGCAGCCACAAACAGCCTCCCCTGGACGGGCGCCCTGCGCCCCGTCGGGCTGTGCGTCTCCATCGCCGCGCACCGTGGCCGTGCCTGTCTTTGAGATGTCAGATGAGATGGGAACAGCTGCTCCAGTGGGTTGGGAATGTTTACCCGCTAAACACAGAGCGCCTGTCTCCATGGCAACCAACCAATCGCAGGAACAACCCCCCACATCTGCCAGGCACCTGGCATTTCTCAATGCGCTTGTCGGCGTTGAGTCATCGGGTCCTCACACGTCCTGGGAGCCGATTCTGCCGTTATCCGGTCCCACAGGTGGGCAGGGCCTAGGCCAGGAGAGGTGAGGGGACTCAGCCAGGGTCTGCGGCAGGCGCCAACGCGGCAGGGCTTCCTGATGGCGGCCTCCGTGCCCTCATCCGGGCCCTGGGGTTGGCGTGACCTTGCGGCCTGGAAGCTCAGAGCCCACTTTGGAAAGTGGCCTCTGCCTGTCCTGACACCCAGAGGTGCAGGCATGGGGCCTGCGGGGTACACGGGGAATGCCGTGCACGTGCAGGGACATCGGGACTGGGGGAGAGTGCGGGTCCCAGGAGTGGAGGTGGCCAGTCCCTCAGGCCTGGGTCCTGGGCTGCGCAAGCCCAGGCAAGCACCTGACTTTTCCACGTGGGCTTCCTCGTGCACTGGGCTGACGTCAAGGCAAATGAGCACATGGTGTTAACGGCGCTTCCCTCGCTCAGATCCCTCCCTGCTCCAGCCGCCCCGCCGTGCCCTGGAGCTGCTGCTGGGGCCAGGCCCTCCCCCTCCCCCTCTCCCTCTCCCTCTCCCTCTCCCCTCCCCCCCCACACAGGGCTGGGGCATCTGCAGAGAGGGAGCCTGGCCATGGTGGGGCTCCCTGTGATGGAGGCCGAGCCTCCTGGGTGCCAGCCTCCCCTGGGCAAAGCCGGCCTGGTGCCTTCCAGTCTGTGACCTCCAGGAAGGGGCAGCCATCACAGAGGGCTGCCCCTGCAGCCACCGTCATCGTGGCCCCGTCGCATGCCTGGTGCTACGCATTGTCCACAAAGCTGGCCAGAGTCCTGCTGGCCAGCACGGGTGTGGGGCTGGGTTCGGTGCCCCTCCGTGGGCCTGGCTGTGGAGAAGGCGCCAGGGCCCTGGGCTAAAGAGGACTAAAGAACCAGCTTTGTTCTTCCGTGTAGGTCCCCACCGGGGCATCTGCTCATGCTATAAGGTTATTATTTTACTATGTTGTCCAGCAGCTCTGCAGGCCAAGTTCAAGGGCAAAGGAGGCCGTTCCCACTTTGGGGCCAGCACCCCTGCCTGTCAGCAAGCCGCCAGTGCGGGGCAGCGGTCAGAGGCACCAGGCCTCCTCCCTTCTCCCTGCCTCCTCCCTGGATGCCTGAGGATGAATATCCTGGGTCATGCAAATGAGCCACCAGGAGCCCCATAAGCCCCCCAAAGGGCCAGCCACAGTCAGATCCCTGCCACGGCCTTCCTGTGGTCACGTCAGAGGATAAATGCAAGAGTGATTTTAAGGCCGCAATGGGAGAAACGGCAGCGAAGATAGGGAGGGACGGCGGCAGGATCGCAGTCGCCAGCCAAGGCCTCCCAGCCCCCACCTCCGAGCCCCCTGCAAGCTCCCCACCCCCCACCGCCCCGACTCCTGGTGTGGAGATTAGCGACCTTGCCGTGTGGCGCCAGAATGCTGTCAGATTTCCTCCACACTCACTGCCGGCCTCATAAATGCCAGCGGATGCTAAATGACCCTGGAAAAGGGCTTCTCCATTAGGCGGAGGGCAGAGTCACGCTCCGCAGATAAACAGCCACAGTGATTGCTTCCGCCACGGAACAGTGTGACATTTGCGTCATGATTCGGTGGTCTCCTAGGAGAAGCTGCGTGCGGCAGCGTGGGCTAACAACAGAAAAACAGTCTAAATGACAGCACAGCTGCCCAGGCCCCAGCTGAGGGGCTCGGGGACGGGAGGGGGTGGGGGCTGGGCGGCTCGTGTTCATTCTCCCCACTCTGGTTTGTCGCCCAGTCACTCATTCACGAGTTCAGCCAACATTTCATCAGCAAAATGCTCAATTCTCACCCTCTTCTCTGACTCTCCCTGCGTCTCGCACTCGCTGACGCCTGCCCTGAAGACCCTGCGTCTGCCGGGGCCCTGGGAGGGGTCTCTTCCTCCAACGCTCCCCTCTCCGGGGCCTGGAGCTAAGACAGGCCTGCGCCTTGCCCACGCTGCCGCTTCTGGGTCACCGTCCTCCCCTCTGCCCTGAACCGCGGCTTCGAGCCTGCGCAACGTGCTGCCCCGCTTGGGCTCCCTGCTTCTCCCGTCTCCGTGACCTCTGATCTCTAGGCCCAGCCCTGGGGCCCCTCCTCTCCTCTCTTCCCGTCCCTCCCTGGGGCTCCCTCCAGCCTCCTGGTTGATCTACCGTCTACTTGGCAACCCCTGAATCCATCTCTAGCCCAGACCCCTCTTCTGAATCCTGAACCCGGACGTCTACCTGCCAGCTCCGTGTGCCCACTTGGCTGTCTAGGGAGGACTCCCCGTCCCCCTCCTCCCCTGCTGTTCCCCCAACCTGCTCCATCCTTCCAGTGGCTCAGACCAAAGTCTGGGGTCACTCTTGACGCCTCCCTTCCTCTGACACCCACAGCCCACCCGCTGTCAGGTCCTGGCTGCATCTTCAAAATACAGCCGGAATCCGCCCATCCCCCGCCCATCTCCCTGCCCCCACGGTTATCACCCTGGTCTGAGCCGTCCTGGTCGCTTACTCGGTTATCACCCTGGTCTGAGCCGTCCTGGTCGCTTACTCGGATTACGGCGACAGCCCCCTCAGGTCTTCCTGCTCCCTCCGGCGCTGGTGTACCCACGAGGGCACCAGCGGCCCCCTGATGCCTGAGTCACGTGGCAGCAGCCTGAGTCTTGTTCAGGAAAGAGCCACCGTCCAAGCAGGGCCTTTGAGGCCTCTTCCTCTCCTGGTCTTGCAGGGGGAGGGGAGGGACGAGCTGTGAAGTTGCCTGGGGGCAGGAGGGGCAGGCAGCAGGGCCTCCTGCCTGTGTGGACTTTGGTGGCCAGGCTGGGCCCGTGGGAGCGCCGGCCGCACGTTGACTCTGGGTGCTGCAGGCGGGCAGAAGGCGGGCAGCCTCCCCGTGGTCCCTCTCCGGGTGGTCACTCGCTTGGCAGGCATCTCCACGTCTCGTCAGCAGGCTGCGTCACTTCCTGGGGCTGCCATAACAAAGTCCCATATGCTGCAGGCTTATGACAGCAGAGATCCATCCCCTCACTGTTGCGAGGCCAGAGGTGTGACATCAGGTGTCAGCAGGGCCCACCCTAATCCAGTGTGGCCTCATCTGGCTTCTACACACATCTCTCCTCTCCTGCCCCAGCCACTGGGGCCTTCTGTCCATTCTGGAACATTCTATGTCCACCAGTCATGGTCTCTGACGCACCAGACAAGGGCCTTGGTCTCTGAACTGCAGTTCCTCATTATGAGGGGCCGAGCAGGGGTCACCGCCAAGGCCGTTGGAGGTCACTTGAGGTGACCAGGGACCTGCTGGAAGCGGAGTCTGCGCCCAGTGCATGTGAGCGACGGTCTTTGCTCTAGGATTGTTGTGTTGACCTCGTGCGGCTGCTTAAGGATGGAACGAGGTGCTGGTGTCTCGGGGACTATGGTCCGCCCCTCCCCTCTGGCTGGTCTGGGAGGAGCTCGTCTCTGTCCCCGGGGCCTGGACAGCAGGTGTCTTCCTGGACAGCCAGGGCCCTGCATACCTGGTGGGATGGGCTGCGTGGGGGACATGCGGGGCCCTTGCCGTGAACTGTTACCGCCGGCCATAGGGCATGGAGCCAACGGTGGCCCTGGGAGACCTCGCAGGTCACATGCCGGTGAAGCCGATCCTGCTGGGGGGGTTTCAGGGCCCTTGTTGTGGGAGGGGCAAGGGACAGTGCAGAGAAAGCAGCCTTGTGGTTTCATGTCACCTCATCAAGCATTTGTGCTGGACAAAAATCGTCCTCCTTCCTCCCAGGCCTATTTTAGGCTTGGCCGGCCCATGAATATTTGGTCAGGAAATCGTTTTCCGCACAAACGCTGGAGGTTGGAAGCTTTGCTGCAGGAGACACCGACCCCCAGGCGCCCTGTGGAAGGGGCCGGTCAGCCTGGGGCACAGCAGTCTCAGGGCTGGGCCGGCTCCCAGCCGCGGCCCTGCTCTCCCGGGCAGCGGGACCTCGGGTCTGCAGCCCCAGCGTGGAGCTGGTCCCGGTGGGGCGGCCTTGGGAGGCTGCAGGGCCCAGGCTGGCCCTAGGGGGATCGGGCTCCCTGTGCCCGGTACGGGCAGGGCAGGGGCACGGTGGGGGGTTGTCAAACCTCAGGGTGGCGGGTAGACCAGGTGCTTCCTAAATTCACCTTTGCAACTCCTGGAACCTCATTATAGAAAGAGACCCCATAATTGCCCTCTGCATAAACCAGTGCTTCCAGAAGGATGCATTCGAGTCGGAAGTTGTCTGAGATAGCACTGGAGGCTCCTGCTAACGCCAGTGTCCCCACATCAGTGGAGACGTGGGATTGTTGATTTCTGCTTCTCTGCACGGACACGTAAACACAGCCTGGCTCCGAGCCCACTAGCTGCTCCCTCCTCCCGCCAGCCTGGGAGCAGGTGCTGTTTTAGCCCCACTGTAGCCACCTGAAGACTGGCCCCTGGCTGTAGTGGGCAGGGTCACTGTGCCTTCAGGGTCAGCACCTGCGAGGGCCAAGCTCTCTCCTGGTGGTCACAGGACAGCCGGGCCCCCTCCCCTCCCGGCGTCCGTGGTGTTAGGAGTGAAGGAGCTGGCGTGAGAGCACCTGGCGCATGAGGGCACCTGGCGCAGCGTCATCTTCACGGGGCAGCCGTTCTTCCCGCCTAGGCTCCGCAGCTGTGGTCGCCGGATAATGTCCCCCTAGGATATCCTTGGCCCCCGAATCTGTGACTACGGTGCCTCCCGTTGTCAAAGGGGCTTGGCAGATGCAAGATGGGAGACTGCCCGGGGCTGTCTGGGGACAATGTCACCATGAGGGCCTTTACAGGAGGGAGGTGGGAGGGTCAGAGACGGGGCAGATGTCCCAATGGAAGCAGCGGTCGTGGCGTGGCCAGGAGCCGAGGAACCAGGCTACTCTAGAAGCTGGAAAAGGCGAGAGATGGATTCTCCCCGGAGCCCCCGGGAGCGGCCGGCCCTGTGGACTCCTTGACTTCAGCTCAGAACTGGCTGAGCTGTTTGAAGCCACTAAGCTATTGTGCTAGCTCGTTGCAGAAGCCCTGGGAACTCACACAGCAGAGAGCCCCACGGGGAGGGGCGGTGGCAACATTCTCTCCCCAAACCCGAGCTGGGCTCAAAGCCTGGTTCTGTCACCTGCCGCTGCACTGGCTGGGGCAGCCCCCTCTGTTCTCCAGGCCTCGATTCCCTCTGGAAAATGGGGGTGCCGGAGCTACTTGCCATGGTGGCTGGGGTAAACCATGTGTCGGTGCGGACGTGTAAGTGTGACGAATGTCAGGCCTCGCTCTACCCCCATCTGAGAAACTTGGGGCTGGATTGGCTACACCTCTCAGCCCAAAGCAGGCAGGGTCTCTGCCAGCTGGAGCATGGTGGCTGCCGCCCCAGGGGGGGGTCACCCAGACAGCCCCTCCCCCCACTCCGTGTCGGCTGCTGCTTCCCTGCTGCCCTTGGGGCCGGCGTCGGCTGTCCGTCTGCACACTTGACGGAGAAGGGTCAGCTGCTGCCAGGTGGAGGCTGCAAGGGCAGAATGGAAAAGGAGGGGCCCTTCCCCCCACACCTGCCCCCTCTACCTGCCTTGGTATTTTCGGCTCTGGAGTTGCCAGCAGGTGTGGCTTCACGGTCTAGAGGGCTGTCACCCAGGGGGCGGGGCTGGGGGCTGCCTGCTGCAGAGGGGGGCGGAGCCTTGTTGACGACCACCTGCTGGCATCGGCATGGCTAAGGCAGGGCAGCCCAGCAGGATGTGGAAGGGGATGACTTTTTCTCCCAGTTCGGTTCACTGAGGCTAGGAGGCAGCTGTGGGCAGAGAGGCCGCTGACCGACTTGGGGATGAATAGCTCCAGCCTGGGCTGGGGTGCCCCTGTCGTCACAGCAGGTGTGGGCGAGTGTGACTGTTTGGCTCCTTCTCAGGCTGGGAGGCTGTGGCAGGGGTGGGCGCCCTGCTAGAAGCCCAGCAGCTGGTCGGTTGGTCAGCCCGCAGAGGGCCTCGTGCTGCCACCTGCCCAGCTCCTCCTCGAGCTGCCAGGTGAGGCCTCTTGGAGGCCACCTGGGGTGATGAGGGACTTGCACTGCCAGGATGGGGCCACTACCTAGCGACAATCAAAGGGGCTGCATCGGTCACATTGCAGCCTAGGGCCCTTCCCACCACCTCCCGGGGAGGAAAGCCCACTCACTGCCAGGGATTGGGCCCTGCTCTGCCCTCACAGCTGGGTGGCCTTGGGGACATGTCGCTTCTCTCTGAGCCTCAGTTTCCTCATCTGTGCTGTGAGCTTATGGTATTCTCTTCCTCGCCGTGGTAGACATGGAACGGGACGAGATGGGTGGGAGCCCCAGGGTCACTGTCCCAGCTCCTCCCCTCGGTTGCCCCCACCTCCTGGTGACCTCTGGCACCTACCTGGCTTTGCCCCACCTCCTCTCGCTCAGATTCCAGCTTCCGAGGAAGCTTTCCAGTGCTCAGACCCACCCACCCCTGGAAGTTTCTTCTGGCTCCGCCTGCGTTGGCGCAGACGTGGCTTCCTGCCGCTTCCAGCCCTCAGTCTACCCAGAGCACCCCCTCTCCTCCGCCACGGTGTGCCTCCGACTCTGTGGTGGGGTCTGGGTGGTGGCAAGGGGCGGTGGGAGTGACCATTGCCCCAGTAGCCTGGCGGGCGTCCCTGACATCCCCTCACCAGGAATTTCTGTGCGCTGAGGGGCTCAGCCCGGCCAGGTGTGGCCTTTCATCCCCACCCCCAAGCCGCAGTGCCCCCCGTGGTGGGCTGAGCCACTGTCTCCCTCTTGGGCCCTCTTGGTGTGTCCAGGCCAGGCTATGGGGAAAACGGTGGGGAAAACCTCTGCGTGCCGGTGGGGAAAACGGATGGGGATTCTGCAAGTCCCTGACCCAGCTTTCCACACCGTTCCCTTCCCTCCCCTGCCTGCGGGTCCTCTGGTGTGCGGCGTGCTCTGCAGGTGGCAGCCCCTCAGCCCGGGCTAGCCGATGGCCTTGACGGCCTAGTCCTAGGGTCCCCGCTGTGGTCCTCTCCCCGCCTGGGAGACCCAGGGACCAGCTTAGATTTGATGCCCCCTTACTTGCCGTGTAGCCTGGGACAAATCAGCCAGCCTGACCTGAGTTTTGTCACCTGCAAGGCAGGGCTATGGCGTGAAGGTCAGCTAACTGGACCAGACGCTTAGCACTGGTGGCTGCGTGGCTGGAAGGCTCTGGCCTCTCTCCTGACTTGAGGGCTGCGCCGAGCGGCTGCAGGACGCCACGAGGGTCTGTGGCAGTGGTGGGTGAGGCGGGCTGGGTCCAGCAGGCTGTCTCGGGCTCTGTCACTGGAGCTGTGTGCTGGGGTGGGCAGGGTCTCTCCAGCTCTTACTGTTGATGTTATTTCATGAAAACTTTATTTTTTTTAAAAATAAAAAGACAAACAGAAACTGTAAAGGACTGATGAAGATGCAGTTTCCACCTCACGGAATTAATCGCATTAACACATTGGCATATTTGCTTCTGATTTTCTTTTTCCCTCCCTCCCTCCCTCTCTCCCAGTCTCCCTTCCTTCATGTTGAAAAAGAACATTCTACTGTTTTTGTAAAACGATGCATGCTCGTCGTGTCTGTCAGAGCGATGCAGGTTGTGCTGCAGTGACAAATGTCCCTGGAATCAGTGACTGTAAAGCCCCTCCTCGGAAATGGCGGCTCTCACTGTCTCGCGTTCCGTCGGCCGCGGCCCACCCACGTCGAATGTGGTCCCGCCACGTGCCCACGGGAGAGATCCGAACTCTGGCGTGACGGCCACACCAAGCAAAGAGCACTCGAAGAAAGCAGAACAAACGTGGCGCTGCAGCCTCGGGAGGCACCAGCTCCCGCCTTGCGGGGTCATCACCCCTAATGGCGAGTGAGCGCCTTCCGGACAAACGCGGGAGAGAGGGACAGGCGGCCACGGGCATGTCATCTCACGTAAAAGGTTACTGATGAACTTACTGTATCTTATTTCTACATCCAAGTAAAATTAAGAAGAAATTGAAGCAGTTGTTAAACTTCAAGTAAACTATTTCTTGAAAGTGTTTTTTTATGATAAAAAAATGCTTCGAGAAATATATGAGGGTCAGAGTGAGGGCAGATCTTTATTCGTCTGGCGCCCATTTCCGGCAGCACGGATCAGCCCCCGGCTGGGACGTAGGGGTCGGAACCGCGCCCCCTGCCACCTCCCCGCCCGTGGCGCGTGGCTTTTATGTTTATATCTCTATTATTCTGACGTTATTTCAGTTTAAAACATTCGCATTATTTCCTGTAACTGTGATTCCTGTAATTGTTTACCATTAGTTGTGTCTTTCAGTTGATCGGATGTTCACCGCTCTGTATCTGGCTGGGTTTTATCGTAGCTCATTCACGTCTTTTCCCAAGCAGGTCCCACGGGTGTGGCTCCCTGAGTCCTGTCAGGTCACTGCCTTTGCCACCCGCGTCCCGGAGGGGATTAAGTTTCCGAGTCACCGTTTCTTTCTTTCCGGACCCGGCGCTTCCTGTGTCCTGCAGTGTCGCTGTGGAGAGGTCTCAGGCAGCAGTTCTCCTCCTTGCAAACGATTTTCTTTTTTATTCTGAACGCCTGAACGATTCTGTTTTCTTGCAATTCGTAACTGTGCTGAGAAGTACGTGTGGTGCACCGGTCGAGGGTTTTCCTGACGCGGGAGTGATCCTTCCGATTTCGTATTCAAGCGCTTCTTCCTTTCAAAGACTCTCTCCTAGCCCGTGTTTCCCGCACCACTGGGAACACGCACCGGGACACGGTCATCCTCATGTTGAATCCGTGTCCCACGCCTGTGACCTGTTCTTGAATTCTCTTGTCCACGTCTTCTCCAACTGCAATTGCTGTGATTATCTCCACGTTTTTCTCTCTATTAGCAATTCCGTTCTCCCCGTGTCTGTTTGTCCGTTTATTCACTGACTCCGTATTTACCAAGTGCCGACTACCTGCCAAGCCAAGACGGTACTGGGGAAAGAGCGGCGGCAGGACGGGGAACGGCCCCCTCTGGGACACAGTGGGGCGCAGAGCCCATCGGCAGAGTGAAGACAGCAAGGGGGGCGCGAGAAGTCGGGGAGGCCGTGAGGAAGCGAAGTGGCCACGGCAGCGCCGCCAGCACGGCCGCCCGGGGAAGGGGACGTCTGAGCAAAGCCAGGGAGGAGGGGAGTTTCTCTGCGGCCTCTGATCTGCTAGGCCCACAAGCATGCATTGTGCTTCATTTCTTCCCTCAGCTTCAAAATCTCCCTTTTCAGCTCCTTCTGTGGCCGTCTCTCCTCCGTGAGTTTTGCTTTTGTGGAATCGTGTCCTCAGCCAGTTGTTCCGCAGCGTGAAGCCGTCTGGTTCCATCTGGGCCAGGCTGTTTGCAATGGTGCCCTCTCCTTCCCCATCCTCTTCGGGTGATGCCGTCTGTGTGCACGGTTGCCATGGCAGCTTTTCATCTCGCTCCCGTTCGGGCAACTGGTCCTGATAGTGTGTCATTCTGTTGTATCGGCGCACTGTTTCCAGTTTCTCTTTGCATTTTTTCTCTCTTATTTTTCTTTGAAAATTGTGTTGCAGTGTTTGCAAGATGACAGACACTTGCCGCAGGGACTTTAGGGGTGCCCCTGTGACTGGAGGAAGCTCATGGGAGGAGCGGGTCCTGGGAACCCAGGGGCCAGGCTGTTGGGAGGACCAAGTCTGTGGACATCGCAATCACTAGGAATTATATCAGGAGTGACAGCCGCAAGGAGGGTGGCGGGTGACAAAATGTGACAGCGTGAGATTGGGTGGGGGGCGAGGGAGGAGTGGGGGAGAATGATCTAGAAGCAGCAGCAAGGAATAAGGAGGCCTCAGTGGTCAGCGGGGTTGGGAGAGGGAACAGCCCCCCAGAGGGGATGCCACATGGTAGCAGGGTCCCTGGGCGACAGACTGGATTTGGTTCAAGCAGAGTTTGAAGGTCCAGGGGATTTGGTGATGGTTGACTGAAGCCCCAGGGGTGCCCTGGAGGGGCAGGGGCTGGACAAGGGGCATGCGGGGCATGCTGGACAAGGTCCCTGGCGCCTATGGGGACAGATGCCATCAGGAGCACAGCAAGGTGGGCTTCAGCTCCATGCCCCACTGAGACGGCGATGGGCCAGGGCTGAGGGGGCCGCCTTGCCCAGCCGCAGGGTCTGAGGCCCCCACCCGATTTCTGCTGCTGGAGCTCGGGGTGCTGGGGACGGGTGTCTGTTCTCCTGGCCCCTGACGGCCATCGAGCCCTGTCCGTGGCCAGCCAGGAGGGTACAGCGATTCCTGCCCATGTCATCGTCAGTTCCGGGCACTCCCTGTGAACCTCCCCCCCTCCCTCCCTCCCTCTCTCGGTTCCTTATTTTCCTGGAGTTTCCTGTTTCCTGTCTCTGCATCCTTATCCCCCCACCATCCGTCGACATTCTTCACTAGCAGAACTGTGACTTTTAGGTCCCAAACCTACTAAATATACTATTTATTGATTATGAGAAAGAATAGGTTGCTGTTAAGAGTTTGGGTTTCAGATGGTTTTGAATTTTGGCCCACTCATTATCCGTGTGAACTTGAATGAATCACCTGGCCTCTCTGAGCCTCAGTTTCCCCTCTGTAGGAGGGCAGTAGAGGCAGTGCGTGTGCTGCACTGCATGCAGCTACCGTGGGCATTAACCAGGCAGCCCTTCACGCCGGGCACGGACCGAAGCTTGTGCCTAGCCGACGCCAGCTTCTCCTCCGTGGCCAGGGCCAGGCCCTCCTCCTCACTGGCCCCACCGGCCCTTACCTGGCCCCATGGGGCAGGCTGGTGTTTGCTCCGCACCAGTCTGACTCCAAAGCCCTCTCCTCCAGGGAGCCTCCCGGCTTGCTGGCCAGGCTCTTAGAGGTCCCAGCAGCCACTGTCCCTGCCACACTCAGGGCCATAACCCCTCACTCTCCAAAAGGGACCCTGGCCCCATCTCCTTTGTTGGGTCAGCAAGGATGTGGGCTCCCACGGTGTCTGGTGAGAGCAGGACAGAGAGATGCCTCCGCCTGGTGGAGCTGACATTCTACAGGGCAGTCAGATGACCCCGTACAAAAATTACATGTCTATATAAAGCGTAGAGCAGGGCAGATGGTAATTGGCTCCTTGAAGAAATACGAAGCGTGGGCTGGGGTGAGGGAGCCAGGAAAAGGTGACATTGAGCAGAGGTTGCAGGAGGCGAGGGAGAGGCCTGCTGATGCCCAGGGACGAGCGTCCAGGCAGCCAGAGCTGCTAAAGCAAGGACCCCGAGGCTTGGGAGCGCCTGGAGCCCCATGGGGGGTAACATGGGGAGGGGGTGACGTGGGGTCTCCAGGGGCTGGGGCGCACGTGAGGGTAGGGAGCAGAGGCCACGCAGGGGTCTGGAGGGTCAGATGTGCTGGGATCACTGCTGCTGCCACCTTAGGAAGAGACCTGTGGCCTGGCCGGGCTGGGACGGCGGACAGAGTGGCGCAGGGAACAGGGGACGGCTGGGAGTGTCGCGCAGGTGTGTTGACCAGGGGCATTGTGGTGCTGCAGGGAGAAATGGGGGCACCAATGACGTTTGGAGCCTGTGACGCCGGACACAGCCTTGTCTTGCCCTCCCTGCGAGGAGGCTTAAAGCAGGATGCCACCGAGTCATCGGCAGGGGTCGAACCTTTCAAGGGTCCCCGAGAGGCAGGAGGTCCCGTAGGTCCCTGCCCTGCCGTCCCTCCAGTCACACTGGTGACAAAAGGGCCCCGGTTGTACACAGGCTTTCTCAGTGACTTACCGTGGGTCACTTGCCTCCTGGAGATCCTCAGTTTCCCCGTTTGCCCCACGAGGGACGCCTGAGGTCCTTCCAGCTTGTTGGGACCTAGAAGGGAGGAGAGGGGCTGTCAGCGCCGGTTTCCCGTTTTGCTGCATGTCTGCTATTGCTGGAAGCAGACGGCAGCGTCTGTCCCTGTCCCCGCTGATTAATGAGAGCCGTCCTTGTTCATTTCCGAGATGAGAACACGAGCAGACCTCCCCGGAGGCTGTTCTCTCCCTCCCTGCTGCCTTGGGCTGGGGACGAGGAGGAAGCGGAACCGTGGTTCTGGCCTAGACTCAGCCCTGGTCGCTCAGGTCAGCGGGCGCCCCCGCAGCTGCCGACAGAGCAGAGCCAGCCACAGTCCCTGCGCTGGGCGTGGAGCTGTCCAGAGGAAAAGCAAGAAGCGGACGCAGACATCTCTGCAGGCGGGAAAGGCGTGCAGGTGGCCAGTGGCCAGGTCCACGCTGGGGCAGGGACGTGGTGGTCAGGGATGCTTCATGGAGGAAGCAGCCTTTTAGCTGAGTCTTACATGGTGTTTTAGGTTTGGGCAGTCAGGAGTGTCAGGGCAGGGGGAGTCCAGGCGGAGGAAGAGGCAGGAGCAAAAGCAGAGAGGCGTCAAAGAGTGAGGCAGCAAGAAGTGGATTTGGGAGGGGCCGAGAGTGCCGGGGAACAGGAAGGGGCTGCACCAGGAGCTGCGATGGCCTCGTCCAACCCCCTTCTTCCTCACCTTCCTCTAGTGGAGAGACTGGAAAGCCACACTTTCAAGTTCCCTGCCTCCCTTGCAGCTAGGCATGGCCGTGTAACTCAGCTCCGGCCAATGAGAGGTGGGTAGAGCCTCCTGGGGGAGAGTTTCCATTTTCTAATCAAAAGGCAAAGACTTCGAGGGAGATGGCTTGTGACTTCCAGCCTTTAGCTTTTCTCTTCTTTCTTCCTGCAATGAGGGCGTGATGTCTGGATGCACAGCAGCCATTGTATTTCCATGAGGGGGGTGGAGTAGGAAGCCAGAAGGAACCTGGCCTCAGTGAGTTTCCTGGGTGCCCCACCAGCCCTGAGCTGTCCACTCCGGGCAGCAGTGCTGTGGGACTGAGCACACGCAGGGGCTGGTGGACTGCAGAGAAGCCCCTGACCCACTCTGAGAGCAGGAAGGCTTTTGGGAGCTGCTGGTGCCTGAAGCTGTTCGGGGTTTAGACAGATTCCAAACCTCCCCCCAATACCTGCCACCTCCTTCTCCTAGGACCTGGGTCTTGCTCCCTGGAGCAGCCTCAGGGCCGGCCTGGGGGAAGAATGGCTGCGCCATCAGTGGGGTGAGGAGTTCGGGAGCTGGAGCAGGACGGGGTGGGGGGGGAGAGGTGTGGGGGGAGGCTGGCTTTGAGGAGCAGGGAGACTCCTGGGGCTGCTGGATCCGTGCGTTGGACATTGGGGTCTGGGCCAGCGATGAGCAGGGAGTGGAGGGGGAGGGCAGGGGGGCTGCGAGGGCTGCCCACACGGAGGCTCGGTGGCCGCCGGGCGAGGAGGCAGGAGACCACGAGTGGCCCCCCAGAAGCACCTTTGCCGGGTGAGACTATACGAGTGTCTTGGGGCTGCCGTGACAAATGACCACACACTGGGGGACTTAAACAACAGACGTTTATTCTCTCACCGTCCTGGAGGCCGGAAGCGCACATCCAGGTGTGGGCCGGGCCGTGCTTTCTCTACAGGCTCCAGGGGAGGGTCCTTCCTGCCTCTTCCAGACCCTGGTGGTCCAGGCGACCCTGGGCTGCGGTCACATCACTCTGATCTCTCCTCTGTCTTCACGCGGCTGCCTTATTTTTCATGTGTCCCTGTGTCTTTTCTCCTCTTGTGAGGATGCCAGTCACTGGGTTCCGAGCCCACCCTAGACACGGGATGCTCTCGAGATCCGTAACTCATGACGTCTGCAAAGACCTCATTTCCGAATAGGTCACGTTCTCAGGTTCTGGGTGGTGTGAATTTTGTGGGCATGCTATGCAACCCATACGGGGACTTCATGCCAGGCCTGGGCCCCGAGGCTGCTTCGCCCTGTCCCTCCAGGTGACAGTCACGGGAGCCACCACGTGCTGACATCGCGCTGGCCGCGGCTCTGCTCCGCCGCTTCCCGTGATTATACTCGGGCCCGAGAAAATCTCCCCTGCGCTCCCAGAGACCCGAGAACAACGCTGATAATGAGATCTGCCGCCCGAAATTACTTGTTTCTGAGGGTTAGCAGTAGTTTTCTGTCTGGGAATAATTAACTCGAGGACTTGGGTAAAGCAAGTTAAAACCGGGGGAGATGGGTGGTTGGAAAGTCCGTTTGACGGGGACCATGAACAAAGCCTCCTGGGCTGGGAAGGCGCACACGGGCCACGTCAGCACGAGAGGCCACGGGAGCCAGCTACCCTCCGCTGCCCGCCGCTGGCCCCCATGGCTTCCCAGGGCAGTTCTGCTCCCTGATGCCGCCCTGGGGAAGATGACCCAGGGCTTGGAGCCACATAACGTGGATGCGAATCTCGACTCTGGTGGCTGCAGGGCAATAGCCAGCGCAAGGGCCACATGGGACAGTGTATGTGGCGTGGGAGCCTGGGTCCGGCACACGGTGGGTGCTCAGGAAAAGTGGCAGCATTAAGATGACGGGAAGAGGTACAAGGCCTGGGTTCAGTCCACCCTAGCTACTCACCGAGCCGGCTGGGAGCCCCTGGGCAAGTCCTTTAACAGCCCCGGGCAAATATAAAGGGGGGTAGTAACAGGGTGGTTGGGAGGCGAGATGAGATGTGAAATTTTCTTGCCGACTATAAGCTGCTGTCCGTCTGTTTTATAAATAACGACGGGGAAGCCCCGATCACCGCACCCCGCCTGCCAGACCAGCGCTGCCTGTTCTCGCTACTCCAGTGGTTCTCAAAGAGGGGTTCCTGGGCCAGCAAGCATCAGCTGGGAACTTGCTAGAAATGTAGATTTTAGGACCCCACCCGAGATGTCCCCCCAGTATCCATTCTCCTATTCTTCAGGGCTCACAGAGGACCAAAGCTTTGGAGGGCACACTGCCCCTGGGAATAAAGCACTGCCCTCGCTAGCCACCCTCTGCAGATGTGGCCTCAGCCTGAAGTTTTGGCTAATAACATAGAGGCAGAAATGTTGAGACATTTGATGCTTGAAGGGAATTGGCTCAGCTGGAGGAGTGGCCCTTGTTAACTGTCTGCTTTTCCTCTTCCTGCCAATCTGCAAGGAGAATATGATGGCTGGTGCTCCTGCAGCCCTCTTGGATCATGAGTGATCTTGAGGACAGAAACCATGTGTTGAGAATGGTGGAGCAGACATATAAATGCCAGTGTCCTGGGCGAGTGACCAGCATCACTCCAGTTCTAGACGCCCTTCCTCTGAGCTCTTACGGATGGGAAATGAGCTTCTGTCTTGTTTAAGCTTCTCTTATTTCAAGTTTTTGTGTTATGCAGCTGGACCTCATCTGTTTGGTGAAGTAGGGAGAGAGAGCCTCCCACAGACAGTGGGAGGGCGCCAGGTGGCTGAGGGCCGCAGTGTGGAGGAGAGATTGGAGGGAGGGACTGGAGTCCAGTGAGGGGCTCTGCAGTGTCCAGGCCCAAGGTGATGGGGACTTAGCTGGACATGACTGTGCCAGTATCTTCTTTGGCCTCAGAGCCGGATTGCCCAGCATGCAGCGCTGGGAGAATATGCAAATGAGATGCAGCAGGGATTTATCAGGGGATCGGTGGCCCTGACAGCATCATGAGCCATTAGGCGGTGCCTCTGGGGAAGGAAATGGGGAGCCAGCTCTTGTCATCGATCTCCCAGAGGGACAGAGAGACAGAGGCGAGGCTCAGGGACATCAGGGAAGGGATGGAAGAGCCATGGAGGTGCAGGGACCCTCCCGGGGTCCCCAGCTGCAAACGTCAGGGAGTTTCAGGGGTGCTCCAGGCATCAGGCTGTGGAGCTGCGTCCTCATGGAGGGCCTGGCTTCTCCATCGCTTCGTCGATTCAGGCTCCAAACCTGGAGAGCGATGTGCTCTCCCGGCCCCTGGCAGGCAAGGGGTCGCGTGCAAACCGCAGTCAGTGTTTCGTCTGCTCCCTAAAGTTTGAGCCGGGGCTTCAGGAGGGCTGGCTGGGGCAGTCACTCAGGAACACTAAGACCTGGGGACGGGAGGGCCCCGGGTCACTCCTCTCATCCCCTGTCCCACAGATGAGGAAACTGAGGCTCAGAGAGGGACAGCGACTGACCCAAGGTACCCTGCAAGGCGGGTGGTGGCAGGTGTGCTCCTGTCCCCCGCCCCAGTGATCCTGGAGCGCTGCAGACTGTGTTCCAGATGCTTCCGTGGGCTGTGAGACCAGGCCTGCCTGGAGCTGGTCTGTAACTGCAGGGTCAGATGGCATCTGGGGTCTACAGAGAGGTCACTGCGGGGGGCCGGGGTTGGGAGGGGGCGTGTACACGGGGACTCTGAATGAGATGGGACGTTCCCCTGGAACCCTCCCGTACAGCTGGAAGGTTGTCTGTGGGCCCCTGGCACCACTTCCCGAAGCTGGTAGGTGAGGGACCCGTGCCCAAGCATCGGACGACGTCAAGGGGAAGGTGTAGACGCCAGCTGCTGGGTGGGGAGCTCGGGCGGTGGCCCTTTGTGGGGCTGTGGACTCTCACCGTGGGCCCCGGCTCGGTTCTTGCTGTGCCATTGCACTCCGGCAGTGCCAAGGGAGAAGACCCCAGGACGGCGGGCAGTCGTGGCCGGTAGGGACCAATCAGAGGCTGGGTTATGACGTCCCGGCGGGGAGGGGCACGTGCCAGCTGGTGGGCTCCGGGGCTCCAGCTCCATCAGGCCTGGGCTGTGCTGGCTGCTGGCTCTGGCTGTCATGCCCACCCCTGGGCTGTGGCAGAGCGGCCCTGGCTGGGGTACTCTGGGGTATGAAGGCATCAGGGCAGGGTCCGGCGTGGGAGAGACTTCTCCGAAACAAGGAGAGCGCATGCCAGCAGGGCTGGAGACTGTGGCGAGAGTGGGGACCAGAAACCCCCGGCCATATGGGGTCTGAACATGCCACAACCCCGGTGGGGAGGTGGGGCCCCCACAGTTGGTACTAATGGGCCTGGGCTGGAGGACTGAGGATATCTGAAGTCCCAGAGCCTAAGTTGGGAGCCCAGAGGCCACCCTCCTTGGATTCAGTTCGTGCAGACAGCCAGCCTTGGCCCTGCTTGCATCCTCTTATGACGGTGAGCTCACTCCCACACGGGCAGTAAAGCCCTAGTGGGGTCCCTCTGTCCCTACTGAGCTGCAGTCTGCGTCTGTGCAGCGTCCCTCTGGGATCTCATCTTCAGCCTGCCTGGAATTGTCCACGGGGTCACTGGAGGAACCGCCCGTGCCCTCCGACTCACACGGGTTCTGTGTGGATAACAGTGGCCTCCACTGACTGAGGGCTCTGGGACGGGCACAGGGCTGGCACCTCTTGTGTCTTGGGCTGTCGATTCCTCACAATGAACTCCAGAGCCAGAGATTTCCTCTCCATTCCACAGATGAGAGCGTGGAAGCACAGAGAGGGGAGGTGACTTGCCCAAGGTCACACAGCTGGTCCACGGGGAGTGAGATCTCAGCCCGGGTTGGGCGGCCCCACCACCTGTGCTCATGGTGATGACCTGGTGCCCAGGTGTGTATCGCATTTCCCTGCCCCTCAGTGAGGACCAGGCTCCGCTGAGATCTCCTGTTCACCCCCTCTGGGAGCCACGTGCTCTGCAGGGAATGTGATCTCAGTCCTGGGCAACCTCGCTGTGTGGCTCTGCCCCATCTTCCGTCTTTGGGTGGGTGCCTGAGGGTCTCTAGGGCCTAGAGTGCACCCCCGGCAGGGTGGATCCTCTTATGGGGGTAATGGGAGGATACCCCAAATTTGCACTCCTTTGTGAAAGACCCCCATCTGGGCCACCTAGGCATCTGGCTACCTCCTAGGTTCCTTGGGCTCTGTCCCAGCCGACTAGCCGCTAGGCGTCTGCTCGGGCCTCGGCAAAGTGGCCCTGCCCATCCAAACAGGCATGCCGCTAGGTTTCAGATGCCTGCAAGGCCAGCAAGGAGCGGTTTCTTCCCACAGACCTGGCCACGTGCGCCCACACTTGCAGGCCAGGCCCATCATAGCCTCCCTCTTCCCAGGGCTGGGGACTGGGGATCTGCCCTCTCTGCTCCAGCCGCCCTGGCTTCCCGGCAGTCTCTCCGCACACCTAGCTCTCCCCGGCCTCAGGGCCTTTGCGCTTGCTGTCCCTCTGCCTGGAATGCCACTGCCCCGGATCGTCTCGTGCCAGTTCCTCCTCTCCAATGTCACCTCCTCAGAAGGCTTTCCCTGGTCACTGCATCTCACGTGGCCTCTCGCCCCCTTGCATCTCTTTCAACCATTATCCTGTTCTAGTCTATTCTTAGCTTATATTAATAGCAATATCTGCTGTTTTTGTTTTCTTTTCCACCTCCTTCTCCTCCTCCTTACTCCCTGAATCCGCAGCGGAGGGCCAGCTCCACGGGAAGGTGTTCCTGCCTGCGTCGTTTGTTGCCGGATGCTCGGCGCCCAGACTGGCGCCTGCGTTTACTGACCGACCAGTCACATGTGCCCGGAGGTCTCCTGAGATGGGGAGAAATGGATCTTGGGCCAGGCTCTACTAAACCCTGTGGCCCAGACAAGTCACGGGGCCTCCCTGAACCTCAGCATCTACTTCTGTAAGATCAGGGAGACAGTATCAACCTGACCGGAGGAGCCCACTCCAGGCGGGAGGTGCCCGGCCCGGCAGGGCCATCCCGGGACACCCTGACTTCTCAGCCAGCTGCCCGAGCTCCCTGGTGCTGGCCTTCAACCTCCTGCGCCTACTCAGGCGTCCACAACACGTTTAATCTGATTCAGGGAGGGCAATCTCTATTTTTTGGTGGTGCTAGCATTGACGGTCTATTTCCTGCTCGGTGCTCAGCGCCGAGCTGGCATTAATGTAGAAAAATTAGTATTATCAGGGCTGCGTTCGGAGCCATCTCTCACGCTGCAGCCCATGACACGTTAATTAAACTTGATAAATGCTCTTGTCTAAAGATAACTTTTGAACAAAGGATCCAGTCACCCACTTATTAGTTGGCTACATGCTCCGGTAAATTGCCTGGGAGGTGCTCAGAGCTCCCGGGGCCCGCGGCTGGGGACCACGGGGCTGGTCTCGGAACGGGCAGTGGCGCCATGGCAGGTGCCCCACGTGTCTCGGGGGCTGGGCAGGGCGCTAGGGACCAGGGGTGGCAGGATGGGCGTCTCAACCCAGCTCCCAGCAGGGGCACTGCCCTCTTCCACTTGGCAGTTCCTTCCCTGCTCCTTCCTGCCCGGCACCCTGCCCGGTCACCGTGACACTTCCATCCCATAGTGAACACTGTCAGGAGCCCACAGGTAGGACTTCTGCCCCCACTTGGAGCTGTCTCTGGGTGTCCATCCTGCCGTGGTGTCGTCTTCATGCCATTCTGCTCCCCGCAGCCCTGCCCCCGTGCTAGGAAAGCCACGGTGGCGCGAAGCCGCAACAGAATGCGGCTTTCCCCGGTGGCATCGGGGACGCCTAAGGTCACGCTGGCCGTGGCATCCTGCAGGACTGTGCCCCTCCAAGACCACCACGTGCAAAGACACAAGGGCCGCGTGTGTCACTGGGTGCAACTGCACCACCCCAGAGACCACCCAAGGGAGACAGAGGTGCTGTCGCGAGGGCCACGTGGAGAAGGACACAGGCGGTCTCAGGAGTCACTGAGACCTTTGTCTGTCCCAGCAGGCTCCCGCGGTTCTCAGCCCAACCCCTTTGCGGCAGCCCCTCCCAGGATTCCCCACAGGCTGCGGTGCCTTTGGCCCTGGCCTGTTTTAGAGGCCCCCGGGTCACGCGCACACACCTGGGGGGCTGGAGGAGGCGGCGGGCTGGGCTGAGCTCTGCTGGTGTGTTCGCAGCCGGGTGGCCGGGGGCAGATCACTTTGCCTCTCACAGCCAGCCCTGCTTCCGACAGGTGGGGAAGAACCAGCCGGAAAACCATGGCATCTCCGGATGCTGCGGCTTGGGGGAAGCACCCCCTGCCCAGTGCGCAAAGGCGAGACTGCTGCTGTGACCCCCCAGCTCCGCCCACTGCGTCTACACAATGTGGGCACAGCAGTGGCCAGAGTGACAAAGCTACAGAGGAGCCAGCAGCCCCCACGGCCACCTGCTGTGGAGGCTGTCAGGTGTCTGGAGCGACAGAGAAATCTGGTGTTACAAGGGGACAGTGTCAGGCCTGGGATCTGATGGCCCCACTGCCTTGTGGGTTTCTCCCACTTCTCTGCCCCTTGCCTGAGAGGCTGCAGACACACCTGCCGTTCACGCCACACCTGGGCTGGGCTCCCACTTTCTGCACGGCCTTGGCAGATGCTGTTCCTTCTGCCTGGGTCGCCCTTCCCTCCTTCCCAGGCCCTGGTAACTTCCTCAAGGTTACCTCGTGTTGACAAGACGGCTGCAGGAGCGCCATCACGCCTGTGTGCCAGGCAGGACAGAAAGGGTCAGGAGAACTGGAAAGAGAATGGGGCAGAGCCATGCCCCCAGGGAGGCTGTGAGCAGGCAGGTGGGAACCACGAGAATGGGTGTCCGGGGAGGTTGGGATTTATTGTGAGGAACTGACAGTCTGAGACGTGAGAGGTGCCCACCCTTTCCTAGGTGGTCACCTCCTTTAACAACAGCCCCTGGAAGCAACATCTGGTGCCTCCCACAGGCCCTGGCCACAGGAGGGCTGGGACAGAGTCGTCCAGCTGGGCTCATGGTGAGCCCCGTGAAGGCAGAGTCAGTTCCTACGGGAGAGGGAAGAGGGGCTGTGGGGAGGCCCCCAGCGGTCGCCGCCATGTGGATTTCACAGCACAGCGGAGCTGCCTGCGCCGCTGCTCTGTGAGCCAAATAAGCAGGTGTCCGAAGCCCCGAGTGTTGGGCAGTGTGCCATGCGGCAGTTCTGTGGCAATGAATGCAGTTTTTATCCCCACTTTAAAGTCGAGGCTGAGTCTTTTGAGATCTCATGGCCGGGGGTCCTGGCTCCAAGGCCCGCGTAACTTGCTTGTACCAAGTGACCTCTTGGCGCCCGTCTCAGAGGCCTCCGCTCCTGGAGAAGTGGAAATGTGGCTTCGCGGGGCTCGGGCAGCCATGGCGCAGGAGTGTTTTGTGTGGCCGTGTGGCCACGCTGCTGCCACGGCTGCTCACTCGTCCCCGCCCGGGGTTCCCATGCTGCCGCCGTGGGCCAGGAACGGAAGTGTTGTCACCTTCGAGTCGCAGCAGCACGAGTCTTAACCTGGTTCTGGGCTCCTGGCTCAGCATGCAACGAGCTCCCACCAGGGAGGCGGGGCTGCCTCTGCCTCGTCTTTGCGAAGCTAGAAACGAGGAGGGAAAGGCCGCTGGGGTACGAAGAATGCGCTGGCGTTTGCGACAGATGGCAACAAAGCTGAGTTTCCAGTCGGGGCAGGAAGCAGTTCTTCATGTGTGATTTGGCCTTTTCAGAGCAGATCAGTTTGGGCCTCGTTATTTCTCCCCGGCTGTCGGCAGCCAGCATGAGTACGGCAGCCAGCGTGCATGGCGGCCGCGCGACAGATCCCACGCGCCTCCTCCAGCTGCCCGCCCGGCTCGTGCCCGCGGCTGCCCCCACGTGCTGCAGCGCAAGCAAGGGGCAGAAGACACGCTCAGTGGGCGGTTCTGCCTCCGCCACTAGCGTGGCCGTGGGCACGTTGCTCCCCTTTCTGGCCTTGATGCTGTCATTGGCTACCCATGGGGCTTGGGGAGGAGACGGAAGATGCTGGAGGGAGCCGGGCCTGGGGGCTCACAGAGGGGAGAGGTGCAGAGGTGAGAGGTGCAGAGGTCAGAGGGCGTGAACACTTTGGCCAGGACTCCGGCAGCAGGACAAGAGATGAGCTCCTCAGCCCAGCCTGCTCCCTCCACCTCCTCCAGCCTCAGTTTCCTCATCTGTAAGGTGGGCAGGGCTGTGGTGAAGGTTCTGTGACACGAGGCCGGCACATGGTGGGGTCTCAGGACACACGGGCCGTTTTCTCTCCTCTGTGGCCGGGCCGAGCTGCAGGGAGCAGAGGGCCTCGTGGTGAGGGCAGGAGACGGTGCTGAAGGGTGTCCTCGCTGGCCCTGGGGTCACTGCTGGTGCCCTGCACAACCCGGGGTGGGTGGGTGGCGCAGGGCGACCTACTCTTCCTGGAGACTAGGGCAGCCCATGGCCCCGGCCGTCCCCAGACTCAGGCCGCTCGGGCGGTGCCCTCTGTCCTCTTCCCCCATCCTCCCCGAGCCCCCTGCAACCTGCCTTCGCGGACCTTTTCTCCCTGACGGGCTTTGCAACGAGCTGCTTTTTTTAGCTCTCCAATCAGGCCGGCGTCGTGCTTGGCTATTGTTAGCATCTCAGCCCGATGCCTCCCTCAGACAGGGATGAGATCATCCTCCCAGAGGTCCACGGTCACCTTTCCACGAGACTCAGCAATGTGCGGACCTCCCCTCCCGTCCCCCACCCTGGGCCTGGGATGGGGACGGGGACAGCACTGAGAGTGGGAAGAGGAGTCAGGGGCTGAATCGGGAGTAGGAAGAGCACGGGGAGCGAATGCATAAGGAGCACCTGCTGTGTGCTCTGGGCAGCTGCCTTCTGCCTGCCCCCAACCCCCCTCATCATGGGGCAGCGCCATGTCTTTCCTGGGGGAGCCAGCTGTCCTCTCACTGACGCTGCACTGACCCCAGCCCCTGCTGCCATAACCTGGGCCAGCCCATGAGGCACTGCGTCCCCACTGGGGTTGTGACTGGCTCAGGAATGGGTGCATGGCCCAAGCAGGATGTGTAATTCTCCACTGTCCTCCTTAAATAGAACCTGCTTTGTTGGAGTGGCAACGTGCCCCCTTAGTAAAGGTGTTACTAGGTTCCCTTGCAGCTAGGAGTGGCTGTGGGGATGCAGGAGGAAGCCTGCCAGCTTGCTTTCCTGTCCAAGGGGAAGGTCTCAGTGGCACAAACCCTTCTTCCTGCCTGGGATGTGGGTCTGATGCCCCGGGCAGGAGCAGCTATGTTGCAACCACGAGGTTAAATGGTGCAAAGGCTGGGCCTCCTGGGAAAGAGATGGCAGCACAGACACACACTTGGACATTTGCGTCTTCACAAAACCCCACTGAAATGATGGTACAGATCACTTCACAGGCCTCACCCTCGAGTACGAAGAGAAACAGAGAAGGCCAAAGCAACATTTTGGAAACTGAAAATCTGGTAGATAAGCCATAACCCCTAGGTGGGCTGGAGACAGCTAAAACTCAGCTGGCGGCAATTGGTGGGCGAGAAGGAGGGTTATTTCAAATGGGGGCAGGTGGTCTTCCTCCTCCACTCACGTGGCTGGGAGATTGTCCCTCTCCAAGCCCGGCAGAAAACTTGAGATTTATTTTTGAGAGCAGGTAAGGCAGAGGCCTCTGGACTGGGGGGCACCACACCAAAGGCAGGGGACACACTGAATATCGGGGTCCCTGCCCTATTCCTCTCACAGCTGCTGGGATGCAGGCAGCCAGGCCTCATGCCCAAAAGGCAGGAGGAGGAGGTCATTTTGGGGAGAAGGGGGGAAAGGCCCAACCCTGTGACCCCGGATGACCCCGGGGTCCGGCTCAGCCAGATCATTTGTGGTGAAGACCACAGCCAACAGACGCTCCCGGGGGCGCAGCACTTCCTATCAGCTTTTCTGCTTTTCAAATGAGGTATGCATTTAAACGAAATTTACATTCAGGGAAGTGCACAGATCTTAAGAGCATGGTTTGATGAATTTAGGCACACGTATCCTCCCGTGTCGCATGCCTCCCTCAAGCATGAAACATTCCCTCAACCTGGAAGGTCTCTGCCAGTCCCGTGCACAGTCGGTCCCTGTCCCCACACCTGCCTCCCCTCCCGCCTGAGGCCAGGCTGCTCTGCTTCCTGCCATGGTGTGAGCTCTGTCTGTTCTGGGTGTTCGCGTAAATGAAATAGCACAGCAGACAGCCTTGTACCAGGTTCCTCTCACTCACCTAAAGTCTCTGCGCGTCACCTGCGCGTCGCAGGCGGCAGGAGTTCGCTCCTTTTCACGCTGAGTGGTAGTTGGTCGCTCACGCAGACCTTACTCATCCGCTCTCCCGCGGGTGGACGTTCGGGTTGACAGTTTTCGGCGATCACAAAAGCTGCTGCGAACATTCTTATACGAGTTTTTATGTGGACACGTGCTTTCGTTTTGTTACTGGATAAATAACGAGAGGTAGAATTGCTTGGTTACGGGATAGGTGCATGTTTAACTTCACGAGCATTTGTCAAACTGATTTCCAGAGTAGTCGTACCGTTTTACACTCCCACCAACAGTGAACAAAGTTCCACTTGCTCCACAGCCTTGCCAGCGTTTGTGACGGTCAGTTTTTAAAATCTGAGCCATTCCGGTGGCTGTGTAGTGGATCTTGCCATTAGAATGTGTGCTCCGCTCCTCCAACCGCTAATGACGCTGAGCGTCGTTTTATTATAATACGTACCTATTTGCCATGCATATACCTTCTTTGGTGAAGTGTTCAAATTGTTTCCTCCTTTTGGGGAGTTTATTGTTATTATTGAGTTGTAAGAGTTCCTTGTATATTCTAGATATAAGTCCTTTGTCTAATGTTTTGTATATATTTTCTCCCACATGTGACTTCCCTTTCATTTTTGTAACAGTGTATTTTTAAAAAACAAACACTTCTATTATCTAATTTATCAATCAATGGTAAATTACATTGATTGATTTTTCAAATGTTAAACCAATCTTGCACTCCTGGGATAAGCCCCATGTAGACAAGGTGAATTATTGTGTGTGTGTGTGTGTGTGTGTGTGTGTGTGTGTGTGTGTGAGTGAATTCCATATGCTACAATTTGTTTAAGAGCTTTTCGTCTATATATTTGTGAGGAACATTGGTCTGTAGTTTTCTTCTTTTGTAGTTTTTGTCTGGTTTCAATATCAGGCTATTGCCAACCTCACAGAATAAACTGAGATGTGTTCCAGCTGTTTCAATTTTCTGGAGGAGTTGGTATAGAATGGGTATTATTTCTTCCTTATGTGTTTAATAGAATTCACTAGTGAAGCCATTTGGACCTGGAGTTTTCTTTGCTGGAAGGTTTTTAAATGACTAATTCTATATATTTAGTAGATGCAGGGCCATTCAGGGTATCTATTTTTCCTTGAGTGAGACTTGATACTTTGTGTACGTTCAAGAAATTTGCCGATTTCATCCACGTTGTCTCATGTATTGGCCTCAAATTGTTTATGTTGTGGTTTTACTGCCTGTGGGCTCTGCATGGTGCTCCCTTCCTCGTTCCTGATGTTGAAAACCTGTGTCTGCTCTCTTCTGGTCACGGTCAGTGTGGCTACAGGTGTGTTAATCGTATCAAGTTACTTAAAGAATAAATTTTTTTTCATTCATTTTCTCTATTGTTCTCCTGTTTTCTAATGCATTGATTTCTGCTCTTCTCTTTACCATTTCCTTTATTCTGCTTACTTAGCTACTCTTTGTCTAATTTCTTAAAGTGGGAGTTTAGGTCATCAATTTGAAACTTTTCTTTTTTCCTAATATAAGCATTTACTAATAAAATTTCCCTCCATGCACTGCTTTAGCTGCATCCCACATATTTTGATACATGAAGTTTTCATTTCCATTCAGTTAAAAATACTAAATTCACTTATGATTTATTCTTTAATCAGTGGATTATTTAGAAATGTATTCTTTAGTTTCAACATATCTGGGATTCTCCAGCTATTCCCTGTTATTGATTTCTAATTTAATCCCGTTATGGTCAGAGAACATACTTTGCATGATTCAAATCCGTTCAAATTTTTTGAGACTTGTTTTATGGCCCAGAAAATTATTTGTCTTGGTAAATATTTCACAAGCACTTGAAAAAGATGTTTCTGCTGTTGTAGGGTGGAGCAGTCCATAAATGTTGATCAGGTTAAGCTGGTTGATAATGTTGTTCAAGTCTCCTGTATTCTACCGATTTTCTGTCTATTCATTATACCAACTATTGAGAGAGGGGTGTTGAAATCTTCAATTATAATTGTGGATATGTCTAAATCTCCTTTCAGCTCTGTTAATTTTGCTTTATGTATTTTGAATTTCTGTTCTCAGGTGTTCTCTGTTTCATCTCTTGATGAAGTAACCCTTTTATTGTAAAATGTCCCTTTTTATTCCTAGCAGTATCATCTGCTCTGAACTCTACCTTTCTGATATTAATATCGACATTCCAGCTTTCTTTCAATTAATGCTAGGATGGCATATCTTTGTCCATCTTTTTACTCTTAATCTATTGGTGCCTTTAATTTTGACTTCCTGTAGATGACATATAGTTGAATCTTGCTTTTTTTTTTTTAAATCCAAAATCCAGTCTCACAATCTCCACCTTTAAATTAGGGTGTTTAGACTGGGTGTGGTGGCTCACGCCTGTAATCCTAGCCCTCTGGGAGGCCGAGGCGGGAGGATCACTTGAGGTCAGGAGTTTGAGACCAGCCCAAGCAAGAGCAAGGCCCTGCCTCTACAAAAAATAGAAAACTTAGCCAGGTGTGGTGGCGCGCACCTGTATTCCCAACTACTCAGAAGGCTGAGGCAGGAGGATCACTTGAGCCTGGGAGTTGGAGGTTACAGCGAGCTAGGATGATGCCGCTGCACTCTAGTTGGGCAACAGAGCTAAACCCTGTCTCTAAACAAACAAACAAACAAACAAATAAGGGTGTTTAGACTACTTACGCTGAAGGTGGATATAGTTAAGATTGAGTTTAAATCTCTCACATGGCTTTTTTTCTCTTCTATTTATCCCATCTATTCTTTGTTCCCCTTTTTCTTCTTTTTCTGACTTCTTTTGGTTTAATTGTGTATTTTTATGATTCTACTTTATCTCTTCTATTGGCTTATTAAGTATACCTCATTTATTTTCTTTTTTAAAAATGGTTGCTTTAGTGTTTATTTTTTGCGTCTTTAGCTTGTCACAGTCAAGACACCAGGAATATCACGCCCTTCCATGCTGCTCCAGCTGCTCCAGCTGTGTGTATTCAGTACCTCCACCCCCCCAACACCGCCCCCCCCCCCCCTTTCCTGCTGCTATTGTCACAACGTCACTTCTGCATACATACATTGTTTCTGCAAACCCCACATACATTGTTATTTTTGCCTTAAACAGGTAATTAAAGAGGCACAAAAATTAAGAAAAGTGTCTTTTATATTTACTTGTATAATTACCATTTTGATGCTCATTAATCCTGTGTTGATTCAGATTCGTCTAGTATGAGTGCAATTTCCTTCCTTAACATTTCTTATAGTGCTGCTCTGCTTGGGGTCAAATCTCTCAGCTTTTTATGTTAAATCTTCATTTTACCTTCATTTAAAAATATATCATCTCTGTATATAGAATTCAAACTTGACAATTCTCTTTCAATGCTTCAAAGATATTATGGCATTCACCTTCTGACTTCTATTGTTTCTTCTAGAAAGCTCCATGTAGATTTCACCTTTGTTCTGTATGGAATGTGGGTGTTTCTAAATCCCTGCTGCTTTTAAGACTTTGTCTTTAACATCTGTTTCCAGTAATTTGATTACAAACACCTCGATGTGGCTTTCTTCATTGTTCTCGTGCTTGGGGTTCGTTGAGTTTTTGGATCTGTGATTGATAGTTTTCATCAACTTGGAAAAAAAATTAACTATTTTTCCAAATATTTTTTCTTCCCACCCCTCCTCATTTTTCTCTTTTTCTGAGATTCCAATCACGTGCATGTAGGTCACTTGATGTTTTGTCATTATATTTCACATTTTTTCCTACAGCTGTTTCATTTTTGGATACTTTCTTGGACCTATGTATCCATATTCACCTAAACTTTCTTCTGTGTTGTCTAAGCTGCTGTTAATTCTGTCCAGTGTGGTTTTGTTTTTAAGGATATACAGAAGTGAAAGTTTATTTATTTCACTGAGAAAGAAAGAAAGAGAGAGAGAGTGAGAGAGAGAGAGGGTGTGAGTGGCCACGGCGCATGGAGGAAGGGGTGAAAATCTGTCCTGTGTGGTTTTCATCTCTTGAACTCCGACGTGGGTCTTTTGAAAAAGTATGTTTCATGTTTGTTATTTGCAGGTGCCCGCTTTCCTCTACTTTCTTAAACAAACAGAACATGTTTATCATTGTTGTTTTAATATCCTTGTCTAATAATTCTATTATCTGTGTCATTTCTGGGTCTGTTTCTATTGACCGATTTTTCTCTTTATTGTGAGCTGTTTTTTCCCTACCTTTTTGCGTGGCTGGTAATTTTTAATTAGATATCAGAAATTGTAATTCTGGTTGTGGGATGCTGGAGTCTCTCTCTCTCTCTCCCCCTCCCTCCCGTGTCCCTTTTTTCTTATATTCCTTTAAATATTTTTAATTTTTTTCTGGGCCTTAGAACAGTTACTTGGAAATAGTTTGAAGCTTCTGAGGTTTGAGTTTAAGCTTTGTTCCAGAATTTCTTCTTCTAACCTAAGGTAGCTTCTTCCCACACATGTGCTGATCAGTACTCAGCTAAAGGACTGAGGGTAACCCCTCAGGATTATAGATAGTCAGTTGTTTTGGCATCATTTATTGAAAATATTTTTCTTTTCTGGGCTCTGTTCTGTTGCCGTGATCTATTTGTCTATGTTTATGCCATTATCGTACTGTCTTCATTATCATAGATTTATAGCAAGTCTTGAAATCACATAGTACAAACCCTTCAACTTTATTTTTCTTTTTTAAGATTTTATTTAGCTATTCAAGGTTTTAAAATTTCTATATAAATTTTAGAATTAACTTGTTAACTTAAAAAAATCTGCTAGTATTAAAATGTTTAAAAAAGCAGTTTCGTTGAGGTAGAACTGCCCTACAGTCCGTGGTGCACATCTGAAGTGTGCAGTTTGATAAGTTACGAAGCAGGTTCCACGTGTGAACCGACATCACGAACAACATAAAGGACACGGTCATCACCCCCAAAAGTTTTCTTCTGACTTTCTGGGTTCCTTAATCCCCACCCCACCTGGCCCCTAGGCAGTCACCAATCTGCCTTCTCTCAGTATAGATTGGTTTATTGAAATTTTGATTGGGATTGCATTAAATCAGTAGATAAATTTGGGAAGAATTGGTATTTTACAAATATTGACTGTTGTGATCAATGATTATGGTATATCTCTCCATTTACTTATTTCTTCTTTATTTCCTCTTAGTATGCACGCTTTATAGCTTTAAGTGTAGAGGTTTTACCTCTATTTTGTGAAATTTATTCCTAAGTATTTTATGTTTGTTATGGTATTGCAAAAGGTGTTACTTTTAGTGTCAGTCAGTGAAGCGTGTAGAAATTTCATTGGCTTTCTTTACTGCCTTTCTTTACTGCCTTTACTTTGCCTTTACTGCCTGTGTCCTTGCCGAATTTGCTTACTAGTAAAGCAGTTCAAAAAAATTTCTCAGTATTTCCTACATGTACGATCACACCTGTGAGTACAGACAGTTCTGTCTTTTCCTCTCCATGCCATCTGCCGTTTAGTTCTTTCTCTTGCTCGATGTCCCTGACCTGGACTCCAGTCCAGCGTTGAACAGGAAGCTGACATCTTGCCTCGTGTCAGCTCTTAGGGGGAAAGCATCCATTCTTCATCAGGTGGTGTGATAGTAACGGTAGATTTCGGTTTTCGTTTTGCTCTGCTTTGTTTCTGGATGACCTTAATCAGCACCTTTTATTTCCCTAGTTTGCTGACAGTGTTTGTAACAAATGGTTGTTGAATTTTATCAAATGCTTTTTGTGCATCTATGGAGATGATCTTATGGACTTTTGCCTTTATTTTGTTAATGTTAATCCATTTTTTAATTTGGTTTTTGAATGTCGAACATCTGAAAACGATATTTCATGTATTCCCACCGTCCTGTTGTATAATTACCAGTGGCAGGAGGCAAGTGCAGTCCTGTCGTGGCTGAGAGCAGTAATTCGAAACCAGCCCTACCAGAGCCACGTCCTGCCCCGTCTAAGCGGCAGCCAAGGGTCACTAGATGGAAGAGAGTGACCCAAATAAACAACCAGCGAGGAGAAACTGGGAGGAAATGGCACCATAGAAAGAGAAAAAATTAAAAAATACTGTCACTGATACGCTCAGGTGAATAAGAGATCCTTACATAAGACCAAGATGCCACAAAAACAGGAACAGGGATTCTTAGAAAATAAAAATATTGCAGCTGAAATGAAAAACTCAGTAGAAGAGCTGGAGAGCAAACGCGATCCTGTATTGTAGAAAGCTGAACAAAAAAGACAGAGAAGTGGAAGAGAAAGGATGGGATGTTACAGAAAGCCCGGGGGGTAGAGAGAGCAGAAAAGGCAGAGGGAAGAAATTATCAATGAAATGATTAAAAAATATTCTCCTTGCCAAGACCGCCGCGTGCCCAGAGAGACTGGTGAAAATAAGCCAATACCAAACACACCACCAGGACATCTCCGAGTGCAGGGGACGGGGAACTGAATCCCGAGGGGCGGGGCGAGTCCTGCACGGAGCTCCAGGCAAGAGCGTGGCTTTCAACCTCGCGATAGCACTTGGGAAGTGGGAGGACCACCGAGTAATTCCCGCAGAAATCCAGGCCCCGTGTGCTGAAGACCACTACTGTGAACAGAACTCCCTTATCCGTGGAGTTTGGATTAGAATTTGCTAGAATAGTTTGCAGGACTGGAGAGACAAAAGGGAGGTGGCAGCCAGCACTTCCTGAGTGGCTCTGTGCTCAGATGGGAAGACAGAGCACTGTGGAGGTGCCTAGTAGGTTCTAGCTTTTTCTTTCCTATCACATGTGCTCTTCTTCCGTCCTGCCAGCCCTGCCGGCCACCAGCAGCCCAGCCCACCCCGGGGCCTCAGCTTCTCCCGGGCGCCCTCAAACTCCTCTGACTGGTTCCACATCTGCAGCTGGACACGTTCTGCCCCGGGGATTTCCCTGCAAGCTGTGACCTGTGGCCCACGTCCTGCTTCAGGAGGTTGGTTAGCGACCCATCCCCATCTGGACCTGCCCTTCCAGCCCCTCCCACTACCGCGCAAGGCACAATTTCTGCAGCCATCTCCACAGCAGCCCTGCGAGCTCTGCTTCCCTGACTGCTGTCTGAGATGATTTTTGGTGCCTAAAGTGGTCCCAGGGAACAAAAACATATGCATAGCAGTCTGGAATTGTTGCAGGTTTGACCAGATTTAAAGGCATTAATGTCCCCATGGCCAGAGGTAAATAGCAGTGCCGTCACCCGTGGCACATGTGGGCAAAGCAGTTACTGAAGTTGTCGCCTGGAGGCTCTCAGCCCAGTGCCTGTGGAAGGCAAGTCTTCGGGTGATCGAGAAGCAGTGACCCTAGAACATTTGGTGGCACGAGGCACACGAGGACTGTGGGTCTTGTCGGTGACGTGTAAGCATTTTGGGGAACCTGGGGAAGGAAAGTGCTGAGCTGAGGGCTGTAAAGTCCCAGCACAAGGTCCAGGCCGGGGGCCCAACAGTGTCTCTGGCGTCCTGGAAGGACACCCACATTCTGGTAGTCACAGGATTGAGAGCTTTTTGAAAACTGAACCCACAGTCTCATTCTGCAGGGGAATGAGGTTTAAGAATGCAGTTTAGATGCACAGTGTCTCTTGTATTTAAATTGGGGCATTGACTGGGAAGGAGCAGGACTCTCAAAATTGGAGGGAACTGACCTACGGGCGGGTTGTGACGACACTGGGCACCGGTGACCCCAGTTCTGCCCAGCCCCCTTAGCTCACAGAAGCTCCTTTCCTCCGTCTGAGGAGGTCGGCCTCCCATTGCCCAGAGCCCGCAGTGACCTCTCCTGAGGGGCCAGTCCTCCTCCAGCCCCAGCCCCAACGCCCCTCATTTCTTCCTGACCTGTCACTCGACTCACGTCCTGCAGGCTTTAGGGGTGGGTGCAGAGGATCACCCAGGAGGAGGCACCCTACACAGGCACAGAGGATACAGTGTCAGAGATACTGCAGGTTCAGGTCCAGACCACCACAGTAAAGCGAATATTGCAATAAAGCAAGTAACACGAATTGTTTCCCAGTGCATGTAAAACGTACTTTGCCCGGGTCCATCCGAGGAATCAGTATCTATGGCAGCTGTGGCCTTACGACATGTATCTCTTAAACAGTAAGACTTGCAAGTTGAGATTACTCCCTGACCCGTGGGCTGCAGCATGCGTGTTGCGGTGGCAGGCATGCAGACAGCGCTCGTCTCCTCGCACCTCTCCATCAGAGCTCTCGGGTGACCGGGTGCATTGTCACGAGCAGGAATATTTTGAAAGGAATCTTTTATTCTCTCAGCAGTAGGTCTCAATAGTGGGCTTAAAATATTCAGTAAACCATGCTGTAAACAGATGTGCTGTCCTCCAGGCTTTGTTGTTCCATTTATAAAGCACAGGCAGAGTAGATTTAGTGCAATTCTTAAGGGCCCTAGGATTTTCGGAATAGTAAATGAGCATTGGCTTCAACTTAAGTCACCAGCTGCATTAGCCCCTAACGAGAGAGTCAGCCTGTCCTTTGAAGCCAGGCATTGACTTCTCTCTAGCTATGAAAGTCCTAGGTGAATCCTCTTCCAACAGCAGGCTGTTTTGTCTACACTGAAAGTCTGTTGTTCCGTGTAGCCATCTTCATCACTGATCTCAGCGAGATCTTCTGAGTAACTTGCTGCAGCTTCCACGCCAGCACTTGCTGCTTTTCACCTTGCACTTTTGTGTTACGGGGACGGCGTCTTTCCTTAAACCTCATGACCCAGCCTCTGCTGGCTCCAGAGTTTCCTTCTGCAGCTTCCTCAGCTCTCTCAGCCTTCACAGAACTGAAGAGAGTTAGGGCCCTGCTCTGGATTGGGCTTCGGCTTAAGGGAGTGTCGTGGCTGGTTGGATCTTCCATCCAGACCACTCGAACTTTGTCCACATCAGCAGTGAGGCAATTTCACTTTCTTATCATCCCGTTGTTCCCTGAGGTAACACTTTTAATTTCCTTCAAGAACTTCGCCTTTGCCTTCTCAGCTTGGCTACCTGGCGCAAGAGGCCCAGCTTTTGGCCTCCTTGGGCTTCTGACATGCCTTGCTCACTACGCTAATCGTTTCTGTCCTTTTCATTTAAAGTGAGAGACATGCGACCCCTCCTTTCCCTTGAACACGGAGAGGCCATTGTAGGTTATTCATTGGCCTAATTTCAATACTGTTGTGTCTGAGGGAGTAGGGAGCCCGAGGACAGGGAGAGAGCTGGGGAAACGGCTGGTCGGTGGAGCAGTCAGAACACACATGACATTAAGTTCGCTGTCGTCTGCGGGCGAGGGTCACGGTGTCCCAAGCAATCACGATAGTAACGTCAAGGACCACTGACGGCGTAGGTCAGCACACTAGGCAAGGAGCCGAGCTGTAGAGCTCGCTTTGGGCGAAGGCAATATGGCCTGAACCGTGGCAGGAGGGTGCCGTAAACACCAGGCACAGCCATGGGAGCAGTTGCAGAAATGAAGCCGTCAGAGTTGGGAGTACTTGTTCTTGTGCTGCTATCGCTATGATATTCAACGATATTAGCAGAGTCTTCCTTCTTCCTTAAGCCTCCCATTCCCCTGTATCTAACATGCTCTGTGTCAATTGTGGTTGACCTCATGTCTCGATATTGAAGTCACAGGATGTCACAAAGCAAGTGTGACCCAGGCAGAAGTGGGGGGCAGGGTGGGAGGGTAGAAGGTAAGCAGGCTTTTGATTTTATAAGGAACAGTTGCAACGTGTTAAGAAGCAGCCTGATTTTGCTATTGTCTTTATTTGGAAGTTAAATTTAGTTAAAGAGGTTGGTTTGGATGCCAAGCTGGCAACTTGCGGGACGCTGGCAGACAAAGGCAACGCGGAGCCCCTCCTCCCCGAGCAGCCCTGTGATCACAGGTGGACGGACCAAGGCAGAGGTGCGCTTTGGCCCCAGCTCGTCCTCACTTGTCCTCACTCCACGTCCTGCTCGTGCTCTGTCCCACTGACCCACACCCGGCAGCGGCCCGGGTCCACCCCCAGAGGCGGCAGCTCCCTGTGGAGTCTTGGCCAGCTCCGCCCTGGCGCCCCACCAAGGCTGCATGTGTGTGGCACGCGCGGCTCCCCTGCAGGCTGTGACCTGACCTCCCGCCCGCACACGGCCTGGGGAGGGCGAGGCTGGTCCTTTTTGGGCCTCCAGCTCCCTTGTCCCCAGCTCTGCTCCCAGCTCCTCCCGGGATTGTGCAAGGTCTGATTCCTAAGGCGAGTCCCTGGTTCTGCAACATTCTTTGGGACTCCTCTTCCTGGACTGAACTCCCACCGGCACAGCAGCCAAACCCCCCCCACGTGTGGGAGCAGGGTAAGATGTTTTCAGTTTTGCAGTGTATCAAAAATATGTCATGTACGGGCTCGTTCTCAGGAAGCTACTGAGGGATGTTTTCCATTAAAATAAGGGAGAAAGCTCAAGAGAGGAAGCTCTGGGACAAAGGACACAGGAAATCCAACACAGGAGAGGGGAGAAGCGTGTGGGACACCAGCTTTCACCAAGGCCCGTGGACAACGGACGAGACACGAGCCCCGGGGGCTGCCGGTCACCTTCGAGGGGAGGGTGCCTCTGAGGTGTGGGGGCTCAGTAGGGAGTTTGGTGATAAGAACTTAGATGCGAACTAAGAACAAACGAAACAAATAAAGCAATTAACATTAACTTCAGAAAGACGGAATGTCGGTAGGGAAAGGTGCGTGATCGTGGTAGGGAAAGGTGCGTGATCGTGGTAGGGAAAGGTGCGTGATGGTGGTATCTCTGCAACCAGCCGTGAGCAGCGTTTTCGTGTCGCGGTTATGTGAGCAGTAACTATCGATCCTGTCAAGGTCCTGAAACAGCGGCCGGGAGCAGCCCGGCGGTTTGGGAGGCGAAACAAAGCTCGGGCCGCGCTTCCACGGCGGGCGTCTGGGGAGAATGCCTGAGTCTGCAAGACAACCGAAGAACAACAACAACAACCCAATTAAAAGGAAGGAAAAGGGGGGGCCGGGAAAAGTGGCCCGGGTTTTGGTCCCCGGTGGAAAAAAACCCCAAACCCAAAGCCCTAACGGCGGGGGCTTTTTCCGGTTTTAATGGGGCCCAACCAAACCCGCCCCCTGACAACACACCCCCCTCACACCCCCCCTCACACCCACATCTAAAAACACCCCCCGTCACACCTACACACCCACACCCCCCCAAAACAAGAAAAAGAAAAACCAAAAAAAAAAAAAAGAGAGGAAAAACAGGCCCCCACAAAAAGGAAAAAGAGCGCGAAAAGAGGGCTCTGCTGCTCTGGGGCAACAGCCGCCGGGACCGCGGGACTCTAAGTTATGTGCCTACGTGACTCGGGTCAACAAGTACGAGGTCTGCCACGCTGGAGCCGCGGCCTCAGCCTCGGACCGCCTCGGAATTCTTGCTACAGCAGAAGGAGTCATCTTCCTCGCCTGAAGCACCGGCCATCAGAGTTTTGGCAAATGCGTAGGAACACATTCCTGACCGACACACGAGTGCCCCCACGACCTTCTCTGAGCCTTGCTACAGGGGACGTTCTCCTGGCTGTCCTCCCCCCAGGGCCTCTCCGTCAGTCCCGCACTCTTCCCGAGACGCGCACCCACGCGTGCGCCACTTGCCGCGTACACAGAGCCGGGGGCTGGCTCTCCCTGTCCTGGACCCTCTGATCCTGGCGGCCGTGGCACTGTGAAATGACGAGGACTGAGTGAGGAAGGGGAGTTTGTTCCCATGAAAACTCAAGTACACTATCTGAAGACTCAACAAAGGCAAGACGTTTAAGGGTTCTGCATTCCGAAACCTTTGGCTATGCCTTTAAGCTTTTCCTTTAATAGGACACCCAAACTGGGAACTGTAGACAGTGTTCCAGGAGTCAGGTTTTTGCAACAAACACTCCAAGAAATGCCCGTTGGAGGAAATGCCAGTCATATTCAAAGAAAAGGCCGCAAATCATTCATGAGATATTTTCCATTTGAAGTAAGATGTTTAAGGTGCATATATGTACCACTTTTTGGTAGTGCTTTTTAAAAAATTGAGGTAAAAGTCATACAGTGTATTACTGTGAACCATTTTAAATGGAGTGGCATTCAGTGTGTTCACAGCGCTGTGCAACCACCGCGTCTTTCTATGATAGTTTCAAGACTTTTCATCACCCGAGAAGAATGTATGTATCATTCAAAAATGATTCTCTGCTTTACAATATGCTTTTGCGTAACAGACAAACGTGTGATTTGGGGTGGAGGGTTGGGTGCTGGGGAAGAGAGGTTGATGACCTATAGGGCAGGCTTTGGGCTTCCAGCAGCCACCTGTCCCTCCGTTTGGTGAGAGTCTTCCGAACCTCAAAGTCACCAAACGCAGGGGTGCCGAGTCGGGAGTTGAAGGAAAGGCAGACCCTGTCGGCATCACAACAGCGTCTGGGTCAAGCTATGCCTGAAGCGAGATCAACCCAGGCGCTTCTGCATTTTAGGAGCCAGCAAGGCGTCCTTTTTAGGAGCCAGCAAGGCATCCTTTTTACTTAAGTCAGTTTGAATTGGGTTCTGACCTGACCAGTTACAGACGTCCCCCTGAGTCCTCACAGCAACTCTGGGAGGAGGACCCGACCTCTGGTTCACTGGTGTGGATGGCGAGGATCAGGAGAGGAGAGGTTCAGCGGCAGATCCCCCGTGCCCTCCTGCTCCCTTCTCTCCCTGTAACCCTCAGATGCGAGGTAGGGCCAGGGGCACGAGCCAGGCTCTCACTGCCCTGAGGCCCACGACCCTTGACCTCTGACCTCGGTTGCTCTCCTTTCTGTGCAGAGGCGTTGGCGAGAGAAGCCTCCCTGGCTCGGGGCGGGACGCAGAGCCCTCGGCCTTGGGTGCGTTAATGCTGGCATTAGACGCCTCCCACTCCAGTGTTTTCTTTGTCTTGAACAGGACTTTGGCTTTTGTCTGTAAACCTGAGAGGTGGCTTAGCTTCAGAGAACTCCAAACTCTCATGCCGCTGTGTGACCTTAAGCAAGTTCACAGACCTTTCTGTTTCACTTTTCTCACCTATAAAATTAAGTGGTTGGATTAGACCAGCACCATCTGTTAGAAATAGAATTGAATTGGACCCACATATGTAGTTTAAAATGTCCTAGTAGCCACATTTAAAAAAGAAATAGGTAAAAGTAATTTAGTAATAAACTTTATTTAATTCAATATATCCCAGGTATTATGCTAACATATAATCAAGCTGAGTTAGTGAGAAATCTTGCATGTTGTATACTGAGGCTCCAACGCCTGGCTGAGTATTTCACACCGGAAGCACATCTCGGTTCGGCCACATCTCACGCACACGGTAGCGTGAGTACGTCCAGTGGCTGCTACCATTCCGACAGTGCCAGGCTAGACCGACGGGCTTCAGACTTTTTCGTTTATATTTTAAGCAACAGGATCATTCTTTGAAGTGAGCCTCTGTTCAGAGTACCGCCATGCAAACGGATGACGAGGCTGCCCGGCCGGGTCAGGGTCTTGCTCTGCGTCTTCCCACCCCACCCCTGCACTGCCCCCGCCACATGTGAGGTTTCTTGTCCCACGCGTGAGGTTTCTCGTCCCACGCGGGGGCTCCTGGGAATCCTGTCTGGAGGTCACCATCGAGGCGACCTCCGAGGGCCCCAACCGTGTAAACGTAGAGATCACCTTAGAGGGGATATCTCAGTTAAAAAACAAACCGCAGAGAAATGTCAGTGTGTGGAAAGGTGGTGATTCTCCCTCCCGGGCTCTGCGCTGGGTGACCTGGGAAACTGCGGGAATCCCGTCCCGTCCGTTCCTTCACCGAGCTAGTCAGCGCGGGACGGGCCACGCCGCGGTAACAAATGGACTCCGAAATCTCAGCAACTTAACACCACGTTTCTTTCTTCCTCGTGAAGGGTTTAACGCAAGCTAGTAGCGCTTCTGTGTGGTGTCCCCCCCACAGTGACGTGGGGAACCAAGCCAGGCCACTGCCACCTTCAACACGTGCTCTCCACGGCCGCTGTGGATGAGCAGGAGAGAGCCGGGCCGGCCTGGATGTGCAGACCACTCCATCCCGCCGGCCAGAACGCGGGACACGGCCCACCTCAGTGCAAGGGGGCCTGCGGAATGGGGTCTTCCTGGAGCCAGGGAGAGGAAGGACATGTCCCCGTGAGCGACTCCGTCCCCTCCCAGGGCTCTGGCCCGTTCTGTCTCCTCTACTCCAGATGCATTTTACTTCCCTTGTCTTCTGATCAAGTTCTACTGATCTCTGTGCAAATGTCACTTCCTGGGGAGGACAGACAGAAGCCCCCCGGGGCAGGGGCAGGGGAGCCAGGCAGGGCTGGGTCCTGCAGGCCCAATCACCCCCACTCACGGTGGCAGCAGGAGCTCAGACTCTATCCCTGAGGGTGCGAAGAAATCAAGGGTTTCCAGCATGGTGGTAAGAGGATGGGATTTGCATTTGAAAACAACCTCTTGGGTGGAGAGCTGATAATGAGACTTCTATTTTTAAGAAAGGCCAACTCTCTTGGTGGCACCCCAAGGAAAGGGCAACTCTGTGTGGTGCCAGCTTTGATGAACAATCTCATCTCCATTGAAATATTTTACCAATACTCTGCGTAAAAGGCTTCTAAATTATTCAGCCCCCCAGCTGTCTGGGCAGAGGGACCTGGTGAGGCTGAGGGCCCCAGGAGCGGGCCGGGGAGGCCAGTGGTTAGAGCTGGCAGAGACAGGCAGCCTTTAAGTCTTCTCAGCCTCTCGGCCAAGAGCTTGAGCCTGGCCACTTCCTTCATATTCATGGACCTCAATGAATGCCGACTGTGGGCGACCCAGACCCTGCTCTCGCCACTGGGGACGCAGACAGGAGTTAGGCACCATCCTGAGCTGTCCCAGTGTGTTGTGGAGACTAATGCCCAGACAGTTAGAAGGCAAGGTGAGTCCCAGGCCAGGGACAGAGAATGACAAGGGGCCATGGCAGCCCAGGTTAGGAATAACAGCCTGGATGACACGGGAGAGGGAATGTCCAAGCTGGGTTTTAAAGGATGAATAGGAGTTCACCAAGTAGATGAGGTGAGTGACAGACATCCCTGGCAGTGAGACCTGCAGGGGCAAAGCTCTGCGGGCTGGGGGGGCACAGGGCATGGGTGCAGGCAGGGCAGGTCTAGGCGGTGGCTGGGTCCTGGAGAGCTTTGAACTTCAGGCCTCTGCGGACTCTGTTCTAGAGTCCTGCAGAGCAACTTGTCAGTTGCTCTGAGAGGGGAGTGACACGGAGCTGTAATGCGCAGAATGGACAGTATCACCCTGTTTGCAGATGAGGAACTCAAGGCTCAGAGGGGTGGAGGAATTTACCCAAGATCACACAGTGCGAAGGCAGCCTGGCGCACGGCCCCCGGCAACGCCGACCACTCTCTGAGCCTCTGTCTTCACGGCTGTCAAATGGGGACGTGAGACCCAACGCTTTGTTGGAAAGTGATGTTGGAAAGGCCATCGCTGTGGACAGAGCGGAGCTGAGGGGCACGAGGGTGCAGTCACAGCAGCCAGGCATGGGGAGGAGGCTGAGGCTGGCCCCCGGCGAGGTGCCAAGGGGAGGTCAGGGGCTGGCACAAAGGCCCCACCCAGGGGCCGATGCCAGGGAGAGACAGCGGAGCCCTAACGGGCCTCGTCTCCCCGTTGTTCGGCGACCGTCCTGGGGTCTGCAGGGAGCGGTCAGCCTCGCGTCAGTGGCGGGGTTTGTGCTTCCTACAGAGCGTAGCGTTTGAACCTTGTGCGCCTTCTTGGCCACAGGGCACCTGAGGCTGACAAAGTGCTCCTGTTCCCAGACTGGCCTCGTTTTTGTGAAAACCCTTCTCAGGCTGCCACTCCGAGGTCGGCGTTTCGGGGCTGGACCCTGTGGCTCCAGCTGGTGCAGCCACTGCCCAGGACCACCAGACTCCTGGCTCCTCCAGGCAAGTGGGCCCCCCATGGGCGTGCTCTCCGTGAGCGCCGACTGTGCACCAAGCCCTAGGCAGGCCTCGGGGGGCACACTAGCAGCCCTACGTCTCCCCTAGTCCCTGGCGCCCCCGGGCTCCCAGGGAACCCTGTGGCCTCAGTGTAAAATACGGTGGAAAAGCACCCTGCTCCGCCGCGTCAACACCACCCTCCCTTCCTGCCTTTACTGTCCCTGCTTCCCCGTCGATGCTGCCATCTGCCCTCTGTGAACTTGTTCTGATGCTGGGACTGTGAGGTCTTCCTTCTTGATCAGGCCAACTCCTATTCATCCTTCAAAACCCAGAAGTGCCCCCTCCTTTGCAAAGCCTTTCCCAGTTCCCTCAAGCAGGCACTCCCTCACTCCTGGTGCCCACGGTGACTCACGTGAGGACACTGGCCACGCTCATCTATGGGGACAGCAAGTGCACAGGCCCTGAGGTGTAGCCTGCTTGGCACGTTTGGGAAACAACCAGGAAGCCCAGGAGCAGTAAGCGGGGAGAGGTGGAGGGTGGGGAGAAGCAGCCAGAGCGAGTGGAGCATCTGAACCGCTCGGCGCACCACGCGCCACAGTACTGACTACGCAGCCCGTTGGCTGTCACGGCAGCCAGGTGGAAACGGAGACCCAGGAGTCAAATGACGTGCCCACGGTCACACAACCATCCACGGCAGAGTCAGCATTTAAACTGAGACTGTCTGTCCCCAAAGTTCATGTCTGACAGAGTCACCCTGCAGCCTCCCTTGAGGAGGGGAGCAGGAGGCTGAGCCTGCGCCCCCTTCACTGCCACCTTGCTGGTTACCCCGTGGTCCCCGCCCACGTGGGCAGGCCGCCCTCCGGGGGGATCTCCCCTCACCCCGGTCGCTTGGTCCACTTGGCTCCGGGAAAGGGCCGGTCTTGGCTCCGACGGGCCTTTATTGCTACACGAGCAGCTCCGCCATACACGTCAGGATGCTTTCCCTGGTGCGTGGGAAAAGGGCCGCTTTCTCCTGCGCGGCCCCAGGCTAGGGAGACTCTCACCAACGCCACCGTGTGTGGCCACCTTCCTGGAAGGGCCCTCTGCGGCGTGGGTGACACAGATGCCAACATGGCTCAGTCATCTGCCTCCCCCAGCACCTGCAGCTTGAGTGTGGATCCTGCCACTCGAGGGCCGTACGCCTGGCCCTGTGCGGGCGCTGCGTGCACGGAGCTGAGGCCGACACGGGGCCTGCTCTCAGGGTCCACGGTCAGGCGGTGGACACAGATACAGACCCGAAGAGCGACCACACAATGTGCTCAGGGCTGTGGCACAGAGGAGCTGAGGAAGCAGGACGTTGCTGGGGGTGAGGCAGGGTGGAGTTGGGGGTCAGCTTGCTGTAGAAGCAATTCTGAATTCATATTACTTAACTTTCCATGTTACTTTTAAGATAAAAGAATGAAAGGATGTCAGTTCTATCCCTTCCTTCTATCCATTTATCCACCCACCCATTCATCCATCCACCCACTCGTCCATCTTCCCACCCATCCTCCCAGCCTCCATTCCCCACTTGCCCATCCCCATCTACCTATCACCCACCCACCCATCGATGCATGCACCCATCCATCCATCCATCCACCCATCTACCAGTCTGTCCATCCATCCATCCATCTCCAATTACCCATCACCCACTCCCCCAACCATGCATGCACCCATCCATCCATCCACCCATCTATCCATCCATCCATCCACCCATCCCCAGCTACCCACCACCACTCACCCATCCAGCATGCATGCACCTATCCATCCATCCATCCACCCATCCCTCACATACTTGTGCCTACTCTGTGCCATACTCTAAGGATTCTAAGCAAAGTCAAACCTAGTCCCTGGCCTTGACCTTGTGTAGACCTCGAGCCCTAGAACTTTGTACTGATGTTCCTTGATCTTCATTGGCCTTGATGGTGGGGAGACAGGTGAGGACGGGCAAGCAGCACCTGGTGTGGACAGAGGGAAGAAGGGCAGAGGCTGTGAGAGCCTGGGGTGGTGCCCGGGGGTCATGGTCACATTAGGAGGGGACATCCGAGATGAATCTGGTTAGATCTGAAGGAGGTGGCCAGGCAAGGGGTGGAGAAGGGGCTCCAGGCAGAGGAGAGAGGTTGGCTCGGGCTGTGGCAGGTGCCAGGGAATTGTAGGGAGTCACGTCGAGTTAGGCTGAGCCGAGTGTGCTGTGTCGTCGTCCACGAGGCTGGAGGGGTCAGTGGGGGCTGACCCACTGGGCTGGCAGGGAGGTCAGGCTGTAGGATTGGAGGTGGCTCTGATAGCGGGACCTGGCGGGGCCAGGATCTGCCTGGGGTTTGACGCTGACCTTTCACCCAGGCAAGTTCAGTTCAGAAATGAGTGTGTTGAGACCGGATGCTAAACACCCCCATCTCATCCCCCCAGGGGAAGCATGTGGACACAGGCCTGCGAAAGGGCTGGTGCTGTGGGCGCTGGCCCTGACTCCCACAGAAGGGCATCTGCTGTCTTGTCCATGGCTGCCCACCATGAGCCTCCACTCCGCTCCCTTTGCTAGCCCAGGGAGACCCCCCGCTAGCACGGAAGTTGGCTCATCCCAGCTAAGGCTCCAGGTTCAAGGATTGCCCTTGCAGAGAGAAAGGAAGGAAGGCAAGGCAGGTGCAAGGCAAAAAAGCCCCCAGAGGATTGTTTGAAACAGGAAGGGGTGGCGGAGAAAGGTGGTGGAGGTTCCAGGCTGGCCTGGACTCACAAACGAGCGAGGTCAGTGAAGTTCCTTGGCTCACAAATCAGGCGTCCTGGGGCTTGAATCATGGCTCAGCCACTTCCTGGCCTTGCGACCCTGACACAGTGACTTCGCCTCTCTGTGCCTCCACTGCTGCATCCGTAGTGTAGGGACAGCGGTCCTGCCCACCCCACAGGGTGACTTACATCAGACACGCCAGAACAGCGTCGGCATGTAGTGAGTAGTCCACTGAGGTCAAGTCCTGCCATGATTGTCGTTTTTCTCCAGGGGACAGTCCTGCCTGGGTTGGGCAGGGTGGGCGGCTGTGCTCAGGAGCTGGGACTGTGCTCAGCTCTGGGACCAACCACCTCCCCTGGGGACCCGGTGCCTCTGCCCTTCCTGGCTGTGGCTCCCTTCCCTCCACAAACGGTTTGTTGTGCCCCCACGGCCTGGGCATGCACAGGTGACTCAGGCTGGTGGAGAAGACAGCTGAGGCCAACAGAGAGGGTTGACAGGAGGGCGCAACGATGGCCTGGACCTAACGGAAGCCTCCCCAGAAGACATCGAGAGGGTTTGGGCTGAGTCATGAGGCTGAGGTTGGCCTGATGGATGAGCCAGGGGAGGCATTACAGGTAGAGAAATGAGGGCAGGTGCAAAGGCACTGAGGCATGTCCTGGCTGACTTGGGCTCTGGGCCAAATCCCTGCTCTGCCACTTGCTAGACGTGCAACCCTGGACACCCACCTTTTCTCTATGCCTCAGTGTCCCATATGTAGTGGGGCTGACAGCAACACTGTTCCCCTCATAGGGCTGTTGTTGGGAGTTAAGCGAGTGAAGTGTGCGTACGGTGCTGCGAGCAGGGCCTGCATGCAGGAAGCGCTCTGCAAATGTTAGTTAAGGTTAATGTCGTGTGAATCATCTGAGAGCGCGCTCATATATTTAGGCTTTTTTTTTTTTTTTTTTACCTGCTGTTCTCTCCAGTGGAGACTGGCGTGAATGCACATTCTTGACAGACAAACACAGGTTTCAAATCCCGTTGCTGAGACCTTCTAATTTGCACTAAAGAGCGTTTTTGGCTCCCTGCTCAGACTCTGGTGACTTCTGGGTGACAAGCTGCTGTCAGATGCTTTTCACAAGCCTTGGTTTTAGCAGCTGAGGGACTGACTGGGCCAGGTCTGCGATAACTGGGTCCTTCAAAAAGGCCACGCAAAGGGACACTGATGAAACCTTCCGCAACCCTGAGTCCAGCGACATGAGCACAGGTGTGTCCGCAGCCCCCAGGATGGGCTCCTCTGTCCGCCCCGGAAATCTCTAGCATCGTGGGCCCCAGCACACCCCAGCCCCGCCAGGTGTCACGTCCCCCAGGCAGGGGATGCGAGGGGCTTGGCCACCTCCCCAGCCAGGATCCACATCCCTCCGGACGTGGGCTCTGGCGGCTGTTGGCGGAACCCTCCCCACGCTCGCCTCTGGCTGTTGAGCTAATAAACAGCTGTTCCCTCCTTAAGTCCCACGAGGATGCGGCACCAAGTGTGCCCAAAGATTTCTGCTAATTAAAATCAGGTTTTGACATTCGGGGCTTTCTGCTGAAGACAGGAGCTCACGCTCTGCTGTCAGCGGAGAGCTGAAGCGTCAGGTTCTGCCTACACTCGACCCCAGACAGCTGGGCGCTGGGAATCCAGACATCGACGCTTTCATTTATTTATCAAATGCGCTTGTATTCTCCCCCTCGCTTCAGAGAGGATGCACGTCGGCCTTAGGAGCAAGTACGAATCCTGTTTTCCCCTTTCTAGCTGTGTCCTCGGGCGAGTCGCTGCGCCTCTCCGTGCCTGTTTGCGCATCTGTGCGGCGGAGCGTGCGATGCCCGCACTGCAAGGCTCTGCCGAAGATAAAATGAGATCGCGAGATAAAACACCTTTGCTGCTTAATGGATGTTTCCAAAATAGGCTTGTTTAAAATGGTTCACAGAATAAGAACAGAACAGTTAAGCCAGAGGAAAGAAGGGGGCGGGGGAGGGGACGCCTATGGGTGTCCCTGCCCTGCCCTCCCCACCCCATGGCGAGATGGCTGGTGCCGGTCTGGGCACCTGGCCCCAGGGACCCCGAGTGGCAGAGCCTGCAAGGGGGAGGGGGAGAGAAGGAAGCAGAGGCACAGAGCTGAGGCCCCAGGAAGCTTCAAGGGGTCCAGCCCCAGCTGTGAAATGTCTTTAGGCGTTCCTGAGCTTCCCAGCACCCCGACAATAAATCCCCACCGCGCTTAAGTCTGAGTTTTGGAACCAGGAGGAGGTGGTAAAATTGGGGGCAGTCACGCCGCACAGAGCTGCTAGGGTCGAGAAGTCCGGCTCCGAGGAAAGGCAGAGGCTCTGGATAGAGGAAAAGGTCCCACGGGCTTCTCGTGGGCATTCTGGGAGACAGGACTCTTCCTGGCCCTGGATGTAAGACCACGTCCTCATGTGGCGCTTCCCGTGGGGACCCTGGGGGACGACCTGGACGCGGTTCCCAGCCACACCACTGTGGCAAAGGCCAGTGGCCGCCTGGGTGGCCATGTCTTGACGTGAGACTGCCCAGAAGCTGGGGCAGGACACAGCCTCGTCGGGACGTGCTGAGAAAGGTGATGTTTCCGGGGCCCAGACAGCGGTAAGCGGTCAGGGTGACACGCTAACTGCCCAGGGGTGCCTGGCAGGCAATACGGCGAAGTGTGAGGGCGCTGGCTGTCTGGGGCCACAGGGAATGGGGATCGGCCACCAGCCCCCCCTTTCTCTCATTCCCTCACCCCGCGAGGGCCATGGGGGCCCCGAAGCTTCACGAGCAGAACTTACACAGGGGCAGGGGCTTCTCAGCAGCCCAGTGCTGCGGCTGGCGGAGTCCCTCACTTCCCAGCCAGCCGCTGGGGGCTGCCGGGGGCCTCCCTGCAGCTGCCCACGATGCTCAGCTACTCCCGGCACAGCAGCTGAGGGTCCTGTTAAAATGGGTCCGGATGGGTCCTCCCTCTGCACCGTGTTGGAGCCCTCTCCCTCGGAGTAAAAGCCACAGAGCATCAGTGGCCCTCTCTGTCCTCCTCGCGGCTCCTCGACAGCTCCTTGCGCCCTTGACCTCTCCAGACACACAGCTGCACACACCTCCCAGGGCCTGACTCTGCAGAGCTCTCCCTCCAGGGGTCTGCAGCCCCCTCAAGTAGGGCTGCCCTGGGGGTCCCCAGCTCTCACGCACTCTGCTCCGTCTGTTCTTACCTGCTGCTGACGTGGGTGCACACTTTGTGTCTTTCTCTTCGTGCTGGGAGACAAGCTCCCGAGGATAGGGGAGCTGTTTGTTCATTGTTCATGGACGGGTCCCTGTGAGCCTTGAGTGGCACCTGGCCCAGAGTCCCCGCTCAGAAAACCTGTAAGGACAAGGACGGGACGGATGAGGACTTGTGCCTGAGCTGGCTGAAGCCCACAGGCCTGGCGTCCCTCCTGTGCTGGGAAGTGGCCACGTGGGCCACTGGATGGCTAAAGTCACAACCGTCAGTGAAAACCGAAGGGCCTTGCACTTGCCGAGGGTCCACCTCTGCTGGCACTTCCCAGGGGTTTCTCACCAAGTCCTCTCAACAATCCCTCCCAGTTGACAGAGGCGGAAACTGAGGCTCCCAGGGGCAAGTGTTTTTGCAGAAAGTCCTTTTGCAGAAAGTCTTCCAGAAAACAATATATGGTTCCCCAGAGAAGGGACGCTGGGCAGAAACAAACAGCATGCAGCCTCAGAGGGGGCTGGGGGGAGTTGGGGGGGCCGTGATTCCACTCAAGGATTCCCGCAGCTCCGGCAGCGCCAGCTCTCACAACCTGTTCCTCCTGAAGGTGGTCCTCCCCGGCCCCCTGAGCTGGGACTGAAGCCTGATGCTCAACACCTGTTGGTGCTTACAGGACCATCCTCAAAAATCTCCTTTGAATGAATCATAATTATTCATTGCCCCAAGTTTAAAAGTAAAACATTAATTTTGTGTTAATATATTAATATGTATTAATATATAACATATATAAATATGTATTTGTATGTAATGCAATATCTACAATGATAATTTAAGAACTAATTGAAGGGAATTGGGGAGGAAACCTCCCATTAAGAAGCACGTTAGACCTGCCCTTCCCCCCAGAGATAATGAAGACTGAGTGTTCCGCTGTCGTTCCTCCCAATCTTTCTTCCAGGAGTGTGCGGCTGTGAGCGGGACTGGCCAGGAATTTGGGGGCGGGAGTGGGAACCTGCAGGAGAGGTGGTGGCCTGAATGGGGCCATCCTGGGGAGGTACAGGTTGGCATCTAAACTTCATCATGCCACTCTCCTGCCTGAACACGCCATGGCTCCCACCGCTCTTAGAACGAGACTCCAGCTCCCCGTTGCTCTGTGTCATTCACAAGGCAGAGTGAGAGGGCCGGGACCTTGCTGGTCCCCAAATGCCCCAAGATCTTCCCCCTGCTGTTCCCAATGCCCAGGACACTTGTCACCCTCTACTTCCTCCTGGTCTGGGCCAGCCTGGCCTCACAGGGACAGCCCTTTCCAGGCACCCAGGCTGAGTGAGGGCTGAATCTTCCTTTCTTCTCTGTAGTCCCCTCTTTTCAGAGCACGTGTCACATTTGTCATTATAGATGTACTCATCTGGCCACTCATTTAAGATCTTTCTCTGCCTCTAGCACGTACGCCCTGTGGGCACAGGCACCATCTATATATTACTGTATACCCAGTGCCTGGCACGCAGTAGGTGACCCATAGCTATTTGCATATTTAAAGGAAAAGATGGCAATAGCTGGAGGACATAGGGACATTTGACTCCCGTGTCTGTATGTATCTATGTGCTTATAGACATATTTCTTCTAAACTGTTGTATGATAGTGTAATATACGCACAGAAAGTGCACCATTCTGAGTGTACATCTGGGTGAACTGACACCAGTTACACACCCATGTATCCAGCACCCAGACCCAGAAATAAAACACTGTCAGAACCTTGAAAGCCTCCGTCTCACCTCTGCCCCTCTCCGCAGCGGTCACTGCCTCTGCGCTGCAGGCGAAACGCACGCTGGCGGGACGGGAAACGGGCTCCACCACTCTGAAACCGGCAACATCCGTGACGCTTAAGTGGAGCCCACAGACACGGCGGAAACGCACCCGTCTGCTCGGCAAAGGTGCACAGGCGCCCTCCGGAACGTTCACGGTCGCTTGGAACTGGACGCCACCCACGTGTCCATCTCAGGGGATGGGTGAATGCAGGTGGGACAGTCACACCATGGACTGCGTCACAGCAGCAAGAACCCAGACGGCACAGACACGGGCAGCAGCGACCATGACTCTCATAACGTGGAGAGGAAACGCCAGGCGGAAAAGGTGACATTCATATGCGAGGCTAAAACAGGCCAAACAACACAACCCCGCGCTGTGTGTGTAGATTTTTGTTTTGTTTCCTTTCCTTCCTTCTCTCTCTCCCTTCCTTCCCTCTCTCCTTTCTTTCCTTCCTTTCAAATTTGGGATCTCTCTCCCCACCCCACCCCCCTACACACACACACACACACACACACACACACACACACACACACATACACGGCTTCTTCTCTACATCAAGAAATAACACTCTTTACTGATGAACCCCACTGTCAAGGGAAGAGCTGCCAGTGTGTTGTATCAATGCCTATTAGTAGTTTAAGCATTCACGCTTTGGAGGATCTGTGAGCTTTTTCAGAAACCAGGGTGGGTTCAAGGTCTGTCAGGCACAGGTGCACTTGCTTAGGCAGAATGGGGTGCTGGCGGCAGTGGTCACGTGACGTGCCGCGCCCCTCGGCGAGTGTGCTTGGGGGAGGGGAGGCGCGTGGGCACCAGCTACAGCGGCTTTCCCAGCAGAAGGCAGGGAGAGGGCGGATCGTGTAAAGTCACTAAGTGTCTGTGTCTCCCCAAAGGCTGCACACAGGCCACCGTCTGGGTGGTTAACACGTGACTGAGTCTCCGCCGCAGGTGCGGCTGAACAGCTGGGCGCAGAGCCGGGCTGCGTGGGTTTACCCCTGCGCTCTGCCGGGCGCTGGTGACCCATCGTGGGCAAGTTATTTAACTTCTTGGGGCCTCCATTTCCTCATCTGTAAACTAAGTTTTAAAATTGCATGTACCACATGCGGTTGCTGTAAGAATTATCGGTAAGGCGCTTGGTTAAATGCCTGAAAGGAACATGGCAAGCATTCGATAAACCTTTTTCTACTCTTGCTAGGTTATGTCCCCACTTCCTTAGTCAGCTTTCGCTGTAACAACGCTGCATAACAAGCAGCCTCAACATCTCAGCGGCTCCCAACAGCGAGCGTCGTACTCGATTCTGAGCTGTGGCGGGTTCAGTCTGCCCCACCCGGCTCCTCTCCGTCCAGAACCCACGGAGGAGCCGTGGCCGGCTGAGCACTTCTGGTGGGGGCAGGAGAGCCAGAGCGGCAGGACCCGTGACGCCTCGCAGAGCCATTGCTGTGTCGTCACTTCTGCCCACATTTCGGGCTCTAAGCGAGTGTCGGGCCGAGCGTGAAGCAGCGACGCCAGGACATCCGCTGCCCCGCAGGAACTGGCCGGGCGAGGGTGACTGTGAAGAGAGGACGCGGTTTCCCACCTACTCCGCATACACCCGGGCACTGGCCCCTCAGGGAAGCGCCTGTGCCCTCTTCTGAGTCAGTGCCCGGCAGGGTAATGTCTGCTGAGTGACACGAGCATTTTCCTGTCCCTTCATAACATGTAACCAAATTGCCCTCCAGAAAGTCCGACCACATCACATTCCTCTTAGCAGCGCTGAGACTGGCCGACCGCGCCAGCCGACGCCATGACTTACTTTTCTGCACCTTTGGTAAGCTGACAGGTAAAAATGAGATTCATGGTGACGGTAATGATAGCATCGCCTCGTGTTACCGGGTTGGGTTTTTACGGCAAATTCCCCGCAGGTGAAGTCAGAGTGACCTCGGCAGAGCGTGGTCACCGCCACATGTTCCGGCTGAGCTTCCCAGACAGACCAGCCTTCCTGCTGAACTCAGGGCTTGGCCGTAGGATGCGTTCAGCAGAGCTTTAAATGTGCTCCGGGGGTTTGCTCTGCCCTGTCCCGCCTTGGCCCCCGACAGTGCTCAGGGACCCTGCGGAGCCAACCCCGGGGAGCCCTGGAGCTGGGGGCCCTGCAGAGATGGCCTGAATGGAGGCCAGACCTCTACACCCCAACGCTGACCAGCCACTGGAGGCAGGCACCTCCTGGGCAGGGACAACCTTGGGCATGGCAGCTCCCTTCAGCCAAGGTCGATTCCTGGAAAGACACGTGGCTTGTGAGCTGGGGCAGCCAATGCCCCAGCAGCTGGAGGAGCTGGGTGAGCCCACCAGCCACTGCTGGGTTAGCCGTCCTGTGCTGAGCACCTACGGGTGCTAGACATGGATCATCGACCGTGACCACAATGGCCCCGGGAGGCTGGTGCCAGCACCCTCCAGGACGTTCGCATTTGCCCAAGGTCACATTGCCAGAGGGGCAGCCGGGCTTGGCCAAGATCTGTCGGACTCCAGCACCCGTGCTCTGAGCTGCTGTGGCCAGACGGACGAGGGGGGCGCCTGCGTGTGAGTTAGGGTGACTCTCCCGGGAGGGGCTCCTGAACCTTCGTCACTCGACTGGGCTAACTGCAGAGTGTCCAGGGATGGCCGGTGACCAGCGGCTGACGGGATATGACTGTTACGTTTTAGATTGTCATCTTTTTTTGTGTAGAAGCTTTTATCCATCTGAGAGGGAAGCAATTTAGAAAATGGTTCAGCAAAGAGTTTGGCAGATGTTTCCTCGGGCTGAAAGCTTGCAGACGTGCCTTGTCTTTTGAATCGATCAAATCTGGTCAGAGGCCCAGCTCCGCCTGGCTCTGCCGGCTCTCCCAGCCCCCACAGCATGGACCCTGCACCCCACATTGCACTCCCCAGGGGCCGGGGGAGATGACGCCCCTGATCCGGCGGATGAAGGGAGGTTCTAGTGGGCCAGGGGTGCTGCTTCAGCCCTGGGCCCTGGGACGTGGCAGCGACAGAGTGTGGTCCTTGACCTCCGGGAGACCACAGCCGAAGGGGACAGCCGGCCGAGCCAACCAACCATCACAGGGCTGCCACCAGGCGTGCCACGATGCAGGGAGGTGGGGAGGGGGCATCTCCCTGAGGAGCTGATGTGGGAGCTGGGTTCTGAACATTGAATAGGAGTTCGATAGCTGGCCAAGAAGGAGCGTGGGAGGAGCGTGTGCAGAGCCGGAGGGCATGGGCTGGGGTCCAGGGCGTCCGGGGTAGATGTACGAGAGGATAGCTTGAGGCATGTAGCTTTACGTTCGTGCTTTCTGACTTCATGCTTTCTGGGTTGTCGAGAGAGAAGGCGCTGAGGTCAGCAGGCAGGTGGCTCCTGCGATGGGCTGACCAGAGCGAGGGAGGCGGGGGACACCCCGGCCTCACCCTGAGCAGGACCTCAAGGGTCCCCTGTGCTGGGCGGGTGGGGAGAGGCTGCCAAGGTGTGGCCTTCGGGTAGGGAGGATGCAGGGTCACGTGGAGAGTGCAGAGTCAGCATCCCCAAGGGGTCAACTTCAGCCTCAGCCTCGGCCAGCACACGGGGCCCCAGCCCATCTGCCCCGGTGGACACCCTTGTCTCAGTGGCCTGGGGCCCTTGTAAGATCCTCGAAAGAGGGTGGGGACCTCCAGGGGGCGGGTGGGGTGTGGGAGGGAAAACCCAAGTCTCCTGATGCAAAAGCCACACGGGCCGGGGGTGTGGGCAACGGCCGGAGATGAGGCTGGACGACGAGAGGCTGGGGCGTCCAGAGTGTCCCAGGAGCTGCGTCAGGGTCAACGCTGCGTGCAGCCACCGGAGCCCCACACGCAGAGGCACGCTTGGCCACGCCTGCGAGACTGAAGCAGGACTCCGGCGGCTCTGTGGCAGTGGGATGGCGGGGGGGGCGGGGGAGGAGACCCCACCCCGGGAGCCACCTCCTGTGGCACCAGCATGCGGGGCAGCCTGGGCCCGGACGAGGGTGGTGGGGGCTGGTGGGGTGGAGAAGAGGGACGGACCCATGAGGGCCGCAGAGGCCCTTCCCCCGCCGTGATGGGGATGAGCAGTTGCACCCCCACCTGCACCCTGTGGGGCCAAGTCCCACCACAGGTCAGTTATTCATTCAACAAACTTTCACGGAGGGTCTACAAAGTGCCAGGTTACATCAAAACTAAACAGGTGTGGCCTGTGGCCCATGCGGAGCCTGCCGTCTGGTGGGCACATAGACACGGACCGTGAAGGCACGCAAATGGAACGGGACAATTGTGAGGCTCACGTGACTGGGACCGGCACTCACAGCAGGGACAGGGGACGGGACAAGGGGAAAGGACTGGGGCATCAGGGAGACAGTCTGGGGAGCAGTTTAAGAGGGGGAGGTGGGAGACCCTTGAGGCAGGGAAGGCTCAGTCAATGGAGGGGCGGCCGTCGGCGGGGCTGGGGGATGCTCCAAGGCAGGCAGTGGTAGGAGTGCTTGCTAAATGCCTCGGAACCCTCGCAGCAGTCCTCACACGTGCTCCTAGCTCCCCATGTCATGGGTGAGGAAAACAGAGGTCCAGAAAGGTTGAGTACATCGCTTGAGGTCACACAGCCCAGGAGTCACAGGGACGTGCTCTGTGGAAATGGATCATCTCATTGGGCCAGATTGCTAGGGAGTGTTCTGTGGACTGAATGTTTGTGTCCCTACCAAATTCACGTGCTGAAGCCCAAATCCCTACTGTGATGGCGTTTGGAGACGGGGCTTTGGGAGGTAATTAGGTCACAAGGGTGGCGCCTTCGTGCTGGGACTGGCGCCCTTGTGGAGGAGGCTGGGGGAGCTGGCTCCCTCTCTGCCCTCTGCCGTGTGAGGACGCAGCATCTGCCAATCCCGATCGTGGCCTCCCAGTCCCCAGAACAGTCTATGGCGCCTGTTACAGCAGCCGGAACTGACGGAGACAGCGTTTGGTTTGGGGCGATCTAGTTCCAATCTTCCGTTCTATAGATAAGTAACCGGATTACAAGGAGAAACGGCTTGTCCGCAGTTGTGGGTTCTGCGGGGGCAGAGCTGGCTTCAGACTCAGGGTGCTCTTCCGCCCCGACTGCGGGGCGTACAGGGGCAGCGCCTCCATCAGGGTGACAGTCGTCGGAGGAAAGATCGATTCACACTGACTGCGTTCGTGCCTCTCAAACAGGACAGCTGTGTTAAAATAACTTAATAAAACGAACATCCACCCCGGCCTGCCACTGCAAGGGGCCATCTCCGCGTTTGCCTTTGCCCTGCGCCCTCCTGCCACGAGTGGTAGTGGGCACACCCTCTCTGCGCGGGGGACCGGGCCCAGCTGCTCACCCGGCTCGCCTTTGCGTCCTCACACAGGACTCGTGATGCGCTGTTGTTCTCCCATTTCACAGACAGGGGCCCGCCACTCAGGGAAGTGGAGCTCTTTGCCTGCCCTGATGTGACAGCAGGTGGCCGCTGGGCATGACAGGCAGGTCGGGTGCGACTGGGATTTGGACCCTGGTTCTCAGGGCCTTTGCACTTGCTGCTCCTCCTACGTGGACCACTGTACCCCAAATGCTTATGCGGCTGGTGCCTGCTCCTCACCGCGGTCTCAACTGAAAGGTCAACACCCCAGAGAAGTCTCCCTTGACCCTTCCATCCAAAGTGCCCCCACCCCCACCTCAGCCTCCAGCACTTTCCAGCACATTCCATCTCTTACTGTCTTCAGAACACGTGTTTCATTAATTGTCCTATTTACTTATGTGTTTATTATCCCTACTGGACTGTAAGTCACTCACCTATTCCTGTGTCATCCTATGTATGTTGAACAAATACATATTGAACATACGTTGAATGTGGAAATGAATGAGTACACGGATGAGTAAATGTCACCAAATTCTGGGCTCTTCTACTAGTTTCTAGTGGTCTATAATTTCCTGCTCTAGCATTTTACTTGTGAATTTAGGTAGTTTCCTGTTTGGGGCTGTTATATGTACTGCTCCAGTCAATCATGGGATCACATTTGTGAATTTCTGTAAAAGTATGGATGTGTGTGCCCAGTGAACAAAGACATTTATTTTATTTTTTATTTATTTATTTTTGTAGAGACCGGGGTCTTGCTGTGTTGCCCAGTCTGGTCTCCAACTCCTGGCCTCAAGCAATCGTCCTGCCTTCCAAAGCGATTATAGGCGTGAGCCACAGCATCCAGCCAGTAAAGAAGTTTTAAAAAGCTATTGAGATGAACATGTTTACGATGGTTCCTGTCACAGTAAGTCTCCCACTTTTCAAACCCCTGCTGTGTTCCAGGCTGCAGGTGCACACGCTTTCTTCCTGTCTCATTTTGTCCTCACCTTCCCTGACTGCTCTGGGAATCACAAAAGGAGAATCTTTTATACACAAACAAAACGACATGGTTTTGCCAACAACACGTAGAACGAGCCCTACTGCGCGACAGGTTCTGCTGTCTAAATTCCTGTCGTGAGGAAGAGCCGGCTCTGCTCAGCTCTTCTGAACCAAGAGCGAGGAGGTTGCTGTCCCTGGGTGTTAAATTGCTGTCCATGGCAGAGATTAGTGAGCTGGTGACTGGCCAGGGCGTGGGGGCAGCTTTCGGGTCGTGGCTCTGCCACCTGTTCGCTTGTTCTGCTGTGAGTCCCTGCACCTCTCTGCGTCTGCATCTCCTCGTCAGCCGAACAGGGCTAGTGAGGTGCGCTGTTCAGAGGGTCACTGACAGCATCACAGGACAGGCTCTGCAGCACCGGGCTGGCATGCTGGGAACATTCTCCAAAAGTCAGCCTTGTCACTCACATGCCACCATCTGAGGTCTGTGACAATGAGACTCTGGTCCCTGTGGCATCTGCTCCCTGGGCTGCCTTCCCGCCCCCAGGGCCATTCCCCATGTGCCACCTTTCTGTGCCCACCCAATAGATCAGCAGGGCCCCTGGACTTTGGGACTCAACCGAAAGGTCCTTAGGAGGGGTGACAGCTCCCAAAGATGCGACTGGGACACCGTACTCACGGATGTGGCACTGCCAGGTGGCTATGCCTGCCAGGCGCCGCACGGCATTCTTCATTCATTCAACCATGTGCCGACGTTGTTGGAGACCTTGGGGTCCCTCAATCCATCGAAGGGACAAAGGACACCTGCACCACAGGGCTGCCCTGCCCGGAGACGGGGGAGCATTCAGCTACCAGGTGGCAGTTTGTCTCCGTGCTGTATTTTCACATAATTTCCCTCTGATCATTTCCTCGAGGTAATTTGCATTTATTACAGTTACAATTCACTGTCTTCCTAATTTTCAAAAATGCTTCAGTGCCCAGGCGCGGCCCATTAACGCACAAGAGTGTGATGAAAACAGTGAAACTCTGGCCAGAACGCAGGCTGAGCTCACAAACGCAAACTGCGCAGGCCGGGCCGTGTCGCTGCTTGCAAGTGAGACTCCGTGAGAGGATTCTGTACACGCAGCCCAGACACAAAGAGTGAATTCAAATGCGTTAAATCCAGATATCTGAGAAACTGATTTCATTGCAGCGGTGAACTCTCGTCCCCTAGACCGCGGGACTTTATTATCTGTTACGAAGCTTTGTTACACAGCCGCCTGAAGCCGACGAGGTCCCACCTCTTTTTCGAGAAAAATGCGGGGATCGCTCTGGCAAAGTGATGGGAGTTTCGAGCACAAAAGCGAGTGTGCCAGCGCAAAATTGAGGGATTTTACTAGCAAAGGCCGGAGTGAGACAACAACTACATCATTCGAAGCTGTCCCCTCTGTCGAGAAGGCAGAGGAAGTGAAGTTACTGCTGAGACGGTCGTGAAACCAACCACAAAGTCAATGCCCAATATTATGTTCAGGAAGGAAACGAAAAAAGCTGGCCCAACCCCCCATCAGGTGGCACTCCAGGGTACTGTGCGGTGGCAGGGACTCAGGCTGTTGAGAGCGGTCCCCGTGTGTGCGCCTGCCAGCACCTCTGCTGCAAAGAGCACGAACCGGGTCCTGGCAGGAGTGGGGCAGATGACGGTGGTTTTGAAGAAAGCGACAGTGACCACAGCCAGCACTCGGTGCGCACGCGCTCGGGCCCGGAAGCACTATGAGCACTTCGCAAGTATCAGGCAACCTTATCTCCATTGATTTATTTATCCATTTAATAAAAGCTACCTTTACCACCACGTCTGGCAGTTGACAAGCCCAGGGCACCGGGAGCCGCTGCCTTGCCCACGATGACCCAGCCCGCTGGCGGCGGAGGGGAGCACGCCCCGCAGCTGTGTCCACGCACGCGCCGGCGGCTGCGCCGAAGAGCTTCTGCCCGAGCCTGAGTGCAAAGTGCCTTTTTCTTCCTTTACTGTTGAAAGTGTGCGTTTCAGGAAAAGAGGGTTTCCATGGAGTCATTATTATTGTCACTTTCTGGTGGCCACGACGTGGACCGGAAAAAGCGCATTCGAACCGGTTCTGATGCGAGCAGCGCAGGTCGCGGCTGTGAGGGGGAGAGGTGGCCGGTGCCTCGCCCTGCGATGCACAGCAGAGAACTCAGTCACGACCTCGCCCTGACCCTGATGCGCTGTCGAGGGATCAACGTGGATCAGGGACTCGCCCAAGCACAGCTACCGAGGCGCCTCTTGATCCTCCGTGGGAGTTAACTGGCGGCAGCACCAAATTCTCACACAGAGTTTTGACAGGAGGTGAGACTTCTCTTCTCGACACGGATTAAGTGAGCGAAGGTCCTTGCCAGCGCGTCAAGTGGCTCCTTCACGTATCTCGAGGATCTGTTTAGTAGCACGAAGACCCCGGACCTGTTGTTTCGGGTCAGAAAAGTCACAGATGCCTTAAAAGACCAAATCGTAGCGAGAATCAAGGATCAGACACATTTAAACCATCACATCCACAAGCTGCAACAGAATGCGGAATATCCGCAGAACTGAGCGCGGCGGAAACTGGGTCAGGAGTCCACGCGCCGTCCTCTCCCTCCCCGGGACGAGCTGCGTCCAGCACTCGAGTGTGTCTGGCAGGGTGGCGGGATTCGTTTCCTGTGCGGAAGCTCTCCGCAGTGCCTGGCTCTTGTCTGGTCTAAGCATCCGAATTTGTCAGAAGGAGCACCTGGGTGCTCCCTGCCATTGCTGAAGCTGGGGAACTGTGAGTTGGGATTTTCTAATTTGGTTGAAATAAGGAGTCAGGAAAGAAAATGAATCTACAGCTCAATCTCTCTGTCCTTGGGGCCATGGCTACCTCGATAAAAATTTACGGCTATTTAATCACTCAGACTTACAGGAAATGATCATTATTATTATACATTTTTCAGTATTGCCTTTAATTGCTTTCAAAAGTTGTGATAAATCTCTAGAGAAAACAATTCCCTGAACTGACAGGCTGGGGGACCTGCCCCCTCTTCTCCTTACATGGAGTCTTCCCTTTGGGTGACCACAGCCAGGCCACAGCCGCAGGACCGGGCGGGCAAGGGTCCCAATCTGGCTCTTCGCCAGAGCTCCCATCTCCACCACTGGCACCGCGGCCACTCCGCCGTTCAGTCTGGAGTCACATGGGACCTTCCCCCTCCCTTGTCTTTCCCCAATTTGTCACCAAGCCTTGAAGAACTCTCCTCTGCACAGCGTCCGGAGCCTGCCCGTTTCCCTCCATCCCCACTGCCCGAGTCCCAGCCCCGGTCTGGGCTGGACCATCCAACAGCCCCCTCCCACCCACCGGCGGAGCGGTTGTTGCAGAGCCAGGAGTAGGCGCCCCCCCATCTCGCCCCGGCACCTCGGAGCTCCTGCTCCTGCCTTGAGCCAGACGGCTCCGTGCTGACTCTCCGGATTCCACAGCGAGCCCCGGGAAGGCGGCTCCATCTGGGCTGCCTGGAAGCTGAGGCCGTGCAGCTGCAGATGCCGGCCCAGGAGGCAGCGCCAGGCGGGCGAGGAGGGCAGGCCCCTCCAGAGTGTGGTTCTCAGCGGTTGCCGCTGCGGGCACGGGAGCTCAGTCCCACCAGGGCCCCCTAGTGTAGCAGGTGCTTGGGAACTGTCCACCTGGACGACAAGATGTTGGGCCTCCCCCACTGACCCCTGGCCCCGTCGGTGGGGGGTTAGCTGAGGGGTGGCGACCCCCAACCATTTCCTGAGCAGGAAGGCTGAGTGAGCTCCCCCAGCTCAGGAAAAGCCCCAAGACACAGGCATTGGGATGCTCAGAGCACTGGAGGCTGGATCCGGGCACTGGGGCCACTGCTCAGGCTGTCCAAGGGGGGCGAGGGGTGTGGCTGGGGCGAAACGGTCTCTTGCACCAGAAGGTGCTGCTCCCATTTTACAGATGAGGAAACAGAGGCACAGGGAGGTCTGGGGCTTGTTCAAGGTCATGCCCCTGTTACAATAAAGACCAACACCATCGACGAACTCAGCCCTGGAGCAGCCCCACCTGGTGAGTGACGGGGCTGGGGTGTAAGCACCTGCGCCCCTTGCAGGGGTCCCTAAGGCGTGTGTTCTCAAGTGGCTCCCAGCGTCCCCCGGCTTCCCGGGTCTGTTGAGCTATGGAGCTCCCCGTCCCCGCCTCGGATGCAGAGTATAAACACGCTTAGCTGTAGCCGACCTGCTCCTCGGCCACGGGGAACCCCACAATCCGAGTCGCAGTCCTGGCCCCTTTTGTTTCCGGGTCGTCCTTTCTGGTGAGCGGGACACAGACCCAGGGAACTGCCCCTTCGGCTCCTCTTCCCGTCTCTGTCAGTCACAAACCGTCTGACTCTGCAAGTGGCTCATTGTGTCTACACTGGCCGAATCCACCAGTCAGAGCTTGGCTTTGTGCAGCCTGCCGTGAGCATCTGAAGAGGCCCAAACTAAGCGAGTTTCTCGTTTATTCAACGTACGCTAGAGAAAAATATAACCAGAACCACACACCCTAAGCTAAACTAAGCATTTCAGGTTTTTATTTAAGTGAATTTCGATGTCAAGGGAAGCGTGAGCAGTGGACTGAGCAGGTGGCCGAGGATAGGAACAGCTTGAGAGGCGGACTGACGTCTGCACGCGGAGGGGCTCTGTGTGGCCGCCTCCCTGGGCCGCGGGGTGCGGGGTGCGGGGTGCCCGCGGTTCCTCCCGCAGCTGGAGCCCCCAGAGACTTCCCACTTCCCTCATAGTAAAACCCAACCTCTCACCTGGCGGCCCCCTGCCCACCCGCCATCATTCTCCTCTTCCCTGGCCGCCCCACCCGCAGGGCCCCGGGGACGGCCCGCAGCGATCTCCATCCCTCCTCGCGGAGCAGAACTCCTGCCCGCCTCGCCCGCGGCTGCCCCTGGGGTCTGGAGCAGCAGTGGGCGCTGCCCAGGCCCACAGTCCGGTGCCTGCCTGTGCGGGGAGGTTTCCACCTGCCCGCAACTCTCCCCGCGACCCGGGGCAGCGCTGTTTGCAGGAGTTCAGCAGCCCGGGCTGACCCATCTCCTGGCACCAAGCGGAAGGTACCTGGAACGGCTCCCGCTGCCTCTGCGACCAGACCCCAGAAGCCCCGTCCCCCAGCCACCCGTGGGAACTTGGGGGTTCCCCTCAACCTCGTCTGGTAAACTCGAGCTTGCGTGGCCTCCGCGCCTGCATGCACGGACCACCCACCGCACCCGGCCCTCCAGTGCTCACCGCAGACAGACCGCCTGTCCTGTTGCGCCACCCCACCACCTACTGCGGCCTTCTTCCCAAAATTAGACTCGAGGTGGCATATAAAATCCATTCCTCGTCCCTAAGTGGCCCAAACATGACGCGCACCATCGACTCGATAGTTTTCCGGGATGCTAACGAACACCGCTGTACCTGAGAGATTTAAAAAAACCTCATCCACGAGCGCATCTCTCCATCCACATGACTCTATCCCAATTTCCCGGGTTTTTTTGGTTACCGCCATCAGACGTTGAGCCCACAATTTCTTCTGAGTCCCACTTGGCTGCTGCAGTCACCCAGAGCATCGCACGTGGCTCTCCCCACCCCGAAGTGACGTGGCCGCCTCCGCGCTCTGCAAACATGAGCTGCGCAGAGGACCCCCGGGGAGGGGGACGGGAGCGGGAGTTCCATTTTTCCCCTTAATTGAATTACTTATCACTGGAAGTTAAACGGCTTTTTCTGAAAAGCAGCCAGAAGCTTCAGAGAGAGGGATGTTCGGCTCCGGAGCGATAGTCCCTTTTAACGAACGAGTCGGTCACCGAAACCTCTCGAAGGCTCTCAAAGCCCTGAAAATGCTAGACTATTCTGAGAGGCTTGGCAATTTCACCTGCCTTTCATGCACTGGCAGGCGTGTGACAAGAATGGATCTTACACACAAAATTAACTCTCAGTCCTTTTGTCTGTTACCGTAGCTCAGGAATAAAAACTTGCAGAATTTGGAGAATAGGATTGGGGTGGCCTGACCTAAAATATATTCCAAGAAGTAATTGCAGAGCTCATTGGGGGAGGGGTGTCGAGGCAGCTGTGGAAGACACAGGCAAGCATATGCTGAGCTCCTCACTGGGCCCATGTCACTGCTGCGACAGTGTGGTAGAATAAGAATGCAGATTTTGGCTTTTGTGCCTGGCTCTTGGCACAGAGCTCCTTGTCATTGCCTAAGCAATTAGGGGTGCTAGGAGCATCTTTTGTTCTAATATTTGGTCTTTGATCCTGGCTCCTAATCCCTTGGAATATCCTGGGTGACAGCAGCATCTTGTGTTCTAACGAGGTGACTCTTGGTGGGGGTGCTCACCGGAAAGACTGGCAGGATCAGAAGCCTGGAACTTTCAGCTCCACCCCCATCCTCTGGGAAGGGCAGAGGGGCTGGAGATTGAGTTAACAATCAATTGTGCCTCTGTGAGGGATCTTCCATTAAATGCCCTGAACTGCAGTTGGCGGGGGGTGGGGAGGGTTGTGGGGTTGGAGTGTTTCTAGGTTGTTGGACAAGTCCAACGTGCCAGGAGGCTGGCGCACTCCAACTCCACGGGGACAGAAGCTCCTGTACTTGGGACTCTACCAGACCTCGCCCATGCACCTCCTTATCTGAGTGTTCATCTGTGGCATCGTGTCCTCTATAACAACCCAGTAGACGTGTTTCCCTGTGTTCTGTGAGCCACCATAGCAGGAGAATGAGGAGGGGGTCGTGGGAGCCCCGATTACAGCCAGGCTGGATGGAAAGGTGGGCACCTTGGGATCCAACACTTGCAATTGGCATCTGAGATGGGGACGGTCTCGTGGGACTGATCCCTTAACCTGTGGGGTCTGCACTAACTTGAGACAAATAGTGTCAGAACTGAGTTCAATTGCAGAAGCCCCAGGTGGTGTCTGGAGAGTTGGAGAACTGGACGATTTGGGAGCGCCCCTGCACCCCCAACTGGTGTGGGAAGTGAAGTAGTAGTGAGAGTATAGACAAAGAAGGAATTTTCTCCCCTCTTTAACTACCAATTAAGAGAGACAGGCTGTGAGTATAAGGATGGTGAGATAGATTAGATAACTGTTCCAGAATATTCATTCCCTGTCCCCCTACCTCCATGGGTGAGGATATTTCTCCACCTTGCTGATGCTGGGTCTGACCACATGACCTAATTCCCCACTCAGCCCCATGACTTGGTTTGGTCGAATGGGTGTTGGTGGATGTGTGGTAGCAAAGGCCTGACATGCATTTAGCATGCCGGGCTTCTGCCTCCATGAGAAGGGCTTCCCCTTGGGTAGCTCCAGCCTGCAGCCCTGAGTGCACACAGGTGGAGCACACCTGGATTCTACCTGCAGCTCAGAGTCAAGCTCAGCCCAGTCTGTGTCTGCTGACCTCCAGCTAATCACAGGCACATGAGAGGAAAGAAAGAAACAATTGTTGTTTTAAGCCATTGAGCTTTTGTTATGCAGCATTATCGTGACTATAGCTGGCTGATACAGATGCCAACATGGTTTCAAACATAAGCCTCAAAAGACAAAGGAGAAACTCACCAAGGCACTGCCTTGAGATGAAGCTACAGACCCCGTGCACAGCTATGTGCCCAGCTCGCTTCCAGGCAGATAGTGAGTCATTTTTCCAGGCCACATGGGGGAACCAATGACGAGACAAGAACTTTTGGCTTTAATGCTTTATCATCTGGTCCTATTAAAGCCAATTTTGATGTGAAATCAGGTGTGCACATTTAGGCTCCAATCTACATGCTGTGGTGCTACCAGTGCCCAAGATAAGGAGGTGAGGAGGATGAGGTCGCACGCTCTGGCCTCTGCGACTAGGTCACCCTTAAGCAGGATGACCTGCTCATCCCAGTTTTAAAATGGAAAGTCCCGCAGCCCGGTACCCACTGTGGTCCTGAGGAAAGTGGGACGGTTGGTCACCCTCTGCACACCCCAGGCCTGGGACTGGCCAGATCTTTGACAACAAGTGTTAAGATGAATTCACTCATTTCAGAAACATTCACACTTTGAAAAATATGTGTCTTAGAATTATGGAAACATTGTGCCTACAGTAAACAAGATAAAAATAGATGCAGACATTAGAATGGAAATTAGGCTGGTAAAGATGGTATATGAAACCCGCTATTTCTCACCCTCCCTCTCCAAACCCACTAGCATGACAGTTGGGGGATTTTTTTCAGATGTTAATCCATGAGGACAGAGAGGAGACGATGGAAATAAGATTTGGGAAGCAGGAAGAAAGACGGACACATGGTCCCTGACCCAGCATCCCTGAGAAAGAGGCATCAGAATATGTGTGGGGAAATCTGAGAAGTCCCGACTTACCCCACAGAATCCTCCAGAAGCGGGATGAAGGGTGCCTGATTAAGAGGCAGTTAGGCTCTGATTCCCCTCCCCTGTGCCGCGCCAGGGTGCTGCCCGCCCCCCACCCCCTGAGGCTTATGCTGGCAAAGAAAACACACATTTGGACTTAGTAAACACAGACTTCGTTCAAGAGGATCATTGCAAGTGGGGGCAGGGGAACCATTGTAATAGGAAAACGCTCTGACCACAAGGGCTGCGTCTCCAAAGTTAGACGAAAGGAATTTTGCTTTTATGAAGAGGAGTAAACAAAGCTAGAAAGAACCAGGTGTGGGGAGGTGGGACGAAAGGGGCGTGACTGAATAGTAGGTCAGAGAGTGTTTTATCCGGAGGCCGCCTCTTCTTAGGAGGGGCTATAAGGTGGTTGAGGCGAGGTGTTGGGGGAGGGGGCAGAGTTCAGAGCCATTTGAATTTTGAGGAAGGAGATAAGCTTAACTAAAGTTTGGTTACCAGGCATTTTGTTCCGATTTGTCAGTGGGGACAGGCAGTTCAGCTAGTCTGGCCAGAAAAAGAAACAAAAAAGAAAAGATAGGAGGAGCTAACCTAGCAAAGTAGAACTAGAGGCCTTGAGTGTCCTGTTTGAAATGACTGAGTGTCCCACACAGTGAGTGAAAAATAAACCCACTTTCGGAATTTCAGAACAACAGAGCAAATGCTCACACACTTCCCAAGAGGAAACACAGAACTCAAGGCTGAACGATTTTTGCCTTCACAACAGCAACATTAAAGTTAAATGATAATCGAGAAATGCCTTCAAAATTCTGAAGGAAAATGATTTCCGATTTAAATTCTAAAATGAGTCAAAATGTGACATCAGCTCTCAAACAAAACAAAAATTTAAAACTTTTAATGCATCCTTTCTGAGAGAGCAACTAAAGGGTGTTCAGCGCCAAACAAGAACATAAACCAAGAGAAGGTAGGCAGAGGAAAAGCAAGCAGGGGAATTCAACTCAAAAAAGAAATGAAGAGAATCCTTAGAAGGGATTCACAAAGGTAGATCCCAGGATACCCAGGGCCACCAGTTCATACTGGGGCAGCAAAAATGTCTTTTAAGAATAAAAGTGAAATACAGACATCTTCAAACATGGAAAAAAAAAAAAAAACTGCAGGAATTTGCCCAAATAGATTGTCACTAGAGATAATTCTAAAGAAAGATCAGATAAATAAAGAACGATAAGCAAAAGGTGGTGACCAATATGTGAGGAAATCAAGACAAAACGGATTACGTAGAAAACAACTTTCGTGGAGTTTTATTGATTTATTTTTTTCTCTGCCAAGACGTGCTATTGTTGATTGATTGTGGGGTTTTACAAGACATGTGTTTACATTACTCATCAATAATATACAGCAGGAAAGGAGTGATCAGAGCTAAAGTGTTTAAAGTTCTTGTGTTGTTCAGAAAAAGAGTAAAGATTGTGATTAATCTCAGAATTCCTTATTAAAATTACTAGGGTAACCACTAAAGGAAGAAAAATAGAGTATAACTTCCAAGTCAATAGTGGGAGAAAATGGAATCAGGAAAAATAACTTAATCCAAAAGAAGTCAAGGAAGGACAGAAAAAAGCCAAACTGGGGCAATTTGAAAGCACGTAATACATGGGCAGAAATGAAACCAAACAGAACTATACTTCCAATAAATATAAATGAACTAAAATTCTATGGTTAAAAGATAAAGATTGTCATACTGGAGTTTTTAAAAAAATCTACCTACACACTCTTAAAAATAGATACACCTAAAACATAAGGGTACAGAAAAACTGAATGCCACTCACTAAAAGAAAGCTAGAGCTATATTAATACTAGACCAATTGACTTCAATGTAAAGCACTTTATCAAAGATTGAAAGTGCTGCTCATTATGACAAATACTTCAATTAACTAGGAACATGTAACAATTAAAATCCTGTATGTCCCTAATAACATAATATCAAAGTATATAAAAGAAAAATTAAGAGAATTGCAAAGAGATAAATATACCACATGTTGGGAACTTCTAATACACCTCTCTCAGCAATTGATAGATTTTTAAAAGCTAAAAGTTTAGAAATATGAGGAATAATTGAATAACAATCACTATACTTAATCTAAAGGGTGTATATAGAATCCAACACCAGACAACTGTAGAACACAAATTATTTTCAAACACACACGGGGCATTTATAAAAATGAATCACAAACTGGATCATTCCCTGATCACAATGCTTTTAAGTTTGAATAAATCACCTTTAGATTACTAGAAAAATCCATGTTTAGAAATAAAAAATAAGCTTCCACATAAGTCATGAATCAAGATTAAAGCATATGGAACTTGGAAAATAATTGAATGAAGAGAAAAGTATTAAATATCAAAACTTGAGGGATGCAGTCAAAGCAATAGTGAGAGGGAAATTTATAGCCTCAAATGTCTATGTCATGTAAAGGGATAAGCAGAGTCGTCTGGTAAATGACTCTGGGTGTTTGCATTGTCTACAAGAGATATTCCTGAAAGCAGGAGCTCCTCTTCTTCCAGCAGCACAATTCCAGCCCCTCACTCGCACCCAAGGCTAGCATCTTACATTGCAGGACACCTCCCTGCGCAGCCAGTATTCACTCTGGGCTGCTTGTCACCTACCTCCAACGGTGCGTTCTCTGCACCTACGATGCTTTCTCATGTTTGACTATGAGAAGACTAAGTAGCAGGCGGCAAGCATCCTGCCCTAAGATGTGATCCCCTGACACATCCAGCTGCCCAGCCCAGGGCTGGCGCAGCCGCTGTGGGCTGTGAGAGTCCCAGGCACTGTGAGTCTTTTTTTACTGGCCCTCAGCTTGTGAGAGTCCTGAGTAACTCCCATGCCTCCTCCCTCTTTGCCATCACTCTGCAAGAAGGGAGGTGAGAACTGGTGGGCCGAGCATCTAACTGAAGGGTCAGAAAAAGAACAAAACAAATGCAAGATGTAGAGCAAAGGGAAGTTGACCAGGATCATCCTCCTCAGATGGCCCTTAATGCCACCCAGCAACCGCCCTCCACTTACATCCTTCCCTCTCTCACTCTCCTCGGAAACTATTCGCATTCTCTTCTCTTCCTCATGTCTCCAGCACCTCTTCACCTTTCACCTACTAATCCCGCTCAGCTAATGACCTTCCCACCCTATTATGGGCGGAACTGTGTCCCCCAAATTCATGTGTTGAAGTCCTAACTCTCAGTCCCTCAGAATGTGATTGTATTTGGAGGCAGGGCCTTTACAAAGGTGATTAAGGTAAAATGAGGTCGCTAAGGGTGGGTTCCAACCCAGTGTGACTGGTGTCCTTCTAAGAAGAGGAGATTAGGACACAGACACAGACGACCACGGGAGGGCACAGGGAGAAGACAGCATCTGCCCTCCCAGGAGAGAGGCCTCAGAAGAAACCAACCCTGCCCACACCTTGATCTTGGACTTCCAGCCTCTAGAACTGTAAGAAAATAGGTTTCTGTTGCTGAAGCCGCTCAGCCTCTGGCACGGTCAGGGCAGCCCCGGCAAACTAGCGCACTCTCGTCTTCGTCGGGAAAACGGACGCAACCGGCAGAGATCTGCAGCGAGCTCCTGCCACCCGTCTGCCCGACGCCCGCATCCCTGTCCACCCACGTCTCCGCTCCTTCCCCGTGACGCGGAAAACGCCCCTCCCCGTCCTCCAGACCCCTCGCCTACTGAGGTGCACGCCTGCCCCTTCTTCTGGGACATCCTACCATCCTTCTCTCGAGTCACCAACTTTTCCCTCCGCAGTGGCTGAGTCACGCGGGCACACGAACACGGCGCTCCTTCTCCCAGCTTCCCCGGCGGCGTCTCTGGAGCCCACTGCCCCTCTGGCCAGGCCCAGTCTCCTTCCCTTTTGCACCCGGCGGGACCGGCCTGTCCTGCTGCCTCTGAGCCAGTCTGCCTCCTCCCAGGGTCCCTCTCTCGGCACAGACTCTCTTTTCTTTTTCCCTTTCTTTTTCTAAACTTTGCGTGGTGGAATTTAACTCACGCACAGACACGTGTACAAAACCCAAGTGTGGAATTTATTAAATAATTGCCGCCCGCACTCTAGAAGCCCAGGCGTGTGCCTCTTCCTTCCGCTAAAACCCTCCTCCTGCCCAGAGGTGGTCGCTGTCCTGCCGTTTGTGATAACAAATGTGTTTCCTGAGCACACTGATGCCTGCGTATGCACCCTTCATCAGTGGAGTTGACTGTGCCTGGTTTTGAACGTTATATAAAGACATTATAATATACGTACTCTTTTGTGTTCTCTTTCATGCATTAGGACATTTGTAGTAGCAGTTCACTGTTTCTCATTGCTGTGCACTAGCGGTTCTCAAAGTGGGGTACCCAGGTACTCAGCATCACCCCAGACGTTAGAAATGCAAATTCTTGGGTCCACCCTAGACCTATAGGGTCAGGAACTGTGGGTGTGGGGTCGACATTTCCAGGTGATTCTGACGTACACTGAAGTTTGAGAATCACTATTTATTGTTCCACTTTACTTCTCCAGCCTACTGATGCTGGGTATTGGGGTTATTTCCAGGCTTTTGCTATTGTAAACACAACCTCTATGAACATCCTTATACGGCTCTCCCAGGGCACGCGGGCATGAGATGTGGGGATGGGATTCCAGCACTGTCTGTTTGCATCTGTACCAATCAAAGCCAAATGATTTTCCGAAGAGACTGGGTCCAAAAAGGAAACAAAAGACAAACTCAGTCCAGGTAAATGAGGACAGCTTAATAACAGAGGGAATTTGCAACAGCATCCTGATAAAAAGCAACGTTCTCACTAAATTAGCAAAACTGTAGAGCAGAGATGTACTTAGGATCGGCTGAGGTGAAATGCTTGTATTTGCGTGCAAACTACCTCTACTATTTTATCAGCCAAAGGAGAAGCTATAGTTGTCAACGTTTACAAATATTTTTATATACAGTTACAGAAATTGGGCTACAAACTTTTTTTTTGGACCAAGTCAGTCCTGCCCCCAAAACAGACTGGCCTCAAGCGTGTCCTGTGTTTGCTGCAGTCATTAATCAGACCCTCAAAATTGTGGAGCCCTTGAAGAACGACTTTGTACATCAACCTAATGTCCTCGGGTGCAATTGAACTTTTCGTAAACAAGTCCTTCTAAATTTTTGTTGCATTGTGTTCAAATCTGTTGGAAATCTTTAATCAAAGTATTCAATAAATGAGTGCCAAGAATTCTGAGCTTTGACGCTTTAGCGAATTGTAATTATTAGAAACAAGCCTTGCCAACAGAGAAACACAGAAATGCATCTTCACAAAGGGAAGGGAGGAGGTGAATAAATTAAGTCCCGAGAGCTCCAGTGGTGTATGAGGTCTCATTTTTAAATTCCATAATTGTTTTTGGAATATCTCAGCATGTGGGAAGAAACTTTTGATAAGATTCCTAGTTTTAATTGGAAAAATTTATATTGTGTACTGGAGTGGAAAGAAACCAAGAAGGTCTACTATTTGCAGTATCTAAATTTGATGAAACATTCAAAGGGATAATATGAAAATTTTGGCAGAGGAAGGAAAAAGTTTTGGCTTATAAAAATATTTGTTGAAGAAAAGTAGCCCGGATGAGGCAGAATGACTGAACCTATGGAGATATTTGAGCTGGAACATTTATGAATTTCAATACAACAAAATAGAACTGAGAAAATCCTCCATTTAGTAGAGTTTTTTTTCTGAGCTCACCTGGTACCTTGGTATCTGTAGGAGGAGGATTTTCTCTATTAAAATATGGTCTATAGAGAAGAGTTAATTAATGTCAACAGAAGTAATTTATAACCACAGATAGAATTTGGGGTAAGATTGCAAGTGATTTTATCACAAAAGTAGGAATAATAAAACCATGCTGAAGAGAAAAGCATTCTTCAGAAAAATACCAGTGACATTTAGAGGTCCACCACCATGATAAACTAATTTGTCAGGCAACAAATAATATTTCAGAAAATGCATTATTTTAATTATCTTTAGCAACTTGTTTTGCTCTCAAAAGCATCCCAGTGTGAGCGGTGGCCCTACCTTTTCCAAGACCTTGACGGGGTGGAGCATCCCTTCTCCTCCCAGAAGGAAGCTACTGCTCGGCTTCTGAGGCCTGGAGGATGCCTGGTTTTCTTCTGCCCCTTTGGCCTCCTCAACAGCTCCTTTGCTGGCTCCTGCCCACACCTAGAACTCTGAACTGTGGACTGCAAGGTTCTTTGCCCACTTCCTTTTGCTGTTCACACTCTCTTCCTAGGTGATCACAGACAGGCTTGGGCTTTCAATATCATCCATCTAGTAATGATTCTTGAGTGGACCTCTTTCCAGACCTCCAGAATTATGTATCCCAAAGCCAGCCTGACATCCCACGGGGAGACATCCAAAAGGTCTCTCAAGTTCAATAATTAGTGATCTCCTCCCCCCCAGAACCCACTTCTCTCACCATTGTTCCTGCCTCAGTTGACATTGTCCCCATTCCTACAAGACGTGGAGGCAGCCCTATGTCCTAGCTTTCTCTCACACTTCAGACCCATCCCATCAGCAAATCTGCCTTCGAACTGCAGCCAGAAAAATTGGGCTTAACAAATAACAAACAGAGGGTTGTTTGTTACGCAGCAATGGCTAACTAATGCAGCCTGGATTCAATGAATGTGGACACTTTAACACTGGACTCTCATCTTTCCGCAGTTCTGGAAAAGTTCTCAGCCATTTTACATTTTCAGATATTGTTTCTCTTCCATCTTCTCTACTCTCTTCTATCCTCCAAGTGTTCTACCTGCTTTTCCATATTTTTCAAAATCTCTGCCTTTGTGCTGCCTTTTAGATAAATTATTCAGTACTTTCTTTTAATTCATGATTTGTTTAGCTGTCTCCAGCCTAAGTTTTATCCCATCTAGTAAGTATTTACTTCAATTATTATATTTTTTTTTTAGGTTAAACTTTTTATTTTGGGATAATTGCAGATTCACATGCAGGTGTAAGAAATAAGACAGAAAAGACCCAACATACCCTTTACTGTTTCCCCACCGGTAACGTCCCCGGCTGCAACACCTCGCAACATTATAGCACAACAGCCAGGATCTTGACATCCATGTAATCAGGATACCAAAGATACCGCCTGTGGCCCTTTCATAGCTATATCCACTTCTTTCCACCCCAAATCCCTCCTTAACCCCTGGCGACCACTAGTCTGTTCTCAGTTTCTGTAATGCTGTCATGTCAAGATTGTTCCCTAAAGAGAATCACGTCTTTTGGGATTTTTTTTTTCACTCAGCACAATTCTCTAGAGATTCATCCAGGTCGTTGCGTGTATCAATAGTTTGTTCCTTTTTATTGCTGAGTAGTATTCCATGGTAAGGACACACTACAGTTTGTCTAAGCATTCATGTCTAGGTTGTTTCCTGGTTTTGGCTATATAGTTGCTGTCAACATTTGTGCACTGTTTTTTTTGTGTCAACACAAGTTTTCATTTCTTTAGGATAAATGCCCAGGAGTGCAATTGCTGGGTTGTATGGCAGTGGCATGCTTAGTTTTTTAATAAACTACCAAAGTGTTTTCCAGAGTGGAAAATGTACCATTTACATTCCCAGAGTGATGTAACCAGTTTCTCTGCATCCTCACCTGCATTAGGTATTGTCACTAGTTTTTATTTTAGCCATTCTGATATGTGTGTGGTGATACGTTATTATGGCTTTAATTTTCATTTCCCTAACTGCTAATGCTATTAAATGTATTTTCATGTGCTTATTTGCTACTTGCATATCTTCTTTGGTGAAATGCCTGTTCATGTCTTTTGCCCATTTTATAGCTGGATTCTTTGCTTGCTGCTTTATTGTTGAGTTTGAAATTTCTTCATATGTTCTAGATACTAGCCCTTCATAGGACACGTGGTTTGCAAATATTTTTTCCAGTCTCTAGCTTGGATAATATTTTCATCTTCTCTCACAGAGCAACAGTTTTAAAGTGTGATAGAGTCCAATTTACCATTTTTTCCTTTTATGGATCATGTTTTTGACGTCAAGTCTAAGAATTCTTTGCCTAGCCCGACACCCCAAAGATTTTATCCTGTATGTACAGTTTATCCTGTATATATAGTTTTATGTTTCACATTTAAGCCCATGGTCCATTTTGAGATAATTATTGTAGATGTGAGATTTAGACTGAGATTTTCTTCTTCTCTTTCCTCCTTCCTCCGTCTTCTTTCTTCTTTTTTAACCTATGGATGTTCAGCAGCTCCAGCACCATTTATTGAAACAGCTATTTTCCCTCCATTGAATTGCTTTTGCAACTTTGTAAAAAATCGGTTGGGCCTATGTGTGTGGGTCTATTTCTGGATTTTCTGTTCTGTTCCATTGATCTCTGTGTCTATCCCTCCATCAAGATATTCTAGTCTTAATTGCTGCAGCTATATAAGTCGTCTTGAAATTGGACAGACGGATACCTCCCACTTTATTTTTCTTTTCCAAAATCGTTTTAGCTGCTTGAGTTCCTTTACCATTCCATATACATTTTAGAATAATCTTCTCTATGTCTTCTCTATGTCTAAAATCTTGCTTGGACTTTGACAGACATTGATTAAAACCTTTGAATCAATTTGGGGGAGGGCTGGCATCTTTACTACGTTGATTTTTCCCATCCATGTCACAGTGTGTCTCTCTCTATTTAGGTCTTCTTTAATTTTTTTCATCTGTGTTTTGTTGTTTTCTGCACACAAGTTCTGTACCTAGTCTGTCAAATTTACACCTGAGTGTTTTTCTGTGACTGTAAATGGTGCCGTGACTTTAATTTTTCCGTACACGTGTTCATTGCTAGTATACACGGCTGAAATGGATTCTTGTATGTTCATATTGCATCCAGCAACCTTGCCGAACTCACTTATTAGTTCTAGGAGGCTTTCGTTGTTGTTTTTTGTTTGTTTTGTAGATTCCTTGGGATTTTCTACATAGACAATTATGCCTCTGCAACTAGGGGCAGTTTTATTTCTTACTTTCCAGTCCGTTTGCATTTTTTCTCCCTTTCTCATATTGCACTGGCTGGAACTGCCAGCACTACGCTCAATGAGACTAGTGACAATGGACATCATTAGCTGGTTCTCAATCTTAAGGGAAAAGCGTCCAGTCTTCTGCCATTAAGTGTGATGTGAACTACAGGGTTTTTGCAGATACTTCCTATTAAGTTGAGGAAGCTCACTTCTATTCCCATTTTTCTCTGAGTTTCGATCATAAATGGCAATTGATTTTTTAAGAATATAATTCATATACCATAACGTTTTGAACAAATGTAATCGTTTTTAGTATATTCACAATGATGTGCAGCCATCAACATTAATTCCAGAACATTTTCATCACCCTGAAAAGAAACCCTGTACCTGACAGCAGCCCTTTTTCATCTCCTCCTTCCCCCCCACTCTGGCAGCCACTACTTTACTTTCTGTCTCTATGGATTTGCCTATTATGGACGTTTTATATAAATAAAGACCACACAATAGGTGGCCTTTGTACTTGACGTCTTCCATTTAGCATGATGCTTTCAAGGCTCATCCATGTTGTAGCATATATCAGTATTTTATTCTTTTTTATGGCTGATTAATATTCCATCATATGATGATATCATTTTGTCTATACATTCATCAGTTAATGAACAGGTGCATTGGTTCCTTTTTTGGGGGGTATTATGAATAATGCTTGTAAGAACATTTGTGTACAAGTCTTTGTGTGAATATGTTTTTAATTCTCCTGGGCACAGGGGTGGAATTGCTGGGTTACATGAAAACCTCATATGTAACTTTTGGAAGAATTGCCGAGTTGTTTTCCACAGTAGTTGTACCATTTTACGTTGTCACCAGCAATGTGTGAGGGTTCCAATTTTTCCACATCGTCACTGATACCTGTTATCACCTGTCTTTTAGATTATGGTACTACCTGGGGGTGCAAAGTGATATCTTATTGTGGTTTTGATTTATAGCTCCTCAACGACTAATGATATTGAGCATCTTTTCAGGTAATCATTGGTTATTCGTGTATCTTCTTTGGAGAAATGTCTATTTCTTTGCTCATGTTTTATTGGGTTATTTATCTTTTTATTATTTGATTGTACAAGTTATTTATATACTCTGGATATTATACCCTCATCAGATATATAGTTTGCAAATATTTTCTTCCATTCTGTGTGGTGCTGTCTTTCTTGATGTCCTTTGAAACACAAAAATGTTTAATTGTGGTGAAGTCCAATTTATCTATTTTTTCTTTTGTCACTTGTACTCTGTTGTTACAGCTAATAAACCATTGCTCAACCCAAGGTCACAAAGATTTACCCCTACATTCCTTTCTAAGGTTATTATAGTTTTAGCTCTTATATTTAGGTCTGTGATCCATTTCGAGTTAATTTTGTGTATGGGGTAAGGTAGGGGTCTAACTTCATACTTTTGCTATGGATAACCAGTTGTCTCAGAAAAGATTCTTCATTGCTCATTGGATTATCTTGACACCCTGTTTGAAAATGCATTGAACATAAATGTTAGGGTTTATTTCTGGACTTTCAATTCTATTCCATTGGTCCATGTATATAGTACACATTTTTGATTACTATAGCATTGTAGAGAAGTTTTGAAGTTGCAAAGTGTGAGCCCTCCAACTTAGTTTTTTTAAAGATTGTTTTGGTTATTGTAGGTAATTTGAATTTCCATATGAATTTTAGAATCAGCATGTTAGTTCCTGCAAAAAGGCAGCTGGGAATTTGATAAGCATTGTGTTAAATCTGTAGATGAATTTCAGGAGTATTGCCAGTGTTAGGCTGGAGTACAGTGTTTACTATCTAAGAGTTTCCTGTCTTGGTAGGCTGCCCCTTTCCTGGCTTTTTTTTTTTTTGCTAGAGAGAGCAGGATTTTTGAGGGGCTTTTTATTAATCTGCTCCCATTGGCATTTCTAGGTGGCTGGCTTCTTCAGCTCAAGTCTGGGATCGGAGCCAAAGAAAACCCCAGGAACTCACCACCATATCATTTCTTGGGTCCTGAGCTCCCTAGCCAGCCTGCCTTCTTCACTCCATCTGTTAGAATCTTGTGAGATTTTTTTTAAAAGCTGTTGTTAGTTGTGCCTTATGTAAAGAATAGGCAAGAGTGCATCTACTCCATCTTCCCAGAAATGAAAAATCAACTATGTTTTCTTTAAAACAGCTACCTGACCTTGGTGCATCATAGCTTTTTCTCCACAATATCTGTTCTTTTCACAAATATTATTCCTTCATTGTTCGCACTGAGCATCTCAGATATGCTTATTTTAAAGTCTTTATTTTAGACTATTATTTTAATTTCATATGGAGTTAATTCATTTATGATTATTGATTTTTGTTGACTTTTCTTCTTAGCATTGGATGTCTTTATGGGCTTCAGAGTTTTGGTTTTCAGGCTCATTTTGGGTTAAAAGGCTTTCTCTCTCTCTCAGCCCCCTCCCCCATCTAGCAGTTTGGGGTCACTTCATTTGATGCCTGGTCTGTAGTAGAGAAACACATTTTTTTTTTTTTTTTTTGAGACAGAGTCTCACTGTGTTGCCCGGGCTAGAGTGCCATGGCATCAACCTAGCTCACAGCAACCTCAAACTCCTGGGCTCAAGCGATCCTACTGCCTCAGCCTCCCGAGTAGCTGGGACTACAGGCATGTGCCACCATGCTAATTTTTTATATATATATATTTTTAGTTGTCCAGCTAATTTCTTTCTATTTTTTTAGTAGAGACAGGGGTCTCGCTCTTGCTCAGGCTGGTCTCGAACTCCTGAGCTCAAACAACCCGCCCGCCTCGACCTCCCAGAGTGGTAGGATTACAGGCGTGAGCCACCGCGCCTGGTCGAGAGACACATCTTTCATTGGTGGTTCAGAATTCTAACCCTCTGTGGTTTGCTTGTCAAGCCAGGTGGCATGGGAGTCGTGAGATTGTGTCTATATTCTCCCTTGTCCCCTCCCTTGTCCCAGGGCCACACCTTCACATAAGGTGTCGCCCCCATGAAACAACTGAATCAGACTTTGTAAGACTTTTTTCTGACATAAGGATGACCCCTTACTCCCCAAGCCTGTGGCTTCAAATACGAAGCCAGGCTCTGTTCCCAGCCTTGTGTTCCTATTAAGCCCCAGGACCCAGAGCCCAGCAGGCTCATGGCTTTGTCAGTGCTCAGCAGTTTGTGTTTCTGGACCATAGTGAAGTTTTTGAGCCCGCCTATATCTGTTCAATATTTTCTTTGTGTAGCTTGTTGTTCTGTGCTCACAGAAGAGACAGGCCCTGCAAAGCATGAATCATGGCATCATCTGGATCAGAAGCCAAATACTCTTCCTCTGCTCTTCTTATTTTTAAAATTCTTAAAATTTTTATTTTGTTCTATTTTTATGGGCTGCCACCATATATCTTGTTGGAAATAAAGTGAAATACAAATAAACTACATGTTTCTTCAATTTCGTGTTTTATCATTTCTGAAATTAGAGTGCACCTTACAGTCAATGCACCTGAGAATGTAAGATTTATGGTGTCAGCCACACCTGGAATTGCAGCAGACACTTCACTCATGGACCCAGCATCCAGGGGCCTGGGGAGGTGCAACCCTGACCCTGAGGGCAGAGACTGATGGGAGTAGCCAGGATCCCCAAGTGTGTTTGGAAGAACTGGGAGGGGTAGAGGGCTCCAGGTCTATTTCTGCTTTTGAAGTCACTGACCTCAGTCAAGGTTAACGATTTGGAAGGTCTCATGGAATCAGTTTAAGGACACAGTCTTCCTTCTTTCCCATCTTGTTTCATACCCTAGAAGTTTTCACCCGGCCACAAAAAGTACACACTTTGGCCCACTGGGGGAGTGTGCGTCTTCTCCAATTCTAACACCCTCATGCCCCAATTCCCATATTACAGAATGAAAACTGTAGGTGTGAGTGAACACAGCTCTGGCCCGGGCCTGCCTAAGGAGCGCAGGTGGCTGCCAGCAGCTTCAGCCTCTTTGAATACCCTGTCCTCAAAAGACTGGTGTGATGGGTATCTTCTCTCTCCAGCCAGGCTCCAGCTTGGAATTGACTGCTCAGGAGCAGCACAGCAAGGCCAAGCTGGAAAGGCATCCAGATCCCGAGTCAAACAGTCCATTCCCTTTGGCCCAGTAATTTCACTTCTTGGTATTTACCCTCGGGAACCCGGCAGAGAAAGGGGCTGGGATTTACATGCAAGTACGGTTTATAAAACTTCAGCATAGAAAACAAGATGGAAATCTATCAAAAAGGGCACGGTTAAATAAATTGTGGTACAACATTTCAGAGGAACACTAGGCAATAACTCAAAATCATGCTTTTGAACTATCTTTAACAGGAAAATACTCAAAATTCAATGTGCTATTACGGTTACAAAATAATTCGTAAGGTACAAAAATTAATATTTGGTAATAGAATGCCAGAAAAAGAATTGGATGGAACTTTGGAAATATCACTATTTGCCCTTTCTAGGTCTTGGAGGGACGCTGAGTGATATAAAGTAGGATTTTTTTTTACTTCTCTGATTTAAGACTTGCTACAATGAATACGTATTACATTAAACTTATATTCAAGTTACAATGAGAAGAAAAGTCAACTTCATCAAAAAAATAATTACAACACCTACAAAATGAGCCTTGCAAGCAGCCTTGGGAAGAATCTCACAGAAAAGTACAGACAGCTGATAATAAAGTAACAGTAACCACGGTCGTCGCCGATTGGCTGCGAGGAAGGACGCACCGCAACCCGGGGGGCGGGACTATGCTCGCCACTTCCGGGGCGGGGCGTCGGCCGCCGCCGCGCCCTCGGGAGCGGGCGGTCTCCATGGCAACCAGCGGGGCCCGTAAGAGGCCCGCCTGCCGCCGCCGCGCCACCGCGCCGGCCCCGCCCGCATAAAGGCCACGCCGTGACCCGCCCTCCGCCGCGACCCCGACCCCGCCTGGCTCGGGCCTTGCACCTGCCGAGCCCTCAGCCGCCGCCACCCGGCCTAGCTGACCGGGAAGCAGTTGCCGGCGGCCGCCGTGTGACTCATCGGCCTGGCCGCGTCCCCCGAGCGGGCCATCTTGGTCGTGGCCGGCGCGGCAGACGGAGCCGGGGAGGAACCGCGGGGACCCCAGGTACGCGCCCCGCACCCGCCCCGGGGCCCGCAGCCGCCGAGGGCATCCCGCTTTGTTCTCCCGCGTGGGCGCGGGGTGGGCGCCGCGGCGCTTTGTGCAGGCCTCGCCGCCCACGCGCGCCCGCCGCGCCGCCTCCCTGCTTCCGGCCGGCTCCTCCGCAACCGAAGCCTTAAAAGATATTTTTTTAATCCTCAGGGCCCGGAACGAGTCCAGCTCCCGGCCGGCGCCGCGGCCTGCGAGTCTGCCGTGGAGGAGCCGCGTTCCGCGGGCTGCAGTCCCCGGGCTGCCCCTGCCTGGGCCCTGGCGGCTCCTCTCTAGGCCTCTGCCCGCCTGCTCCGGTCGCCTGGCCCCTGTCGCCGTGCGCGCCGCGCTGCCCTGACTTCCTGCAGGGCCCCGCTCCGCTTCCGCCTTCAGGTTCGGACTCCGCACCTACACCTTCGCCCCCCGGCCCGTCTCGGCCCGGGGCTGACTCTGGCCGGCATGGTCCAGCCGCAGACGTCCAAAGCCGAGAGCCCGGCCTCTGCTGCTTCGAATGCCCAGATGGACGACGTTATTGACACCCTGACCTCCCTGCGCCTCACCAACTCTGCGCTGAGGCGGGAGGCCTCCACCCTGCGGGCCGAGAAGGCCAACCTCACCAACATGCTGGAGAGCGTGATGGCCGAGCTGACCCTGCTTCGCACCAGGGCGCGCATCCCGGGGGCGCTGCAGATCACCCCACCCATCTCTGCTATCACCTCAAATGGGACTCGGCCCATGACCACCCCGCCGACCTCTCTGCCCGAGCCCTTTTCCGGAGACCCGGGCCAGCTGGCGGGCTTCCTGATGCAGATGGACAGGTTCATGATCTTCCAGGCCTCCCGCTTCCCGGGCGAGGCCGAGCGAGTGGCCTTCCTTGTATCCCGCCTGACGGGGGAGGCGGAAAAGTGGGCTATTCCGCACATGCAACCTGACAGCCCCTTGCGAAACAACTATCAGGGCTTCCTGGCAGAGTTGCGGAGAACCTACAAGTCTCCGCTCCGGCATGCGCGGCGCGCCCAAATCAGGAAGACTTCGGCCTCGAACAGGGCTGTGCGGGAAAGGCAGATGCTCTGCCGCCAGCTGGCCGCGGCGGGCACAGGGCCCTGCCCTGTGCATCCAGCTTCCAATGGGACGAGTCCGGCGCCGGCCCTGCCCACCCGAGCACGGAACCTTTGAGAATCCGCCACCACCTTGGTAGCATCTGCAGCCACCCAGGTAGCATAAGCTCTTTGCTGCTTAGAAGAAATGTCCATACAACAGCATCGCCCCTGTTTGAAGACGTCCCCTCCTGCCTCTCCAGACCTGTTCCACAAGGAGATCTTCCTCCCTGCCCTCTGGGTGCCCTGGTCATCCAGTTCGCTGTGCTTCCTGTTACTGTGTGCCAGCTTTGTACCTGCAATTCGTTGCTTGCTTCCCTCCCTCCTGCTTGCACCCCCAGCTATTCTAATGACTGCAGCTCTGCTACTCAGGCACACTGACTCCGCGCACGCTGACCGACCCCTCCGAGCCTGACTCAGTTCCTGGACGCTCATACTCTGCCCTCTGCAGGCCCCCAGGACAGCTTCCCACCTGGTTGCCCTCTTCTCACTGTTGAGCTCTGGACAGAAAGAAGCCACTTTGGCCAGGCTGCTGGCTTGATGGGTGTACTTGGAGAGGGGGGTCTGGCTTCCCATCCACAGGAGATCACCAGCCCTGCCAGGGCCCAGTGTATCAGGCAGGGGTCTCATCCCTGCTGTCAGTGGCCAAGTGGTCACTGCTAGGAGTGCAGTTCTAGCATTTCTGGGGTCAAGCTTCACTTGGTACATGCCCCATTGCTGCCGCTGGGAAGGACTGATATTGCAGCTAAAGGGAGAGTCTCCCAGAGGATGCACCTCCCTTAATGCCCGGCTTTGGCTGCCAGTGTTCTGATAGCACCAGGAATGCGGGGAATCTGGAATTTGCTTGCTTGATGAGGTTATTGTGGCCTTCGGACCACTGGGCAATTCCATCAGGCTGCCATGGCAGCAGACCCGTGCACATCCACACCTGAGGGCCACAGCAGGCTGAGGGGTGGACACTAGTGACTCAGTTTGCTGCCTGGGATTTCCAGTGGGCAGCACCACAGCTGCCGGTGTTCAGTCACCCCCTCCTCTGCCCCGTGTCACTTGGTGTTGGGCCTTGCCTAGTTCGAGACCTGTTTCCTTCTCCATTCAGGTGCCACGTGGCCTTCATTGCAGCCGCTTCCACTGCTCACACCATCTCTAGGTCTCCAAAGACGCCATGTAGCATACCCTCCCCATTCCTGGGTGATCACACGTCCGGCCTTTGTCTAAGAGAACTGACTCTCTCTCACACCTGGAGGCCCAACTCCAGGAAACATCCTTAAGCACTTAAGGAAGCAGGGTGTCTGCCTCTGGCAACTCCAGCCAGGGTCTCAGTATCATTTGTGAAGACAAAGAGCTGCAGACTGCCATGGTCCTAGTGTGGTGGCAGTGCAGGACTGGCACTCATGTCCCTATTCTGAGGGACCTTGTGCTTCCTCACAGGGGGATAACCAAGAAGTCACTTTCTAACTGAGCTTGGCCAAGCCCTTTGGACTGTGATGCTCCTGCCGCGTTTCAATGCCAGACAGACCGTGGGGGAGGTGGGGAATCTTACCCTGGTTCGTCTGCCCCTGTCTGAAGGGCCCTGGCTTGACTGCAGAAAAACAATCTCCATCCCCCCCAAAGATAATGTATATGCCTTGGGACCCCAGGGGTTGGGTCCTGGGACCCGTCCTCTCTTCCTGAGAGTTTTGATGATGCTGGGAAAAGTGACTGTGATGCTGAAGCACCACTGCCTTGCAAGGTCAAGGATATTCAGTGGTTGCTGGGGTCGCAGACCACTGCCACCCACTCATCGTAAACCCTGTTAGCCCAATTGCCCTGCTAAACAACTGCCTGCATCCAGGCTTCACGTCCCCCTGGACGCCAACCGAGGCTGACCAGGTGGGACCATGGTGCTCATTAAGCATGAACGGAGGGAGGACCCAGTGGGGCCACCATTCCTGGAGTGGGACTGTTGGTGGCAGGTGTACAGATGACTTTGTGTTCAGTTCTCAGAATTCCATCTCCAGCAGCTGGGTTGGTGAGACTGGTACTTGCCAGGTGGAGGTGCCCCCAAGTGAAGGGGTACAGTGGCATTTGGGGAAAAGGCACCTGGAAGGTCTCCCTGTGGCCCAGCCAAGCCAGGGTAGGACACCCAGCGTGGAAGCAGGGCAGGAACTCTGCCATCTCACCATGCTGGCTCTACCCAGGTGGCTTTTTGAAAGTGCCACTATGTTTGCACTGGGCACTGTATTTTAGAGTTGTGCTGCTGCACGCGCTGACTGGAGCCACGTAGGAGAGGCTGGCCACAGTCCCCATCCACGCCTGTGACTGGGCCCTTTGCATATGGGTTGTCGAGGCCGGTCCAAGCTGCTGCTCCGGCTTCGTTTGGTTCGGAGCTTTGATTGTGTCTTGTCTCTTGGTGCTTACGTTTGTGGGCTTGGGACAGTGCCTGTTGTGTGTATTTATGACCTTCTCGATAGCTCCTCCCACCTTTGGAACCTGGAGCAGATGAGAGAGGGTCAGGGCTTGCCCTCCACGTGGGACTTGGAGGAAGCCCACGTTGGAGAGTTCTAGTGGGAGACACCTCAGTCCCCAGCTCAGGAGGGTGAGACCCAGCCCCGTGCAGCCCCAAGGGAGACCTCAGTGACAGGGGAAGCAGGCTGGAGAAGAACGTGGGGGAAGGGAGATACTTTGTACATATTTTGGGGTTATAATTTCTCTAAATTTTAAGAGAAAAGGTATTGATTTATAAAAGGGACAGGCAGTAGTGTTAAACAGTGCATGTGATGGAAAGTTTTCTATGTTTTCCATGATGTCAACATTACTTGGACTCTTGTGACTGCTCTCTGGTCTACATGACACCCTGTCTGGTAAGTAAGCTTCATTGCATATCAGGGCATAATTGGAGATGTGATTTATTACGGAGTGACTCCCCTGCCTAGTACAGTGTGACCTTGAGATTGACTTAATGTCCTAAAGCATATTGGTGACTTCTAGGAAACAGCAAAGACCCATTTCATTGGCCTCAGGTAAGTATGTGATGCGTGAGTAATGACAGGAAGTGGAAAACAAACCCTGAAGGTGTGGCTGGGCCGACCTGCAGGCTCCAGTTAAGACACGCTGCGGCCGCCTGCTGGGCGTAGAGCTTTGGGTGGGAAGAGGGAAGAGGTCTTTGTGGAGGCTCCTCCCTCTTAGAACCAGAGCCGTAAGACCCAGTTCTCCTCTGCTTGGAGAGCAATGGTTTAGGCGCTCGGAGAGGAAGGCACAAGATGGGGCTTCTGGGGAAGGAAGCAAGAGTGGCCTGTTGAGCCAGTAGGGGGAGCTCCCCAGTGCAGGGGAGAATACTGGGGTGGAGGCCTTCCCCAATCCCCCGGGAGTGCACTTGGGACTGACATCGGTGTCATTCTCTCTTGGGGCCAGACGGTTGGGTGTGGTGTCACTCTGCCGGGCACAGGTTAGGTAGAAGAGGTCGGGGAACCCAGCTCCTCACTCCGCATAACTGACACCCTTCTGCTCACAAGCAGCGACACCTCCCTGGCCTCATTATCCATGTAAACCTACACGTTACAGAAATTTTGGAAAATCAAGTAGAGGAAAGCAAAAAAGTAAAACTTAACATTTTCTTGTCTCACCTTTCAGGCATTTTCCGCGCAGCCATAGTTTCTTTGCATTTTGTTTTAACATAATTGTGATACTAACTTCTGTAATGAGATGGTTTCTCATAGTTGTTTGCACTGAACATGGCATGGCCATCTCCCCCGCCTAGGTACTGACCTGACTGTCATGGCTGATGGCTGTGCTCTCCCACCGGGAGACGTGGCAGTGCGGACCGCTAATCACTAACGCTGTTGCTAAGTCTTCTCTGTTACAAATCGATGAGCATCTTCGTGCATAAGGCTGTTTCCTAGTGTCGGGTGTTTTCTTTCGGGTAGGCTGCCAGAGGTGGGATTATTGAATTATAGAATATGAAAACCTTTGAAGCTTTTATTACATATTGACAAAATGGTTTCCGGAAATGTTTGTATCCACTTATACCGACACCAGCAAGGATAAGTGTGTCCAGCTTGCAGTATTGGGTATTAGCATTTGGCTAAATATTTGCTGATTTGATCACAAAAAAGTACATTGTGTTTCAGTTTGCATTTCTTTTGATTTCTAGCACAATTGAACATCTTTTCATGTTAAGCAGTTATATTTCCTCCTCCATGGATTGTCACTGTCCTTTGCTCTATTGACTGGGGTCTGATAAATTTGTATGAGCTCGTTCTGTATTAAAGATATTAACCTGGTGTGTGTGTCATATTTACCGCACATGTGTCCAGGTTTTTGCTTTGCTTTGTGTGTGTGTGTGTGTTGTAACCTACTGAAATTTTGACATTATGTAGTCAGTCCGTTCCTCACTTAGCTCTGTGTCCGCTAGACTGTGACACGAGTTACAGGTCAGGCAGGTATAACATATTTCCTCTGTTGTGTCCACAGCTGTGTCGTTAGCACCTCTGACAGTGCCTGCCGCGTAGCAGGTACTCAGTAAACACTTGTTGAATTGGTTGCATGAACGGATCTGCTAGGCCTTGGGATCCATAAATGGGTAGAAAGGTGCCTGCCGCAGAGCGGAGGGTCCAGCAGCAGTTCTCACACCTGGCAACTCTCAGACCATTCCGGCTCTCTGCTCCCACCGCCACTCCGCCTTCAGGCCCGGAAGGCCAGTCTTTCTTCCTGCCTCCCTTCTCCTCACTCTTGTTGTAAGAAGGATAGATGTTACTCCTCTTAGAAACCCCCCTGAGCGAGCAGGCCGGGCCAGCGATGCCTGGGCTGTGCCCCCGCCCGCCCCAGGCTCCCACCTGGCAGGTTACCACCTGAGCTCGTGTGTCTCCCCAGCGCTGTGCTCCTCGAGGGCGGCGCTGCTGTGTGATTCAGGGCCCGGCAGGGAAGCTGCGCAGTGACGGTCCAGTGGTTGAGCAGAAGGACAGCACGCTGCACAGCAGCTGGGCATCTTGGGTCCATGTCACACAGACCAGTCACATCGCAGCCCCGTTTTCATTTCCTGTCCAGAAGCCTGCGGGTGCCCGTGCCCATTTCTCGAGCAGGGGCCCCGACGCCCCGTGGCGCACTTGTCCACCCACGGCTAGAGTCCGAGCTCACCATTGTCTCCTCTCTTCCTCGGTTAGCTTTTTTCTGATGAACTTAATTGTTCACCATTTATTGACTTATTCAGACTATTATAATTACACACTTTAAAAAATATACAGTATTACAGAGAAAAAAATGATCTGCTCTCCCACCACCCAGAAAAACACAGTTAAAATTTCTATTTTCTTCTGGTCTTTTTTTATTTGCGAATACGTACATGCACTCACATACATACATTCTTACAAAGTTGGATCATTCCCGATAGACTTTACAATTAAAATTGTGTTAGAATTTGTACTGAGATTTATTTCATCCTATAAGCTTTTTTGGAAGTACTGACATCTTTGCAATGCTCAGTCATCTACGCTGGGACTAAGTGATGTCTCTCTACTCATTTAAATCCCATCTTATGTCCCGTACGAAGTCTGCAGTTTTATCCACATTATTATTTATTTATTAAGATTGTTGATACGCATTTCTTTTTCCTATTGCAAGTGCAACACAGCTCTTTTTTCCCAGTGGGTTACTCCTGGTGCGTATTAGAAATACTGACGGATGTACTATTTTCAATGCTGCCACTTGCAATAGACTGAAGGTTTGTGTCCCCCCAAAATTCATGTGTTGAAACCTTAACCTCTAATGTAATGGGCGTAGGAGGTGAGGCTTTGGGAGGTGAGTAGGTCATGAGGGTGGAGCCCCCATGAAGGGACACAGCGAGGAGACAGTCGTCTGCGACCCAGGAGCAGCCCTCGCCAGGCACACACCTGCCAACACCTTGCTCTTGAACTTCCCAGCCTCCAGAACCGTGAGACATAAGTATCTGTTGTTCAAGCCACCCAGCCTGTGGTATCTTGTTGTAGCAGCCTGAACTAAGGCATCATCATGCTGAAATCTCAATGTTTTTGTAAGTTGTAAAGTTAATTATTTTTGATTTTTCATATAATCACATCTCTTGCAGATAATGGTATTTTCTATGACTTTGTAATATTTTATAATTGTATTTTCTTCTCTTACTGCACTAGCAGGCGTCAAGAGGAGCCCCCTGCATGCTTGCCGCCACACACTGGCACGTAGGGGCCTTCTTCGCTGGGTATCGCAGCCAGGAATTCTCGAAGTCTGGCCTGCAATGCCCTGGCAGTGGCGGTTCAACCCGCGTCCAGCGTGCTCCGTTGTGTGGCTGTGCTGTGTTCAGATGCCATGGGGAACCCGCGCACCTTCCTCTGTGGCTGGGTCCAGGAGAGGGTGGCTACTGTCCCCTCTCCTCACCCCAAATTATTCATCCACCCCCGGCCTCAGAGGGGATCTTTGCACACCCTGGGCGGCCGCTCCAGTGTTGGGCTCCTGCTCTGGCCTCTCACGGCCCGCCCCACACCCCTCGTCACAAGCTTAGCTCTGGTCTTTGCGCTCTCACACCTGGCTTTGCCACTTCCCCACCTCTTTCCGGGGTCCTTCTTTATGTTCCAGAACTTCCAGATGTTCTGGATTCCATTGTGTTTAGAGAAACCTGATGGTGACACACCAAGCACCACAAGGCAAATGCATAGAAATTGCCCCCTCTCTCGGGTCAGATCTCAGCGTTCTCGAAGACGGCAGAAGCTCTTGTGATTTGCCCATGAACCTCTGAAAGCCATTGCAGTCACAGGACACCTGCTAAAGCCTCCACCGACATTTCAAGAAAGGCTATTTAATTTCTAATTATACACATATAGCAGGATATTGAGCTCGGTTTTTCCTGTCGGCCCAAACTCGTGGCTAAGGCCCGAAGCGGAGACTGAAATGCAGTAACTAAGCTGTGTTGTGAGCTTGGAGGGCTGTCTCAGACACGCTGTTCTACCAGAACCAAAGTGCTGCATGGGTGGGCTGGTTCTTTACCAACCCCGTATTTTTGTCCTCCTGGGCAAAAAGCTAGACTGCATTTCCCAGCTGCCTTTGCAATGAGGTGTGGCTCAACAACTGGACTCCAGCCAGTGCAATGTGGGTAAGGGGTCCTCGATGCACTGTCCCCTCCCACCAGCTGGATTAATGTCCGTGGTCAGGGTGCCCTTGGAAACCAGGCAGTGAAGATTCAGCTCCATGAGACAGAAGAGGCCTGGGTCCCTGAGTCACTGGCTGGCAGGGAACTGCCAGCTGCACGGGAACACCCACTGTAGACTTCCCTAAGGAGAAATAAACATCAGATCTGAGTCCTTGTGTGTTTGGAGTCCTTGCAGAAGACTGGGTGCGAGTTACCTGCCCGTGCAGAGCACAGCGGAGGCCTGGTGCCGAGCGCTGTTTTCTCCTTCACGGGAGACGGCGGGGGGTGGGGGGAGTGGGCTCTGAGAACCCCCCATAGAGGTTGAAGGCACCTCTGAGAAGGGGACAAGGGCATTTTGGTCCTTCACTGGATGTCTGGTTGGCCAGTGGACTTGCCACCTGCCTTGGTCCTGCCAGTGGGGGTTCAGGGAATTAGAGGGAGGGGGCATCGGCCAGTCAAGGGGAAGCCAGTGCCAACCCCTTCAGTTTCCAGCTTCTAGAACGCATGGAAGCTAGATCCCCCAGCCCCGGTGCCTGCTGCCCTAGGGAGCTAGATAAGACTGGGGACGTGTCACAGGCTCCCCACAGGGTGGGGCACACAGATAGCATGCATCAGCACTGTGGTGCAACCACCGCCAGCCGGGGTCAGCAGGAGAGGGAGGCAGAGGATGTCAGGGACAGGAAGCTCCTGGGAGGGTCCTGGGTGGAAGAGGACAGCCTCTCACTCCCCTCGATGGATGGGAAGACTAGGAGAGGCCAGAAGCACTTTCCCTCTGCTGTCTTCCTCTGAGCTGTCCCCATCACACGGATGAACATGGCCTGGCAAGGCAGAGAGTGCAGCCGAGTCAGGAGGGGACCTTCCTGGGCCCTCTGAGTCACCAGAGCCACAGGGAGCTCTGGCCACGGCGCCAAATTCAGTTTGAGCTGAACGTTCTTTAGGAATAAACAGGGCTTAGTCAAGAGGCTGTTCTAAAGACAAAAATGACAAGGAAACCTTGGAATGTGGCCAGGACATCATTAAGGGACCTCCTACCAAACAGGAAAGAAGACTCCAACGGATCCCATTTGGATTGGGGTTTGGAAGAAATAAAATCGTTTCTCTTTATATTCCCAACAAGTTGAGATTCCTCAATAAACCAGTGACACGTAATTCACTTAAACTGTGGGAAACAAAAACAAAAACAAAAACAAAGCTATTAAATTGTTAAATAGGAAAAGCAGAGAAAACACCGGCGTTCTCAGTGCTAAGGAAGCTTTGATGGCACGAAAAGTGGAGCGTCAGAGCGGCTCCGCCTTAGTGCGCCAGCTACCTGGAGCAGTTTAGGAGACTTGTATCCGAGTGAGAAAAACAGCTGTAAGAACGCACATTACCTGTGCAGTGCTGTGTATCAGGCACTGTTCTAGAAGCCGAGGGCGAGCAAGACAAGATTTTCCCTCACGGAAGGCTCGTTCTCACGGCGGGAGGACCACAGACCCACATGCGCACCAGATACGGGAAGAACAGAGAGCTCGAGTGGGCAGCATCTCAGACGCGGGGGTCAGGGGTCTATCTAGAACCGGAGCAGAGGCCTAAAGGAGGGGACAGCCCTCAGCCTCAAACGTGGACTGCGGTCCTGTGTTATGAAATTCATGTTGGTGTCTTACATGGTACAATCAACAGTGTCTTGGACTCACAGAAATAGGGTTTTTTGTTTTTTTTTTTTTGGTTTGGAGATTATACTGAATATAGTTTTATGTCCTTCACAAAATTGACTTACTATGATACACATATTACCATGTTGTTGAAAATGTTATTGGAAAAGAAGATGTTTAATGATTTCATAATATTTTGTGATATGGAAGTATATAATTTACATAGCTATTCTCCCCTGGCTGGTGATATCTATGTTTATTTTCTTTAAAAATTAAGATATAATTTACATACCGTGAAATGCACAGAATTTAAGTTTGATGTGTTGTGACAATATATGCACCAATATAACGACCACCAAGATCAAGATACAGAACATTTACATGACCCCAAAAAGTCCCCTTGTGGCTTCTGCCAGTCAACCTCCCTACCCCCTGTCACGCAACCCCCATTCCAATCTCTGTGCCCACAGGTTAGCTTTGACTGTTCTAGAACACAACGTGCATGGAGCCATAGAGCATGCGCTCTTGCGCCTGTGCCTTACTGCGTAGCATAGTGTTTTTGAGATTCATCCGTGCTGTGGCTCATATTAGTAGTTCACTTCTTTTCATTGCTGATTAGTGGCGCATTCTACAGACGTGCCTTATTTGTTTATCCACGCACCTGCTGATGGACATCCAGGTTATTTCCAGTTTTCGCAAATATGAGTGAAGTTGTTACGAGCATCTCCACGGAGGGGTTCTCGTGCGTATACGTTTGCATTTCTCCCGGGCGAATACCTAGGAGAGGGATTGCTGCATCACAGGTAAGGCGATCTTTAACTTTATAAGAAACTGCAAACTGTTTTCCAAAGTGGCCGCACCCTTTTACGTTCACGGTAGCCGTGCGTGCGGGTTCACGCGGCTGCGTCTTCCTGTCTCCACGTGGAATTCTCAGTCACTTGGCGAGTTATCTCGTAACGGTGCCGTCGCATCTTGATTAGTTCCTTCTTTGTGCTTGCTCTACGTTTAATTCACTCTTCTTTTTCAAGTTTCTTAAGATCGAAGATATCTTTTGCTTCTGTTCCCCAGAAGCCCTGGATCTTTGCAAGGGCCTTGGGAGGGTTTCCTGCCTCCTCCATGGCTTAGGGCTTTTGTTTTGTACAAGAGAAGGGGCTAGGAAAGGAAGATGTTTTTCCCCTTTGTGCATCAAAGGAAGGGCAGCTTTCTTTGGTGTCCTGCCCCGGCCCGGTATTTCTGGCGAGCACTGAGGAGGGGCCTGGGGAAAAGAGACTGTGACGGAATGGGTGTGGCCTCCGCTGGGGTCCGGCCCGGTTCTTCCAGATGGTGACGCCGTCCCACACTCAGCCTGTGTGAGTTTATGGAAGTTCATCCGCTCGCACCTCGCCTGTTCCCACGGCAGCCTCCCTGCTCGTGCTCTGCGAGCGCGTGGCAGTTCCTGCGTCTCTCTCGTCTCTCCTCGGAGGGGCTGGGCGCTGTTTGGAATTCACGTCCCTTCATTTCCTTGTAATCTCAGCTCTCTTCATGGGCTCAAGACAAATTATGGTTTTGTAGATGACGCAGCTTTTTCTCATCGTTAGGTTGGGAGCGATGTTCTCTCGTGGCTTCCTACATCTTAAGCCTCAACTGACGTTTAAAAAACATCAAGGAAAAAAGGGAAATTAACTTTTTATTAATATATTCTTGATTCATGTTGCTTTCAGTTTTAAATATTGGATAGAGAAAGTTATCCCTCAAGACAGTTTCTTTTCAGATACGTATTGGCTATTTATTCCCACTTGTTATTGCTCATGAACTTAACTTTTTATAATGCTTATTGCTTTGTTCTATTTATAAAAATAACACATGTTCATTGTAGAAAATTTAGAAAATAGCATCTAAAGAAAACAACAAAATGAACCCAGAGTCTTCCAGCTACCTAGAAAAAGAGTTCTAACATTTTAATACATGTTTTTCTCCTCTTAGTTTTAAATATAATTAAGCACAAAATAACACATGCTTATAAAAAATTTCAACAATACAGAAAAATGCGGAGTTAGACATGTGAGAAGCCCTTTCTCCCTTGCGCGCCCCAGTCCTGTTCCTGAGACATGCCTAGCGTTGGCATCTGTGTACCTGGTTCAGGGCTCTTCCTGTGCGAACAGTCGGCCCTCCTTATCCTTGGCTCCCCATCCCTGGATTCAACCAACTGAGGGTTGAAAATATTTGGGGAAAAAAACAATAAAAAGTAATAA
>NW_012135992.1:199012-313916 GCF_000956105.1 Propithecus coquereli
CACAAATACACAAAGCCTTCAAGTCCAGATGGCTTTGCCAATAAATATCAAACAAATATATAAAAAAAGAATAACCTCAATTGATAAAAGCACCTTAATCTTGACACAAAACCTGACAAGAACCTAATAATAAATAAAAAATACAGTATAATGTTTATGTTGCATTAGGTACTATAAGTAATCTAGAGGTGATTTAAAGTATAGAGGAAGATGTATGTAGGTAATATGCAAATATTGCCCCATTTGGACCTGAGCACCTGCGGGGACGTGGGGGTGGGGGCCCGGCACCAATTCCGGCAGACATGAGGGACGACTGCACTGCTCATGTAGCAACACACACGTGCGCCACATTCAGGCGGGGCTCGCGCTGGCGGCCGTGCAAGGGCATGGTTGCCCTGAGACGGGGGATCCCTTAGACTGGTCTCGTCCCGGTTCCAACCCTGTTCCCCAATCCAAGCCTTGCGTTTTGCTTAAAGCAGGCCTCACGCGCTTCTTGTTGTGGTTACTTTGCTTCACCGCGTCACACTCACCTTTACGCTCTCTGATTATTGCTAGGTTTCGTCCCTCTCTTTTCCTGTGGCTAAAATTCCAGTTACTCATGACTCCAGTGTTTCCTGCTGCTGTTCTTGGGCTTCTGGTTAGAAGACATTTCCCCGGCAGATGACAGTGTCCGTCTCCCCCTCGAGAAGACTTACTCTACTGACTTATTTTCTCATGAAGTCTGACGGGCTGGAATTGCTGGCCCTCGGTAACGGAGATGGGAAATGGCGTTTTACCCACATCAGCTCTTCCACTTTAATCGTCTTGGATACTTGAATAGAAAATTGTCCGTTTCATGGGGATTTTCTAATTGATCGGCAGAAAACTGTGCACAGCATCTTAGGTGTTGAGAATCCTCTCTGCATCTGTTACGTCCCCTTCTGCTTAATTCAATCTATTTGGTTTTATTGATTAGATTTGTCAGAGATTGACTGGTGTTTATTTATTTTTAGAGAATCAGCTGTTAGTTTAAAGCACTCTATGGTTTTTCTCTTTCTTATTCATTAATTTCTAGTTATATTCTCACCGTGTCCTTCCCCCACCGCCAGTAGCGCCTGATCAGGGAGGAAGGGGCCACATAGCGGTTTGCGCATCAGAAAATGTTTCATGCTCTGGTTTCTCTTCAGAGCATGTAAATCTTTCAGCTTTTAGGAAATGTGTTTCCTGGGCTGTCACCGGCATCCTTAAGCAGCAGCATTCCACAGCGATTAAATCTAGGAAATAATGGATTAAATAGGGTTCACTCCTTTGGTTTTTCCCAGAAATTTTCTCAGAACCCTAAAAGTGCCAAAGTCCATTTAGAATGTCTAAGGGAACATTCTTACATGTTTCCTTGTAAGAACATTCCAATGTCTAAGGAACATTGTTTACATTCCCCCAAAACCCATTAATTAGAATACAGAATCCCTTTTTTCCCCTCTGACCTTCTTTTGGGCCTAAAATGCTAGGAATTCACTCTGGGAAATGCTCCCCGACACGGCCGGGGGTTACGCTTGCTCTTTCCAGCCTCTCTCTGTCTCTCTCCACCAAGCCCGTCTGAGATCATCTTGGATCCCAAGTCTACTGTGTCCAGGTGTCCTCCAGATGTTTGAGAAACATCTACCATGATGCTGCTGCTGGTGACAAGGGCACACCATGTAGCTCCAGAGCGTTACAGAGCGGCTCACAGCCCATTGCTCCTCCGCTCTCTGTCTGGCAGCAGGACAGACCTCCTTCCAGCTCCACTTTACAGATCGCGCGGAGAGCTAATGATACCCGGGCTCAGCACGTTACACACTTAAAAGGCAGGGTAAGAACAGCACCGAACTCAAGAGCTCATGAGGTTACGGTGAATGCTCACGAAGTACCAGCTCGGTGTGAAGTCCCCAGCAGGCCACACAGGGCCTAAATGGCTACAGGCGGAGGAGCCCAGTGTTAGGGTCTATGGGAGATAGCCTGCTCTCTCGCTTCTGTCAGTGTGCTTAAGCAAAGAATAAACGGGGAAGGGGGAGGAGGGTACGCTTCACACAGCTGCAAGCGTCAACGAGATAAAGTAACTGCTAGCCCAGAGGGCCGGAACGCCCTGGAGCACTGAAACGCCCAGGGGTGCCTCATGGACCCAGATAACAGGGAGTAGCATGTACTCTGACGTAAAACAAAATGTTAAATGTATTTTTGACTAAGATTAATAATGATTAATGCTGATCTAGGCTTCCTTAGCCCTGCTTGCGCAGATAGATGACTTTACAGGATGTGGTTTTTGCCTTTAAAAGAGCCAGTCTCCCCTGGCTCGGGGCTGCTCTCTGTGCTGCTGCCTCTCGGCGGTGCGGAGGGTGGTCACTGGCCAGCTAATAAAGACTCGCAGTTTGGCTCAATTCGGTCTCTCGGTGGTCACTTCCCGCACTCCGTCCCACAACACCCAGGTTCAAATGCAGACAGTGTGGCTCCAAAATCGTGCCGTCATCATTTTTTTTTAAAAAGAACTATAACCTTTATAACTCTTTATCCTTTCTTAAATGAAATCTCATGGAGGTCTCACATACCTGTGGCTGGATAATATTTAAGACATTCATTTGTATTTTTTTTCCCTCCTGTATTTTCCTCTCTTTTCCCTCAGATAAGCACCACGCAGTTAGGCATCTTCTCTGGTTATAGGATAGAAGAGAACAGTATAGTAGAGGAAGCAGAAATTTACCAGCGACACGTTCTGGCTTTTGTTCCAAAACCCAAGTTCAGATAGAGAAGAGGCTTCCCCAGTTAGGAGTAGAGTGATTTGGGAGAAACAAGAGGGGCAAGGTAAACCCGTTTACTGAATAGAAATGTCCTGGGGTGGGGGTGGGGAGGGGAATGAGAGCAGAGGGACACTGAGTCCTGTCACTTGGCAGAGCTCCTGCAGGGGGTCAAATTTCAGGAGACAGGGCTTCATGGTGCTTCAAGTGATGGTGGACCACACAATTCAGACCCGCCGCCCCACTGAAGACAAGGAAACAGCTGGATAGAAGATTTTAAGATCTCCCTAGAAGCATAAAACAGTAATGAGATATGAATAAAATCTGAAAAGAAGGAAATTCAGAAAGGTATCTAGTAAAAATATCCTTAAGAAACAAAAGGGCAATTAAGACATTCTCAAATGAAAGAAAATGAAAAGAATTTATTGCCAATAGACATACCATAAAATCGTGGCTAGAGGAAGTTATTGAAACAGAAAGAAAATAATAAAAGAAGGAATTTTGAGATATCAGGAAGGAAGAACAAGGAAAAATGAACCCAATAGACTTTCCTTCTCTTGAATTTCTTAAACTGTGTTCAAGGGCTGAAGCCAAACTTATAAAATTGTGCAATGTGGCTCTCAATGTATGCAGAAGAAAAATTTAGGACAATTACATTTTAAGTGGGTGGGTAAAGGGGCTTCAAGAGGGGTAAGCTTTCTGTATTTCACTGTTACTAGTAAAATGTTGACACCCATAGACCATAATAAGTTGTGTATGTATATTGTAATGCCTAGAGCATCCACTAAAAAGTCTACGCTGAGAAGTACACACAAATAGACTATAGATAAGTACAAATGTAAGTATAAAAACAGTTCAAGTGCCCCACAGAGATGCAGAGAAAATAAAACAGAGAAACCAAATTAGAGGGAACACATAGAAAAAAAATAAAATGGCTTAAGCTCTGAAATATTAATAATTACATTAAATGTGAATAGTCTAAATACACTAATTAAAAGACAGATTGGCAAAGTGGATTTAAAAAAATGACCCAACTATATGCTGTCTAAAAGAAACTCACTTCAAGTAAAACTTTATTAAAAAGTTGAAAGTAAAAGGGAAGAAATATGAAGAGGAAATAAAAACATTTTTGGACAGACGAAAATTAAGAGAATTCATTGCTAGTAGATAGACCCGTGTAAAGAAAATGCTAAAAGATGTTCTGTCGGCATGAGGAGAACGAACCCAGCTGAAGGCAAGACCTACAGCGAGGGCGAGGGATGGACGTGTAGGCACCTGGGGACATAAAGACAATGTCACCACAGTGCAATGCCACTGCACACCTGTCAGAATGCTGTCATCAAGAAGACAGTAACAAACGTCGGTGAGTCTGTCAGTCCCTTTGTGCTGTTATAAGAGAAAATCACAGACTGGCTAATTTATGAAGCGCAGAAATTTATTTCTCACAGTTCTAGAGGCCGGAAAGTCCAAGATCAAGGTGCTGGAGGGTTGGTGTCCGGAAAGGCTGCTCTCAGCTTCCAAGATGTTGCCTCGTGGCTGCATCCTCAGAAGGGACAGAGGGCAAACCGAGGGCGAGAGAGCACTCCCTCAACCTTAAGGCCTTTTATAGGGGTGCTATTCCCATTCACGGGGGCAGACACCTCCTGACTTAATCACCCCAAAGGCTACATTTCTTAATACTTTTGCATTGAGGACTAAGTTTCGACATGAATTTTGGAGGGGACCTCATCATTAAAACAAAGCAGCGAGGATGTAGAGAAACTAGCACCTCATGCATTGCCGGTAGGAATGCGAGGTGGTGCCGCCACCTTGAAGAACAGCCTGGCAGTTCTGCAAACAGTTGAACGGGAAGCAATTCCACTTGTATGTGTGTACACAAGAGAATTGAAAACATGTTCACAGAAAAACGTCTACACAGAGGTTGACAGCAGCATATTCATAAAAGCCAAAAAGTGGAAACACCCAAACATCCATCAATAGTGAACAGAAATAAAAAGGGGGTATATCCTTGCAATGCAATATTATTCATCCATAAAAAGGAATGAAGTGCTGACATATGCCACAGTGTGGACACCCATGAAAACATTACGCTAAATGAAAGAAACCAGACACAAAAGACCACGTAGTATATGATCCCACTTATACGAAATGTCGAACCAGGCAATCTTATAGGGACAGAAAGTAGACTGGTGTGGCGAGGGCGTGGGGGAATGGCAGCCGGAGTTGGGGGCGGGTAGTGGGGAGTGGACACTATGGGTACACGGTTTCTTTTGGAATGACAAAAATGTCCTAAAATTGATTATGGCGATGGTTGTAGAACTCTCGCAATAAACTTAAAAACATTTGAATTGTACACTTTAAACAGGAGAACTTCATGGTGTTAAAATTATATTTTGATAAAGCTGTTATTAAAAAATCTAAATGAACATGGACTGTATATACATTCTTACGGAACTTAAAATACACGTGGAATTATTAATAACATACACAAGTGCAAGAATATGTAAGTTGGGAAGGTGGTAAATGGCGTTAGAAAGATCTGAGGTCCTTGCATTGCCTGGGGAAGTGGAAAGGTAGCAGTAGCATTTGGTACTAAGAAGTAAAGGAGGGCCATCAAAATTTCTAGGGCAGCCACAACAGAACAGTCAAACTAAGAGGGGGCAAAAACACAATAATAGAACATAATCAATCCCCAAAGGCAATAACTGAGAGAAAATGAGCACAGAGGAGGTTATACAAACAAAAACACAAAGTAAGGTAACAGATTTAAACCAGAAAATTGACTAAAATTAAATGGGCCAGATTCTCCAGCTGAAAGACAAAGGTTGTCAGAATGATTTTGCAAAACTCCATGTGCTAGTTACACGAGATACATCTAAAGCTTAAGGAACAGAGAAGTGGAAAAAGGACGGAAAAGCATCCACCATGCAAACGCTGACGAAAAGAAAGTCCGTGTGGCTTTATTACTAGTAGGCGAAATAGCGTGAAAGGAAAAATCACCGGAACATAAAAACAGTTTATGATAAAGGTTATATTCACCAGAAACGTGTGGCCGTTTTATGTTTGCATGTAGCTCACGACATAGCCTCGATACAGCGAAAATGACAGAAACGCAAGGAGGAGCAAAAAATCCCACAGTCATGGCGCGAGATCTCGGTAATTGACACAACGAGCAGACAGAAATCAGTGTGGTTTCAGAAGATTTGAAATACACAATCAACAGACTCGACCTAACTGGCGTATGAAGAAACGAGCACCCCACTGCAGAAGGCCTCATTTTCAAGCACACATGAAACATTTTTTAAAAATTGACCTTATTTTTGGCCATAAAACAAATCTGAATAAACGTCAAAGGATTGAAGTCACACAGAAGAATCCGACACAAAGTAATAACTTTGAATTAAAATATACTCATGTAAGTAATTCATAGGTCCAGGAAAAAATCCCCATGCAAATTAGAAAATGTTTTGAATCGAATGGAAATGAAGCAAGGCACATCCAAACATACGGGTGGCAGCTAGGCAGTGCTTGGAGAGAAAGTTACAGCCATGAGTGTTTGCTTTGGAAAATAACTAGGCTGAAAATTAACGAGCTAAGCATAGAGTCAAGTGCTTAACACAAGAATTCCTGGCCAGCTGCAGGGATCGGAGCACCTTCAGCGTGAACACCGACCTGCAGGGCCTGCCCGGTGTGCTGCTGCCGAACCCAGCCCCGGACTGCGCCAGGGCAGGGCCGGTGCTTCCCTGATGCTGCAGCGCCGAGCCCCACGGCCCAGGGGGTGAGGTTCTCTGTCCTGGACTCTGATGTCCATCCTGCTCAGATCTTTGTGCGATTCCACAGAGTGGGCAACAGCTGGCCGCCCTCGCAGGCCTGCTGCCGTCTCTGAATTCCCTTTGCACGCGCTGCTCCCGCGAGCCTGGGCTGCGTGTCATCCGGCCGTTCACCCTCGTCCAGACTGATTGAAAGGTCTCCGGAGAAGCTGGTCAAGGAAAAAAAAAAAAAAGGGAAAAGGCACAGAAACCAAACCAGGAATGGAAAGGCGGACGCTCCGGATCTCGCAGACATTAGGAAGAAGGTACGAGAGGTGGCGAGCTGAATGATGACCTCCAAGCACATCCAGGTCCTCATCCCTGGAGGCTGCGAGTGTGAACGTAGATGGCAAAAGTGACTTTGCAGGTGGGATGGTTATCCTGCGTTCCCTGGTGGGCCCGAGTGTGATCACAGGTGTTCTGAAGAGCGGGCGGCAGACAGAGGTTTGACGGTGGAGGAGAAGATTGTGTAAGGATGGGCGCAGAGCCTGCAGCGAAGCACTTTGAATGTGGGGTCGGTGGCTGCAGGCGAAGCCATAGAGGTGGCCCCTCTATGGCTCCAAAAGGTAGGAACGGAAGGGAGGCTTCTCAACCCAATAAAAGGGCATCTCCGAAAAACTCACAGCAAACACCATCAACAGTGAAAACCTGGGTGCTTTTCCCTTAAGAGCAGGAGCAAGACAAGGATGTCCACCCCCAGCCCTTCTAGTCAACATCGCACTGGAGGTCCTAGCCAGCGCAATGAAGAAGAAGAGAGGCATCTGGGCTGGAAAGGAAGAGGTAAAATTCTTTCTATTTGCAGATGACATGGTCTTGTATGCTGAAAATCCTAAATGATTCACTAAAAACTATTAGAGCAAATAAATAAGTTTATCAAGTTTTCAGAATACGAGATCAATAAAATAACAGAAACCATGGTCGAGGAAGTTCCCTTTCATTCCTAGAGTTTTTTTAGTGTTTTTATCATGAAAGGATGTTGGGGCCGGGTGCGGTGGCTCACGCCTGTAATCCTAGCTCTCTGGGAGGCCGAGGCGGGCGGACTATTTGAGCTCAGGAGTTTGAGACCAGCCTGAGCAAGAGCGAGACCCCGTCTCTACTAAAAATAGAAAGAAATTAACTGGGCAACTAAAAATATATACAAAAAATTAGCTGGGCATGGTGGCGCATGCCTGTAGTCCCAGCTACTCGGGAGGCTGAGGCAGGAGGATCACTTGAGCCCAGGAGTTTGAGGTTGCTGTGAGCCGGGCTGACGCCATGGCACTCTAGTCCGGGCAACACAATGAGACTCTGTCTCAAAAAAAAAAAAAAAAAAAAATGAAAGGATGTTGGATTTTTGTCAAATGCTTTTTATGCATCTATTGAGATGGTCATGTGGTTTTTATTATTTTATTGATATATGTATTATATTAATTGTTTCTAGGTGTTAAATCAGCCTTGCGTTATAGGGATAAATTCCAATTGGTCATAGTGGATAATCCTTTTTACATATTGTTGGATTCAGTTTGCTAGTATTTTATTGAGGATTTTTGTGTCTATATTCATAAGAGGTATTTGTGGTTTTCTTGTGATGTCTGATGTCTAGTTTTGATATCAGGGTAATACTGGCCTCATAGAGTTGTGAAAGTTTTCTGTCTTCTTTAAGCAACGAACAATCTGAAAATAAAGTTAAGAAAATAATTTATTTCCAATAGCATCAAAAAGAACAAAATACTTAGGAGTACATTTAATAAAAGAAGTGCAAAACTTACACTCTGAAAAATTACAGAACACTGTTGAAAGAAATTACACAGGATCTAAATAAAAAAGCACATCCCATGTTCATGGATCAGAATAATTAATATTATTAAGATAGCAATTCTTCCAAAACTAATCTACAGATTCGATATAATCCCTATCAAATTCCAGGCTTGATTCTTTGCACAAATTGACAATCCGACCTTAAAATTCACACAGATGCTCACGGGATCCAGAATATGTGAAATACTCTTGGACATGAGGAGCAGAGTCAGAGGACTCCCTCATCCTAATCCGAAAACTTGCTCCTGAGCGACAGTAGTCAGGACGTGGTGGTGTGACACAAGCGTGGGCATACATTGCAGATCAACGGAGTAGACTCGAGAGTCCAGAAACAAACCTTCACGATTAGTCAGCTGATTGTGCCACAGATGTCAAGACCATTAAATGGGGAAAAACAGTCTTTTCAACAAATGGTGCTGAGACAACTGAATATCCACGGCAAAAGAGTGGACCACTACTTGATACCACATACAAAAGCACAAGCGAGCAAAGAAAAAGTAGGCAATCTGGGCTTCATCCAAGGAAGATACACTTTCGTGCTTCACACCCTCGAGAAAGTGAAAAAACATCTCAGAGAATGGGAGAAATTTTTTTCCAATGGCGTATCTGATAATGGCCATATGTTCCATTGTATAGATATATTTTGTTTATCCACTCATCAGTTAACGGACACTTGGGTTGTTTCCACTTTTTGGCCCCCACACTACCATTCATCTGTAAACCCACCCCCAAAAACATAGCTCACTGTTACTCCACTCAAGGTCTTTTACGAGGACCCAGGCCATCAGTTCTATTTCAGGCTTAGTCCAAGGACACTGTGTCTCCATGAGTGATTTTTTGGGAAGACAGAGTGTAACAGTTTTACTGAGATTTAATTCGCACCGTACAATCCACCCATTTAAAGGGTGTTGCAGTCCAGTGGTTTTTAGCAGATTCACAAGTTACGCAACCATCACCAGAATCAATTCTAGAACATTTTATCACCCCAAAAGAAACTCCTTCCCTTTATTGTCACTTCCTAATCCCCCCGTCTTTAGGCTTCCTTAGTCTACTTCCTGTCTTTATGGATCTGCCTATTGTGGACATTTCATTTTAATGGAATCATATGACAGGTGGCCTTTTTTGTCATCTTCTGTCGTGAGCTTGTCACGAGGGCCGTCCATGCTGTGGCGTGTGTTAGCACTTCATTCCTTTTTATTGCCAGACTACATCCCACTGTGTGGACAGACCGCATTTTGTTCATCTGTCTGTCAGCTGATGGACATCTGGATTGTCCCACTTTTTGGCTATTAAGAGTAATGCTGCTGTGAGCCTTTGTGTACCAGTTTTCGTGTGGACATAGGTTTTCATTTCCGTTAGGTATACACCTAGGGGCGGCATTTCTGGGCCATACAGTAACTCTATGCTTGGTCTTTGGAGGAACCAACGAATCGTTTTCCAAAGTGGCTGCACCATTGTACACTCCAGCAGGGAACGAGAGTTCCAATTTCTCTGCATCTCCACGAACACTTATTATCTGTCTTTTTTATTACCATTATCCGGTAGCCACATCTTGTCATGTTTGACTTGTGTTTCCCTGATGGCTAATAATGTTGAGCCTCTTCTCCTGTGCTTGTTGGTCACTGCATGTCTTCTTTAGAGAGGTATCTGTTCAAATCCTGTGCCCATTTTTTATTGGGTTTTGTCTTTTTATTGTTGAGTTGCGTTCTAGATACAAATCTCTTATCAGATAGTTCCCAAAAATTTTCTCCCATTCTGTGAGTTGTTTTTTCACTTTCTTAGTGATGTCCTTTGAAGCACAAAAGTTTTTTTAATCTTGAGGAAGTTCATTTGTATATTTTTTCTTTGGTTGCTTGCACTTTTGTTGTCGTATTTAAGCAACCACCGCTCAACAGAAGGTCATGAAGATTTACCCCGAAGTTTTCCTCTGACCACTGTATAGTTTTAGCTCTCAGGTCTTCGATTGATTTTGAGTGGGTTTTGCGTACAGTGTGAGGCAGGGGGGCAACGCCATCCCTTTGCGTGTGGATGTCCGGCTGCCTCAGCCCATTTGTTGAAATGATTACTCTATTCTCTGTTGGATTATTTTGGCACCCTTGGAAAAAACCAAATAGTCTGGGCGCTTACTGTGGGCCAGGCTTTGTTCTTGGTGCTAGGGATACAGCTGTGCACAAAACAAAGTCCCTGCCCTTGGGGAACTTATTAATATATTCTTGGGGACAGGGGCAGTAAGGAGACAGACATTAGACAATGAAGGAACAAAAGCGTGGTATGTCAGGACGGGACAAGTGCCCCGTAGGGCAATCCCACGTGGTAGCGGGAAGGAGCAGTGAGCAGTGGGAGGGGCGGCAGGCGGGTGATCAGACTTCAGCAGAGACCTCCTCACAGGGAAGGAGGGAGCCAGATGGGTGTGAGGGGACAGCGCCCCAGGCAAAGCAGGGACACATGGGAAAGCCCAGTGTCGGGACTGGGAGGGCCAGGCTAACCGCCCTTAATACGCCGGAGTCTCTCCTGCCAGATTTTTCCATTGCAATTATGTCTGTGTGCTGTGCGTGTGTGTAAAGACATAATCATTTTTAGTAGAAATGAGATCATGCTTATAACCACTCTTTCATAACCTGCTTTGGAAACTTAGCAGTATGTGTGGAGCATTTTACCCTCCAAATGAACATTGCTATATTGCCGGGCACCACCCTTTTTAACGTCAACCCCTTAGTTCCTGGCACATTTTTGCTGTGGGAGCGATCTGCTTTGCCCATACGCCCTGACGTACGTGCTCAGGACAAATTCCCGGAGGTGGGCTTTCCGAGCCGAAGGGCGTGCCGTTTACCTGAGTTACTGCTTTCATTGTCAGTGCTCAGGGAGGCGCGAAGGCACTTGGTTGCTATAGGCCGGAAGGGGCACAGAACCAATGTCCCCTCCTGAGCCTCTCTGAGGCTCTCTGGGATTCTTAGGGCAGCTTCTGTCCACCTCCAGGGTCTGGGAAGGGAAGGATCACGGCCGCAGCTCTGTCCTGAGCTGAAGGGTTTGCTGACTGCCCGACTCCTGGGACCTGCCTCGCAGCCCTGCTGGCGCAGGGTCCCCTCCAGACCCCAGGGGCCCAGGCAGGTGACACCCAGGCACAGGCCTTTTCCCCGGCCCAGTCTCCCCTCCCTAGGAAGAGGTCTCTTTCTCCAGGAATATCCCAAAATCAAAGAGCGAGCTGTGCTGGAGGAGAACTTCAGGCTGGAATTCGTCCCTTTGGTGGCTTTAAAAATAGACCAGCCATTACGTAGGTAGTATGTTAACGCAAGGATTAGCATAATACGGTAATTGGCTCAGAGGCCACGGGCCCACCTCACCTTTGGGCTCCCTGTCCCCGGACTGGACCCTGGCAGGAGTCAAATCCACGTGTCCTTAAAGCAAAGGGTTTGCACGGCACAGAGGGAGGAGGAGTGGAGGCCCCGAGGGGCGGGGGCGTCTCGGAGATGCGGCGCTCATCAGAGCCGCGAGCGCATCCGCCCGGACCTGGCGCAGCGGCGAGAGATAATGGGAAATTTTGGAATATAATTAACGTAATGGGAGTCCTCCGGCTCCGCGGAGCTCAATTTGCAGGAGCGACGCTTCAAGCCGTGGCTGTTCATCCCCCCGCGGAGGCCGGTTACACAGAGATAAGGGCAAAGCCGCCGTGCGGTCTGAGCGGCGATTTGTCTTGGAGACGATCCCGAGGGCTGCGTTTAAGGGGGGCGTCATCACCAGACACGGTGGGGAAACGAACGGTCTGCTCTGACGACCGGCCCCGGAGTGCTCGTGATCAGACTCTGGCAGTCTTGCTGAAATCGCCAGACACCTGAATCCACCCAGAAGCAGGAGTCCAGGTGGGGGTCAGGTGACCCGGCTGCTCTCTGCCCGCCCTGGGGGAGAAGGAGCTGTGCCTTTGGAGGTCGCCAAAGAGGGAATAAGCTCCTGGTGGTGGATGCTGCCAGTTGCTTAGCTAATGCCCACTCTCCTTGTTTTGGTCACAGTCGGAATACGCCCATTTAAAGCACTTGCTCTCCCAGCCTTCCTTGCAATTAGTGCTCTTGGCACTGTTGTGGTCAAAAAGATGTGAGTGGAAGTCACTGGAGATGGCTTGTGGGAAAGCTTTATAAAAGGACAAAAAAGAGTTAGCTGCCATTTTCCTTTATGTGACCTTTGTGTCCTTCCTCCTTCCTGGAATGCAGAGGTCGTGTCTTGATCTTAGCAGCCATTTTGTGTCCATGAGGATCCAAGTCCTAGGCTGAAGAGGACAGAGTGAAAGAACAGAAGCCTGGGCATGGATGGTATTGTTGGACTGAACCAGCCAAACTCCATCTCTGGACTTTTCCATGAGACAAAACAAGCCCCTTACTTGTTTAAGCCATTGGACTTGTACTTTTCTGCTATACTCTGTTGTACTAGTGGGCTGGTCCACCTCTCTGGAGTTCAGGCAAGGTGCTGGCTGGAGATGGCAGCCTAGGAATTATCCCCACTCAGGTAGGAAATGAAACTCTGCAATGTGCGAGGCCTGCTAGGGTGAGGAGAGGAGGGCCCAGAGAAAGCCCAGGATGCTGGCAGTACAGAGAGGCGGGCTGGGGAACCAGAGCCCTCCAGAGGGTGAGGGGAGGCAGAACATGGAGAACGAGGTGTGCAGACCCCAAGGATCTCCTGTTTCTCAGCCCCTCTTGGTGTCCTCTCCTGGGTAATCAAAGGTGCTTTACCCTCAAGGGCCCCTAAGTGAATCCATCCTCCAAATCCAGACATCCTCTTCCTCGTTCTCCATCTCAGTGGCTGACCTCATCACCACCCACATCTCTCGGCTCCTCCCCGACACGCCTCCCTTGGGACGCTCCTCTCTCCCCTCCGCTCCATCTTCCCCATCGCAGTCTAAGCTGCTGTCACCTCCCGCCCGGACCACCACAGGGTCCTCCTAACAGCAGTGCACCCCCACCCAGCCGACAGAGGGCTTTCCAAAAACCTTCCTGGTATTCCTTTGCTTAAACCCTTCAGTGCCTTCCCGTGGCCCTCCTGCTGAGACCCAGATTCCTTGACGTGGACGGCAAGACCTGTTATGATCTGGCCCCTGTGTTCCTCCCCATTCCTGTCCTAGTCCCCACTGCAGGCCCTTCAGGTGATTCTGTTACCAAATGAGTCATGATCTTCTAGGAATCTGAGCCTGTGTTGTTCCTCCTTCCTGGAACGCCTTTCCCCGGCCCTGGTGAGCTCCTGCTCATCCACGGGAGCTCTGGCAAGTGCTTCCTCCTGAAGGCCTGGCTTCCAGGGCGAGAGTCTGTTGCAGTTTCCCCTTCATTCCTGTGGCACTTGGCTTGAACCCAGTGAACTGAGAAACTCAGCAACGGCACCATCGCGAATCAGGTCCATGCCCACAATCCTCACCAGAACGTGGGCTCCTTGATATCAAGAGCCACGTCTGGGTGAAAGTGCCCGGGCCCGGGCTGGGGTTGCTGCTCAGTGAGTCGCTGTTGGGTGGCGGGTGGGTGGGTGGATGCGTGGATGGATGGAGGGAGGGATGGGTTGATGAGCTAAGTGGATTCACAGATGGACAGGTGGATGGACAGGCGGGTGGGCGGATGGGTGTGTAGATGGGTGGATGGATTACTGGGTGCATGCGTTCTCTTGTCCCCTTCCTCTGCCTTATTTGTCTCTATAGCGCTTAGCACCAGCTGTATCATAAACACTTCTTATTTCTTGTTGATTGTTCATCTTTCCAATCTAGAACGTAAGCTTCATGAAGACAAACCGTCTTGTTGATGATTATTTTCTCAAAGCCTGAAATTATTCCAGACACATAGTAGCTGCTCAGTAAATGTTTGATGAACAAAGAAACGAGGCAGAGGTCTGGAAGGAGGGCCCAGGTCCTCTCTCACCAAGCCGGGGGCACTTTCGGGATCCAGTTGAAATGAAGGGGACACAAAGGGATGCCGAGACTCAGGGCCAGTCCAGGTCCAAATGGGGAACAAGGTTCCCCCCAGCAGCCCTAATCCTCGCCAAGTGCGAGCCCAGCGCATGTGGGGTGGTGAAGGAACAAGAGGAGGAATGAGGTTCTCGTGAAGGGAAACTTCTACACAGGAAGTGGGGAAGGCTTCCTGGAGGAGGCACTGTCTGAACCAGGCCTGGGAGGACACATGGGATAAAGGCGGGCAGACACAGGCGTGGAGGAGCAGGGGTGGCAGGGCTGGTTTGGCTGCAGAGCCGGGTGCAGCGGACGGAGGGAAAAGCAGGTGGGGAGCAAGCCCCTTGTGACGTCTCAGAAAGACCCGGGAGCACTGGAGAAACAGGCTAATGTGGGTGGTGCTCTTGGGAGGGCCCTATGACCCGCTAACAATAGGCGTGCGCCTGGAGCTGCGCCCAGAGATTAGCTCAGGGACGGGCATGTGACCGAAATTGGCCAATCAGGATCTTCTCTGAGACTCTCTCTGGCTTCCTGGGGAGAAAGAGTCTCTGAGTTTCTAGGGGTGAGAAGCTGAACCAACTTCCCAGCCGGGGAAGACGATGTCTATGGAGTAAGGCCCAGCCACAGAGGAAGAAGGAAAGGGAGGAAAGCCTACATGCTACATCGGGCCCCTGGAAAAGTGGGCCCTGGAGCAGAGCCGGTGACAGACTTCTGAACTGCGGGCAGCTGGCAGGACAGGAGTGAGGCGCCGGCCTCTCGGGGGGGGCCCTCGGGGTGACCCGCCCTTGTCCCTTGGGAGCAAAGCAGCTGCTGACCACCCCCGGGATCTCGCAGAAGCTGGGGCCTCGAGTGTCTGGAAGGAGGACGTGGGAGGAGGGCTGCGCCGTCTCGGCCCCGCGCCTCCAGGTCTGGTGCAGCCCAGGCGCACGCGGTGCCCGGCAAGCGCGCAGCTGCGCGGGGACGAGCAGGTGCAGGCCGGAGGCAGTGTGTGCAAATTGTGGGCAAGGCCTTCCGGGTCCATGGTGTCTGGCATAGACGAGATGCTCAAAAAATATTGAACAAATGAACAAATGGGACAGATCTCAGTTTTCATCCTACTACCCAACCCTGGGCAAATTACGTCAGCTCTTTGGGACTCAACTTCCTCGTCAGTAAGATGGGGCTAATAATACAAGTCTCGCAAGGATACATTTTTAAAATGTAGCGTGCCTAGCTGAGTGCTGTGCCTCGCAGGTGCGCAGAATGTCCCTCTAGTTTAACCCAACCCGAGGGGTTCGATTTCCTCCCTCCCATTCGGCGACTGGCTTGGTGGCCGCGTTCCTGAGGGGAATTCTAAGGGGCGTTCCCAGATGGGGCTGCACGGCATTCTCGGCTCCCACACGGAGCGACTGTGAACCGGCCCCTGCCGCCCTGCAGCCTGGGAAAGGCCGCGCAGAGGCTGTCTCTGTGGCACGGCGGCATCTGTGACTCACCACCCTCCGTCCCAGCGCCGCCCTCACAGCTGGTGGTCTGGCCGCCGGGACTCTGGCAGGACGGCCGGACAGGACGGCCTCGGACGGTCAGCTCAGGCTGCCAGACTGGCCTCCAGGACCCTGTGCGCTGGTCTCCTGAGGGTGAGCCTGGGGGGCCCCAGCCAGGGGACCCCTGGTGCCCTGCCTGGCCTGTCGCTGGCTGAGCTGAGGTTGCCCACGTGCTGTGACATTTCCTTCCTGAGCCATAGTTTCCTCGTATGTGATGTGTGCGGGGGCCAGGATGGACCAGGCGGTCCTCACGGAACCTCCTGGCTCCTGCGTCCGTTCCCCTCATGCGAAGCCAGCGCTGCTGCCCTGACGTCCCCTCTGATGCGTCGGCTCTTTCCTGGTCCTTTCGCCCTACCCCCGCCCCGGCCAGTGCCTCCCTGTGATGAGATGACTATCGAGGGTGATGTGGGAGCCCAGTGTGCTGTGGTTGCGAGCACACTGCCCTGGTTTGGGACATAAAGGCCTCCCTAATCCACTGAAGCCACCCCCCTGCGGCCCCCAGACCTGAGCATTTTGCTTTTGGGATTACCATGATTCCGAGCACAGCGGGTGGGCAGTGCCAGCATGTGTGCCGGCGTGCTTGGGGGGAGGGACGGCCCCATGGCACCGAGGGGCACCCAGAGGTTTCTTCTAGGCTTGAGAATGGCCTGAGCCCGCACAGCACCCTAAAAGGCAGGGCTGTCGGTGGCAACGTCATGCACCTCAGCAAGCCGGGAAAGGCCAGGGCCAGACGTCTCCTGGATCTGACCGCCCCGCCCTGGGCACCACCCAGCCCTGCGGGGAGACAGACACGCACAGAGCAGCCTGGAAGGGCTGTGGGGCCACACGGTGGTCTGTTCCCCCAGGCATTCCGGGGTTCACAGGAGGAGTGATCCATTCTAGCACGTTCTCTCGTTATCCAGGAACCTGCGAGGCGGGCGGCCTTACCTCTAGTTTATAGGTGAAGATTCCAAATCCCAGAGAATGAGTCAACCAGCCATTTCCAGACTGAGCCAGGTGAACAGACACCCAGCACTGGTGGCACAGAGGGAGCTTGCCACTCTCCCATTCCCGGGGTGCGGGTGGACCGCGATTCAGCGCATCCTGGCTGGCTTCCCCCGAGTGACTCGACTTGGGTCTGTGGGGACAGGTTTGGGTCTGCTCCTGGCTGGGGCCACCGAAGGAGACCGTCCCGTGGCAGATCACCGGCGTGCAAACTGCAAGGGCGCTCTCGAGGCTGTGCCGCGCTCGTTTGATCCCATTGGCCACAGCAAGCGACCGGGCAAGCGAGGACCAGGTGGGGATCCCCCACCCACGCGGGCAGGGGGTCCTGGAATTCGTCCCCAATCGCGTGGCCCAGCCGCAGGGCTGGGATTTGAAGCCAAGCCAGACTCGGGGGCCTCAGCACCACCGGCCTCTCGTCTGAGGTCGTGCGCGAGGCCCCCGGCTCAGGGATATCCGTCCGTGACAGCTCTTCTGCCCCCCGTCTCCCGAGTGCTGTCGACTTAGCTCAGTGGGGTGACTTGGGTGTCGGAAAGCAAGGGCTGCCCCAACACACGGACAGCGCGTGGGAAGTGGCCAGAGCCGCCCTCTCGTGTCTCAAGTCTGGCTTTCGGAGGCTGCCCCACTCTGCGCCGCACGGCCAGGGCTCCTCACCTCTCCGGACCTCAGTCTACCCCTCCACAGAGTGGCGCTCACAGTGCTGCCTGGGTATTGGGCTGTGGTGACAAACGAAGGGACAACGAGACAACGGTGGCAGCCCTCGGAATGGCGTCCACCACCCCACGGGGCTCGGCGGTTCCGCTCCCGCTGGGTCTGGCCCGCACTTCGCATAGATCTTGCTTATCCATGCATGGGTGTCCCCACGGCAGCCCCCACCACAGCCCTCGAGGCCTCTGCTGCGCAAACGAGGAGATGTCAGCCTGAGGGTGTGACTCATTCTCTGAGGTCACGTAGCTCAGACTTGGCTCTGGCAGGAAGGGCTCCCGCCCGCCTGACCCCGGAGAGGGGATGCTCCACCCCCACGCCGGCGGCAGAGCTGAGGGCGGTGCACACGCGTGTGCAGGAGGGGCAGCACGTCCCCTTGTTCAGGGAGGCCAGCTCAGTCTGCAGGGCCAGACGGCCACCGACTGGGATGCCTTCCACGCCCCGGGGACGGTGAGTCAGAGGCTTAGGAGATGCGCGCGCAGGCCGGAGCTCCCTGGGAGTTGGGATGGCAGGGCCGTCTGCACGAGCGCAGAAGCAAGATGACTATGGTCACTTCGTTCATTCATTCAAATGGGCAGCTCCTAGAACCTTAGGGCAAATGAACCCCAGAACACAGCGTCCTCACAGAGAATCATCAGTTTCAATTTGCTTTCCCACCAGTGACGGGGAGCTCACTACCGGACAAGCCAGCCCCTCCCAGGACTAGATACCTCTGCTTGGGAAAAGTTATTTTCTTTCTTTCTTTTTAATTTTTTTTTTTTTTATTTTTCTCATGTTTGTTTCGCTATTATAAACAGTGCTCCCAGAAACATTGGCACACGCCTCCGGGAGTGCATGGGCAAGAGATTCTCTAAAAAATGTTGGCGGGAAATTACTGGGTGGGCTCGTCTTCAGATTTACTAGAAAACACCAAATTGTTTTCCAGAGTAATTCCGACAATTTACACGATGACTGTTTTATTAGTTTCTAGAAATTCTATTTGATTCTTTTTCAAATCTGCTTGAACACTTTTAACTAACTCGTATTTTTAATTGTCCCCCTGCTTTTTGCTTCTTTAATCATATTGAACAAACTTACTTTCTGTTCCTTGTCTAATACTTCTCAACTCTGAACACTTAGTGGGCTTGACTCAGCCGTGCGTGGCCTGTGCTTGTTCTTACTCGGGGGCCATTTCTCCGCGTGTGTAGCGACTCTCAGCTGTGAGCTGCTGCTTGTCTTTGGAACTGAACTTTAATTCCTCCAGAGAGGATTAGCATTTGTTTGTGGGAAGTCTGGAGAAAACCATTTTGTCTAAATGCTCAGCCTGAGCTTCTTGCAGACGGGGCCAGAAGCGTGAATTGGCCACATGCACTGGCCCGAGGGCTGGCTTGTGGTCATGGCCTGAGGTCGTTTCCCCACGCCATTTACAAAGGCCTGGCACTACGCGAGAGCACAGACTAGACCCGTTTCTTGCCATCTTAGGTTTCTGAGGCTCATTTTGGGTCACCGTGGTTTGTTGGTGACAGATACAGAGAAACTTCCTGAGCACAGAACAATGACGGTAGTATTCACCATTCACGGAGCGCCACTCCGTGCCGGACGCCTTCGTAGGTGCTGTGCATGTGACACTGATTTGTTAGCACGACAATCCTATGAGGTAGGTACTGGAATTGTCCCAGCCCCTTTACAGGCAAGGAATCGGAGGTCAAGGGCTGGCATACCCGGCCCAAGGTCCCCGGCTGGCTGGCCCGCCTCCGTGGGCGCCCCTGGGCTCCCAGCCTTCTGCGCTGAGTTTCTGTGGGTTCGGTGTTTGTTCCTGCTGCTGTTGTATCTTTCTGGCACCAGAGGCTTCGGGGGCCTGAGTCCCCACTGTGCAAGTGCTCACGGCGGTCCCCGCTCGAGCTCTTCAGAGTGCCTCCTGGGGGGCGGCCTGTCCCTCGCCGTGGTGGTGAGTCATGGCTCATGCCACCTTTGCGCTGAATTAGAGGTAGGGAAAGCGAGGGAGGAAGAACACCTCAAGCAAAATGCCATTTCATGTTGGCAGCCAGACAGCCTCTGCCCGCCTGACCGACAGACACTGCTGGAGTTCTGGTACAAGCTGAGGACAAAGTTGACAGAGCGAAAAAAGCCCTTTCCCAGAACAGACGGCCGTGTCTGGAGGTTCCTGCTCCCCGGCTTCCTCCAACGCACGCTGCCTGCTAGTCCTGCCTGGAGCGACGGTCCTCCCACCCTCTCCTGGGGCCAAAGACGGGCCGCCCACACAGCGACATCGGCCCGCGAGGCTGGCAGGTCATTGGCCTGAAGCTGCTGAGCAGCCGCACTGTGGGCTCTGGAGCTTCTGCAGTGTCTCAGCCCGGCGCAGCTGGAGCCAGTGAGGCGACCGAGCCCTCGGCTCTGCTGCCCTCTGGCCTCAGCCCACACTGCCTGCCATCCCTCCGCCCCTCCGAGATTCCCCGGCCCAGCGCTGGGTGGTGCTGGGGACACAGAGGAGCCACCCCCTCCTGCCCTGTGGGAGCCCCCAGTCTGCGGGGGGAGGGCTAAGGCACAGATAGAGATGTTGCAGCTGTGGGAGCCCAAGCTGGGGGGGCACGGAGGGCTCCCCAGAGAGGGTGTTAAAGGATGAGTGGGATGAATAGGTTCTCTTTCTTCTGAACCCGGGTCATTTCTGGTCAACTTTCAGATCTCAGCTCAAGATCACTTCCTCCGGGAAGCCTTCCCTGATCTCACTCGCCTCGAATCTGCTATGACAGATGGCAGCTCTGTGCCCCTCTTCTGCACAGCCTCTACCAGCCTGAGCTCTAGGAGGGCAGGGGCAGGAAGGCTTTGGCCTGGGAGAACCCTCCAGTATTTAGCAGGAGGCAGCATGCTGACGAAGAGTGTAGGCTCTGTCACTGCCTAGCAGCATGGCAAGGACCTTAACCTCTCTGGGCCTCTGTTTCCTCGTGTAAAAGGGGTGACAAGAGAGCTTAGCCCCCGGGGCTGTTGTGAGACGTCAGCGGGTAACAGAGGCAGAGTGCTGAGCATAAAGCACGTGTCCGAAGCACGTTAGCAACTTTTACTTCCTAGATGAGCGCCCGGCCCAGACAGGCGTCGGCTGAGTGAATGTGTGTTGACGGTGCATTAGTCCGCACACCTGTCTTGCTCAGTACTCGTCTGTGATCTTCCTTCCTCCTGACTGTGAGCCCCATGAGGGCAGGGCTGGCACGTCCTCAGCGCCTAGCACGGCCGGCGGGTCATCGGTGCCGGGGGAGGAGGACTACTACAAGTCACAGGCCATGCCGGGTCCCTCACTGGGGACCATCTGGGTTAAGCCTGCATGGCTCAGGGGCCCAGGGGTGACTAAGGCGGAGCTGGGATTTGAACCTGTGTCCCTGACTCTGAAACCCAGATGGGTCTGGGTCATCCCTGCTCATAGCAACTCGGGCCACTGCCTGTGACAGGTTTTCCCGCAATGTTGACATCGGAAGCTTCTTTATTTGCTTGGGGGGCCATTGTCTGAGTCCAGGCATTAGAAGTAAAAATAATATTGTTGGAAAAAAGTTGGGTACGGTGACACGTGCCTGTCATCCCAGCTACTCAGGAGGCCAAGGCGCGAGGATCGCTTGAGCACAGGAGCTTGAGACCAGCCTGGGCAACATAGCAAGACCCCATCTCAATAGAAAAAAAAAATTAAAAACCAACCAAACAAAAAGATATTGTCAGGGTGAACTGAAGCCAACTGCATGCCCTCAGCCTGGGAGGAAAAGGGGGAGGACTGGAAGCTTCCACACGGCAGGCGCCTGCCACCCACCAGGCACCCTGAAGACATCTCACCCCAGGATCGCATTCAAGGGTCACAACAGAAGAACAGCACAGAGTAGTTCATCTTGCTGCTGGTTCCATTTGCAGCTAGGGAACCTGAAATTGAAACGGGGCCCTGTCCGAGGCTACGCAGTCCATGGCGCAGCCCAGAGCTGCGTCTTTCCGCCGGCTGGGTCACCCCCATCAGACTGGGCTTGTCCCGGGAGCGCTCAGAACCAGGGCTTTGAAAGCACTCGCCAGAATTCTGTGGGGGCCGGGGATTGAGGGCGCCACCACCAGCTCCTTTGCAGAGAAGAGCATGAGTGTGGAAGACACAGCCCTGGAGCACCCGGAGGGGCCCCACATGTGTGCGGCCCACCGGGGCTAAGCTGAGGGTTCTGGCACTTTCTCCTTTTGTCCCTAAGCCTGGGGTGCGGGCACCGGAGTAGGGCCCCACCCGTGCGCTAACAGGTGCCGGCTCAAAGGGCTTGAGAGCAGGGGGAGGAAGAGTCCCTGGACAGGGAAGACCCAGGCAAGATGCCCCTTGGCGGTGACCGCGGCACTGAGCCTTGGAGGGGGAGGGGCTGTCCTTGGCTGCTGGAGCGGAACACTGCTGGAACACTGCGTCCCAGCTGGAGACCCGGGTGGCCAGGGAGGGGGTTGGCAGGCTCAGGGCGCCTGAGGGTGACAGTGAGGGGACGGAGAGGGTGCGAGTGTCCGAGGGAAGCTGAGAATCCTGCTGAGGCAGGAGCCAGCCTCCTCCTTCACAGCCCAGCCTGTGTGCTCTCCGCAAAGGCGACTCCGGTCTGTCTGCAGAAGAGACTGGAACCTCGGCTCTCGCGCCTCCCCCGAGAAATGCCACACGGTGCAGGGCCACGGTTCAGCTCTCATCTCCCGGCAAAATCACCTCGATTTTGTGTCTGCTCCAGAATTGGTTTTCCCCAAACCCTAGTTACTGAGAACACGATCACACACACTGCTCCAAAGAAGCCCGGAGTGACGGCTCTGGGCGGCCACTTAGCTTATCAACGGCAGAGTGAGTGCGAGGAGGTGCCTGGCCGCTCGGGGACCGGAACGTGCTGCTCTTGGATAAATCGTGTTTTGCAGCCAAACTGTCCAGTTCCTCAAGGAAATTGTCAAACCGTGTCGGGGGAGATCCCAGCAAATCTTGGAAGTCGCTGCTGGATGCTAAAAGGCAGAGACACTGCAGGTCATTAGAAAGATTACCCCTCCGTGTGGCACCGGGGTCGGGGGCGTGGTGGCTGGGACGGGGGCACAGGCCTGGGAGGGGCAGCGCAGACGGCTGCCACCCTTGGGCTGCCCTGCCGGCATGTGCCCTGGAGTGGCGCCCGGGCCCGTCCATCTCACCTCCCCCGACTGGCGCTGTTCGTTTGTGTTTCCTCCGCAGTGCGGGACCCACGGGGCTGCCCCCAGCAGTCCCGCCTCCCCAGTGCCAGCCCCCGTGGCAGACAACCTCCCCTCACGGGGCGAGCTGTCCGGGCCATGCACGTGCCGGGTCGCGGACGCCAGGGAGTGCAGCCAACCAGGAACCAGAGCAAACCGCTAGGAGGGCACGCGAGGGCATGAGGCTACTGGGACCCCCCGGGACGGGAGGACAGAGGTGCAGGGCCAGGGAGGGATAAGGGCCAGCCGCCTACTCCTGTCCTTGCTCTGTCCAGCCCCCCACGTCATGCTCAGGGGTCCCCAAAGGAAGGAAGCCCTGGGACTTTCCTCCCACTGCGTCTCCCCCCTCCCAGCCAACCCTCTGGGACCGCTGTCTTCGCTCCCTGTCCGCACTGCCTCCCCCGTTGGGGAGGGCTTTGCCCCTGTCGCTCACGGAGGTGGCTGTGGCAAGGTCACTGTGCCACCGTGACCCCTGGGCCTCACGGACGCGTCTCGTCCCCTTGCCCCTCAGCTGTGCTTGCCCTGTTTGGCCCGATTCCCGGCCAGGCCCCCAACAGCTGCTGTCAGCTCTAAAGCACCACCAGGCTGGGGGGCCGGGGGCTGAGCAGGCCCCTGGTCAGGTCCTCGAAGCTGCTCAGAGCCCCCATCTCTGCACCAGCATGGTGGGCTCGTCACGCCTGGCTCCCAGGGTGGGTGTGACAGCAGATCTCCACGGAGGAGACGAGGGTGGCCCCTGCCTGGCCCCGAAGGAGCTGATTCCCCGGGAGCCCCCAGGAGCTCTCCAGGGCCTGCACACAGCCTGGGGCCTCTCAGCACAGCCCGGGCTCTCAGGGTCCCGCCAGGCGGGTGGTGCTGGGAGTCAGGGGCTCTGGGGCCTGACCGCTGACCTCGAATGAGGACGATAGGTCTGCCCCTGAGCGCGTGGTGCTGGGAGTCGTTGCAGACCCGATCTCGGCCTCCGTCTGCATCTGCTGACCTCACGCCAGGCAGCTCCATCCCCAGGGCCTTCCGCCGGCTATGTGGGGCTCCAGGAGGGACAGAGGCCAGCTCAGGCTCCTGCACCTCTCACCTGGACCATGCCCCCGCAGAGCACTGTCCCGGGGGTCCACAGCCAGCCCTGGGCCCTCGGGGACTTGGCCGGCTCTCCTAGGAGCCTGGTGAGCGATCCTTCCTTCCACGCCTGGGGAGTGGGGAGTCAGATGCAGCCTGGAAGAGACTCCCGTGGGCTCAGAAACATCCCCTCCTATATCCAGAGCGGTGAGTAGGAGCGGGAATGGGGAACGGGAGGGCCAGTGTGCAGCGCGTTTGAAAGGCACAACCAGCTACTGGGCCAAAGGGCCAGTCCCTGCCCTCTTGGAGCCCAAGCCAGGGTCTCTGCGTCTGCCGTGGTTGCTGTGGAAACCAGGACCCCCAGAGCCGGGGCTGGCTAGAGGCTAGGCAGGTGTGGGTGCTGCTCCAAGGACTGCGGTGGGTGAGCAGGGCAGGAGCCCGGGCTGGCTGGTTCACTTCCTGCCCTTGGGGCCTCAGTGCCCCCGAGGGAGGCCCTGCCTGTGCACGGGGGCCTGGGAGGGCTCTCTGGGCCCACCTGGGCTGAACTGGGCCTTCCACAGTGTCTAGGGGACAGGGGCAGAGGAAGGGACTCTGGGGCCCTGGGGGCTGCTGGAAATCCCAGATAGCAAACAATAAAGCCCACGCGCCCGGAGAGTGGCCTTCGAGGCTCAATCTGATTAGAAGAGGCAGCTCCCCTCCTGCGTCTTTCAGCAGCCGCCCCGTTTCCGGAATGCTTGCGGGATGTGAGCCCCACCTCCCGTGCCCCGTCCTGCCTTCCCTGGCCCACGCTCTGAGGCTTGTCTCAGATGAGCTCTGGAGCAGGAAAGAGGAGAAGGAAGGCTCCAGAAGCTCCTTCGCACAAAGCCCTCAGCGACTCCCGCTGGCCTTGCTCGCACCCAGGTTGGCCCTAATTGGAGAATGGAGCGTGCGCCCCACTCGCTGGGTGTCAGAGCCCCAAGACTCCCCGGCAACTGGCACTGGCAATCACAGCCCCAGCGCTCAGCTGCCCGGGTGATGCTCTCTGCCCTGGGGCACAGCACTCTACAGTTTGTCCAATACTTTCTCATCCACTCTCTCTTTCAGCCTCCCAGCATCCTGGGGAGGCAGGCAGGGCAGGGATGGTTGTTCCCATTTTACAGGTGAAGACACTGAGGCTCTGCGAAGGCCGGTGACTTGGGAGATGTGTCGAGGTGAGCGGCAGGGAAGGATCGTGCACTCAGGTCCGGGTCTCCCCCTTGGCGCCGGGGCTTCCTCTCCCCCGGGCGGCTACAGGTCGTTTGCCCACTTTGTTCGTCCGTTCATTCCACTCCACGGTCACGCCCTGAGGGCCTCGTCCAGCCTCCCACCCCCAGGCCCTTCTCGGGGCTACTCCTGTCCCCCCCCAGCTCCTCCCATCCCCCTTGCCCTTGTTTTTGTCCCTTGGCCGCTCTGTCCCAGCCCCAGGGTCCCCGCAGCGGAGCTCAGAGCCGGCCTTGCTCACAGATCTCCCGGCCGCAGGGGCAGGTCCTTTGCCATCTGCTCCTGCTCTGTGGCTTGTCACTTCCAGTTTAGCAAGACCCCAGCGAGGGGCAGCCTGCCGCCCGCCTGTGTGCCCGCTTCCTTTCCTTCCAGTCTGTCTCCGCGGGCTGGGCCTCGCGAACACGGCTCCCTCCCCTGTCAGCCACCAAGCTCTGTCGCCAATGCTGCCAGTGCTGGACCATGGCTCTGCCCCTCCCATGCGGGTGACCCCAGCCAGGGACCCGCCTCCCTGAGCCTCTGCCTTCTCCACAGCAATTGGGCCAATAGCTCCAGCTCTCAGACTGCACCGAGATGTTCCTCCCTTCCAGATTCTTCCAGCTCACGAAGCCCTGTCAGGTAAGGCCCAGACAGTCCTGCCCCGCCCAGGCACCCTGCAGGGGGAAAGCCTTCAGCAGAGGCTCTGTGCCCCTGGACCTCAGAGGCTCACAACACTTTTCATGGCTGAGCTGTTTCCCGCCAGGCGGGACTCGCCTGAACCACCCCGGGCTGGCAAAGCTCGGGGCTCGGAGCCCAGGGCCAGCACCCAGGCCCTTGAACACCAGCCCCAGTGCTGACTGGGGGGTGGCCCGTCCCGCAGGGGCCCAACTCATGCTCCTACCAGCCCCGCTGCCCTGGGCAGGGACAAGGGCAGGGACAAGGGCAGGGACAGGGCAGGAACGTGACTCCGCAAAGCCAGACCTGCCCGTGAGGCCACTGCAGCCCACCTCTCCTCCCTGCCTTGGTGAGCAGCCCCGCAGAAGTGGCAGGGGTTGAGCGAGGCCTTTGGCTGACCGTCCACCGTGCGGCTCGGCACGCCGCTCACCACGGGCATTCGGCGAGTGTCCGTCCATGCCAAGTGCTGGGCTGGACGCCCAGGGCCCCGGCCCCGCCAGCACATGCGGGAGGTTCGATAACCATGGACACCTATTAAGCACTTGCTGTGTGCCGTCCTGTTCAGAGCCCCCTGTATTGACTCCTTCCCTCCTTGCCATGAGCCTGCGGCGAAGCTTCCGTCCTCGTCTGCACGTCGCAGGGCCGGATGGGGTCTGCTGCCACAGCCACCCCACGCTCCTGCAGCATCTGGCACATTCCCCCGCGCTCAGCAGGGTTTGTGGTCAGGGTAATGACTGAGCAGCATCCTTTCCTATTGTGAACAGACTGGGATGGAAGATTATTTCGGCACAAACAGGAAGGAGATTCTGACACCTGCTACCGAGATGGACCTTGAGGTCATTATGCCCAGTGAAGTAAGCCAGTCACAAAAGACACTGTGACATTCCACCCATGTGAGGTCCCTAGCGGAGTCACACTCATAAAGGCAGAACGTGGAATGGCGGTGGCTGGGGGAGGGGAGAGGGGAGTTGTTTAATTTGGGCAGAGCTGCAGTTTGGGAGATGAAAAAGTTCTGGAGGTGGGTGGCGGCGGCGGCTGCACAGCGATGCAAGATACATTAACTATATGTCTAATGCCACCAGACCGTACACTCATAAGTGGTTAAAGGAGTAAATGTTTATATTCTGCATATTAGACCACATTTAAAATAATTTTTTTAAAAGAACAAACTGGTACCAGATCGATCAGGGGACGAGGAGGGACCTGCCATGCGCCAGGCTCTGGGCTGGGGTCGGGCATCTGCTTGGCACAGGGGTTGCCACAGCCCGGCCAGGGACAGACAGGCCCGGGTCCCACGTGCGGACTGCGGCGAGGGCTGCGTCCGGCGTGTTGCTGCAGCTTCCACCGGGCCTCGCCGTCTGTCCGGGAGAACCTCAGCCGACATTCACAAGGTCACTGATGCAAACGTAAAGCAAAAACGTTCTGAGACTTCTCTCTCTAGCAATTTGGTGAAGTCAGAGTTGCAAGGCGGCTGTCTTAAAAATGATAATCGTGTTCAAGGACTTACCCCTGGGAATCTAGGTGTGCTCAATTCTCTTCATCTGGAGCAAAAACAGCAAGGAACAGGCTGGGCCCGTGCTGGTGTGCGGCTGGAGTCGGCCTCGACGCCCTGCTCTGCTCTCTCGGGCTCCGCCAAAAGCCGCAAGTTTCTCACCAATGACTCAAGACTCTAAGAAGGTTATAAATCTGAAATTCAAAAATGATTTCATGCAAATAAAATATCACTTTAACCAGTTTATGTTAAAGACCCCGTGTAATTTCATTGGAAAAGGAGGCTCCACCGTGGGGAAGAAAAACAACCAAACCAACCGGGCCAGCGCTGGCTTAGTGCAGCCCCAGACGGGAGGTCATGGGCCCAGCGAGTCGGGGCAGGACCTGCCACAGCAGCTCCCACGGGGCAGAGAACGGACGGCCCCATCTTCCTCTGCAGAGCATATCACAGACCGATTATCTAGGAACTTTCTAGACCTTTCATGAATCTGGTCGTATCTGAGCCTGTCCCGTGCCTGGGGGAGACGAGCCCCTTATGCTTGGTACCCGCTGGGCTGGGAAGTGCTTCCTTGTTTCCTGTTTCTACTCATCTGAGAGGTACTGGGGGAAACCAAAGACGTCATTCCTATTCCCTTGCTCCACAGTCAGCGCAGAAGGGCTCTGCGACCTCAGATGTCTGGGCTTCCCCCAACACCAACCAAACAGTTCCGCTCCAGGGGACTCCTGCAGGGTGTCCTCTAATTCAATTTCATTCTGACACTAAACACCTGGAGACGGCGCCAGACCCCGCAGGCTGGGGGCTCAGCCCCACAAGACGGCCCCACTCCAGGTGCCTGTGGCAAGGCCCGGGTGGTGACCTGTGCTTCTAGCTGACCAGCCATAAAGTGGGGCTGGCACGACCCCCCTCTGGTTCGATGAGCTTATTAGAGCGGTTCACGGAACTCAGGGAAACACTTGTGTTTCCCGGTTTATTAGAAAGGATACCACAGAGGACACAGACAGAGACACGCGGGAGGCAATGCGCGCGAGAGGGGCGGCGCTTCCTTGCCCCTCCAGGGCCCTCCGCGCAGTCAGCTGTCCAGAAGCCGCCGGAAGCCGGTCCTTCCGGATTTTGTGGCAGCCTCCTTATGTAGGCGTGATTGACATCCTTGGCGTTGGTGACCAGCTCGACCTTCAGCCCCCTCCCCTCCTGAGGGGCTGTGGGGGTAAGGCTGAAAGCCCCAACCCCCTAATCCTGCCTTGGTCTCTCTCATGACTGGCCCCCAGCCCAAAGCCACTGAGGGGCCCCCAGCCACAGCCATGTCATTAGCATGCAGACACTCCTACCACGCTGGAGAGTCCAAGGTTTTAGGAGCCGTATGTCAGGCAACAAGGACGAAGACCAGATATCTGTGTCTCGATATCACAGCTCCAGTCCTGCTCATGGTTCTCCCCACCATCCAGGAATGAAATGACAGTGACAGGAACATAAAGAAAGCTCCACGGCCACAGAGTCAAGGGCTCGGGCTGCTTCTGCCTAGAGGCCAGGTTTTAAGTAGGGGGACGGTCACCCCTATTTCCTGAAGCTGTCAGCGCTAAACATCGGTGGACCTGACATAGTCCCATCCGTCCTGACAGAGGGACATGGATGTGGGAGGCTCAGTCGGGAGGAGGCCCCATGATGACACGGAGGACTGAGTGACTCACGGGGACGACAGACACACGCAGCCGTTCCCTGAGGTGCTGTGACAAAGTGTCGCCGGATGGGTGACTTAAAACAACAGAATTTATTCTCTCACGGTTCTGGCGCCAGAAGTCCGAAGTCGAGGCAGGGCCAGGGTCTCTCTGACTGCTGCGGGGAAGGTCCTCATTTGCCTCTCCCGGCTTCTGGGGGTGGCAGGTGCTCTGTGGCGTGTGGCCGTGTCACCCCAGTCTCTGCCTTCTTCCTTCCGTGTGTCTCTGCATCAAACTGCTAAACTAAAATAAAATCCTAAGCTCCCACCTCCACCAACTGAACGGACCCCTCTTGGCCAAGGGGACCCCAGAAAAACCTTAGAAATGAGTTTCTGGCCATGACAGAAAGGGACGTCGAACACGCCTCGTTATTCCCCCTTGCTTTTGGGGTTTCGGTGCAGCATGGATGTGAAATAGAGACCCCAAGACTGACGGAAGGGACTCTCTGTGGCCATGAAAAACCGCATGACAAACAGGACCTCGGGCCGTGCCAGGCAAAGCTCGAGTCTCAGCCGCAGGCCGTCAGTTGGCCGACAGATCGCTTAGAGCCGTGCTCGGTGGTTTGCCCGAGACTAGCAGGCTTCCTTAACCTAGAACATTCCTTACTACTGACTCTAGTTTTTAGACAAAGCTTTATTCCTTTAACCAATGATAAATGAAAGGATCTCTGAACCCACCTGTAACCCGTAAGCCCCCCCGCCACCCCGCCTTTAAGACATCCCAACCTTGGGGGCCAAAACAAAGGTTAACCTCCAAGGAATGAACCGGGAATTCAACCGCAACCCCCGGCCCCCCAAAAACGAAAAAAACAAAACGGAAACCCGCCCCCTCAGCGCATTTCCTCAGGACCTCGTGAGACGACGTTCCCAGGGCCAGTCATTCATATTGGCTCAGAATAAACCTCTTTAAATTACGTTACAGAGTTTGGTTTTTCCCCGTTAACATTCCCCTCTTCTTAGGAGGACACGAGCCACTGGACTGGGGCCCGCCTCCATCCGCCATGGCCTCACTTTAACTCGATGACTCAAGTAACTTGCCAGAACCCCGTTTGGCACCTTCCCAGGTTCCTGGTTGTTGAATAAAATTCCCGGGAAGCCGTTGTTTGGGGCTCAGCTCCTGCGTGAGGCCCTGGCAGGAGAGGATGGAGTCGCTCGCGCTAAGTGCCACATCATCAAATCGATATTTGAAACGGGCTCCAGTTTTCCAAGAAAATAGGAAATTCATAGCAACAATAAGAAGGGGTGCAGTTGACCCAAGCCGGCAGGAGAAGAAAACTCCTTGTTTTAACCCTGTGCGGTAATTCTGAAATGCCCACGCTGCTTTCCGTTCCTTGTTTCGACTTCTTTCAGCCCTTTTCTGCCTACGAAGCCCCCCTACCCCGCTCTGCTCAGCTCAGCAGAACACCGTTATATTTTATAGGGTGAGATGTCGCCTGATTCTAGAATCATAAATAAAAGCCAATTAGATCTTTAAATTAAATGTGTTGTAATTTTGTTTTTTAACAAGGTCGGCGTGAGCTGGGGAGGAGGCGCCGTTCAAACCCGGAACCCCAAGGAGCAGGCGGCGGCTCCGCCAGCTGCAGAAGGCAGGACACAGACTCCGCAGGCGGCCCCCGCCCCGCCCTGCCCTGACTTAAGCCCCGGGAAACTGACTGTGGGCCGCAACCTCCAGAACCGGAAGAGCATAAGTTCAGGTTATTTTAAGCGACTCCGTTTGGGGGTAATTTGTTACAGCAGGACTAGGAAACTGACACCAGGTGTGAAGGTTTTAATACTCCTGAAACAGGGTCACGCCGTGCTCTAGAGATGGTCCCGGTCTCCACCTGCACCGCTGTCTTCGAGCTGGTGTGTCCCGCTGCATCTGCACCAGCACCGGCTAGTGTCCGTGTGGAAAACTTCCTGGTTCTACAGGCACAAGTGGCCCCTGGTTGTCATCTTCGTCTCTCCCGTGAGGACAGAGGGTGGATTCTTGCATTTCTGCCGCCGGCAGCGCCCTGCTTCCCAAAGCCAGCCCACGCGGCCCCCACGGTCCAAACTCGCCTTTTGCCTTTTCCTTGCACACGTGGAGTCCGGCCCTTCATGTGGGGACAGGCCTGTCCCGGTGCTGGGTGAGGGGAAAGCAAGTCCCCTCCTCCCTCCTAGGCGTTGCCTGGTCTCCGCCAGGAAGTCGCGTCCTCTAGTGGCCTTTCCTACCGCACCCGCCTCTGCAGCCCCCCACCCCTGCCCATCACACCCACTTCCCGGCATCTTCACTGGGGACGGGGGTGTGTTTGTCCGTTTCCCGTCTCACCCCAGGGTCCCCTGAGGAAGTTCCATGACCTCCCAGGGACAGCCCACCGGGACGAGAGGACCCCACCACTCGCCCCTCGAACCAGGCTCAAGCCAGCGTGGCTCAGGCTGAAACGCAAGCTGGAAAGGTTTCAGATGAGAAAAGCACTTACTCAAATTTCTTAATCACCATGTGTTGTCTACAGAGTCTGTTCAAGAGATTTTAAACCTTGGTTTTTCATGTTTCCCCAGTTCTGAGGCAGCAGGGTGGAATTTTTAGATGTTTCTACAGTCCAGAATCTAGATGTTTCCCTAATTCAACAGGGAGCCCTTGCTCTCAATGAGCAATTCCGTTTCCTGCTCTAGTAACCAACAGAGGCTTAGGGGCTCCCTGACCAGCCCCCCACCCCGAGGCTGCAGGGACACTGGGTGACGGAGGCCACATTAACATGCACGGGCAGCCTGTGACTGGGCCGGGTCGTTCCCTGTCCACTGCAGCTGCCACGGACAGTCGGTCCTCCGTGGACCAAAGGCAGCTCCTGTTCTCTCTCCCAAGGCCCTTTGTTTGCTGAATTTTACTTGCAGGTCGAATAGTCCCAGGCAAGGACTCGGGACATGACTTTGGACAGTCTATGAATAATAGGAAAATGGTGGGTACTTGAGTGGGAGCGGACACGTGTGGTACCACGTGGTCTGGCTTAAGTGGGCTGCGGATGGCAAATCCCAGGCCCAGAGATTTTTAATTTTCAATTTTAGTCATTCCAGTGGGCCTGGTAGGTCATCTCGCTTCCCGCCGTGAATGCTGGAGTCAAGCCCCTGCCACCCTGCAAGGACGGCCCCGCGGGGAAGGGCGTGGTGCAAGCCCTGTGGCTGTTTTTCACCGGGTTGTTTCTGTTTCCTGGGTAGACTCGATCAACGCATCTTTACTGAGTGGCCACCCCCGGCACCGAGCCGCCTGCAGGGAGCGGGCAGTCTTCCAAGGAAGACACTTTCATCCACGGGTGGGCAGCAGGACCCGGCTCAGGACACGGGAGTCGGGGCAGCAGCGCTTGGAGGAGAAGCTGGCGAGGGGCCAGGGTCAGACAGGCAAGGCTGGGAGCCCGGGCAAGGCTGGGACTTACTCCAGCCCCCCTGCCCGGCCTTCAGTGTGGTGGGGAAGGGAACAGAGCCATCTCAGATGGTGCCTGGATTTCTGCTTGCACAACCCAGAGGAGGGCGGGGACGGTGAGGCCAGCGTCAGGAGGTGTGGCATCCGCCTGGGCTTGGAGGCTGGCTGGACACCCGCATCTGGTGGGGGTGCTGAGCGGGCAGGTGGGGGAGGTTGGAGGGAGCCTGGGAGGGACACCCACCTGGGAGCCATCAGTGCCTGGCTGGATGGAAAACCTCGAGGCCAGATGAGATGCCCGGGATGGAGAAGAATCCAAGTACCAAGCCCTGGGACAGGTTTAGACATTGGGTAGGTGGGGAGGCACCAGCCGAGGGCACTGCCGGGACAGCCAGGGAGGCAGGAGAGACCCAGGCAAGTGTTGAGGAGGGGGAGAGAGTGGCTGCACCACACGCTGTGGAGGGGCTGAGTCTGACCGAGCAGAGAAGTCGCCACGGGGTTGGGCCGCCAGCGGGTGCCTGGGGACCCCAGTGGGACGACCACCAGAGGGTTGAGCACTGTGCCCAGGGCGTAGCGGCTGGGGATGGCACTTTGCAGAACCTTTGCTTTGAAGGAAGCCAGAGGGACGGCTGGGATAACCAGGGTCCCCTTCCCTGCGGGGTTGGAGGAGGTGCAGGAGGCTTCCGTGCTGTCGGCACCGTCAGGAAAGAGGAAAAACAAACTTCGCAAGAGGACGGGGAGGAGGGAGCTCCGTCTGCGGTAGGGCAGGAACGTGCGCCCGTCTCACTGACGTGCATGGAGAAGGGGCGGGGACCCGGTCAGCCTCTCCTGGTAGCTTCTGTGTCCTCGGGGAGGACTGAGGAGAGGTCGGGGGACCCACGGGGTCTGGGCGGGGGTGGCAGGGTCACCTCTGGAGACAGCATGAGCGTCTCCTTCTTAATCTCAGTCCACGCACGTGGAGTCGGGGGCTCCTGCCTTTCACACAATCGAGTTCATGCCAGACCTGTGCGCTCTGGGTGGTCCTCGACCAACATCCCTGGGTATCTGTCCTGACCGGGATGAGAGGATCTAACACGTCCACACTCGTGCCGCGGAGCGACCGCAGCGTGACCTGTTTAAACAGCTCCTCGCTGGTGGGCACGGAGGTAGTTTCCAGGTTCTCCTTATTGAGAATAATGCCGTAAACAAAACTCACAATTCTCTCTGGGCACCTGCTGAGTATTTCGTAAGAGGAACGCTAACACTCGAAGGGGTGTGCACGCAGTTGTGACCACGCGGCCCCCCTGCCCCCATCTAACACAGAGCTGCCCATGTCCCCAGCGGCGAACTCCATAACGCTGACCGTGGGTGTTCTGATGTGTGAGAAACGACACGGTGTTGCCTTAATTTTCGGTTCCCTGATCACTGCGAGTTGAACATGTTTTCTTTATTTTTTCTCCTTCAGTATTTTACCCGTTTCTCTACCGTGTTGTTTGTGTTTTTCTTACTGCCTTCTAGCACACTCTCTGCAAAAGGAGGCTATTAAGCCTTTGTTATGCATATGGAAAATGCTTTCTCCTCCTCTGACATATGTCTTTTTGCTTTGTTGTCATTCCTTTGCCATATAGGAGTTTTCTAATTGTATGCAGACGGTATTGTCAGACTCTTCCATAGGGGAAACTGCTGCACGATGCCCACGTGGTCCTGGGGCCCAGGAGCCTGTTGCCCCCTTTGGCACCCGCAACACAGGGAGCTGCCCCTTGAGGTCTCCCCGTCCCAGCAGGCAGCCCAGTGACTGGAGGGACACAGGCCCAGCACCCTCACCTCTGTGTGGGACACCTCTGAAGGGCCAGCCCAGCCCGGAGCTCCCTGCAGGACCAGGTGAGCCTGACTTTCCCTCTCCAATCTCCTCCTTCTTCCCCTGCAGAGGCACAAAGTGTGCCAGACCGGGTGGCTTCAACAACAGAAACTTCTTCTCTCGCAGTTCTGGAGGCCAGAAGTCTGGCATCAAAGTGTCGGCAGGGCCAGGCTCCCTCTGGAGGCTCCAGGGAAGGATCCTTCCTGCCTCTCCCAGCCCGTGGTGGCGCCGGCATTCCTTGGCTTGCGGCCGCATCACTCCAGTCTCTTTGTTGCCACGTGGGATGTGGCCTTCTGTTCTCTATGTCTTTCTCTTCTCTCTCTTATAGGGACGCTTGTCACTGGGTTTGGGGGCCACCCAGGTAATCCTGGATGATCTAATCTCACACTCCTTAACTTCATTACGACCCCTTTTCCAAATAAGGTAGAATTCGTGGTTCCAGGGATCCGGATGTGGACATATATTTTGGGGGCCACCATTCACCCACTACAAGCTCTTACCGAGAGCCCCCGTGGCCTTCTGTGCCTGTCTCAGTTCCCAGGGAGCCCCCCTAAGACACGTCCCTCCCCCAAGCCTCGGGACTAAGGGACGCTTGGCGAAGGGGGTGGAGCCGAGACCCGGCGAGATCTCCAGCCCAGGCCCCCCCTGTCTTGCTGTGTGAACTCAGGCAAGTTCCTTCTTCTTTGAAGGGCCCCAGGTTCCCGGTTTTTAATGGAAAGATTGTTCTAGACGCTCTTTGGCTTTCCCGGCCTCCACTGACCCGGCGATGTTCACACAAACCAAGATCATTCAGCGATTGTGTCCTGAGCCCCTCTGGAAGTGAGCCCCTTCTCCGCAGGGTGGGACTGGGGAGGGAAATGACCCCAGGCCTGGCATGGGAAAGCCAGCGGCTGTCACCCTGCCCGCCCGGTGCCCCGGAACAGCCCTGATGTGCTTCACAATGTCCTTTCTCTCACGACCAGAGCTCCCAAGCGAGGAAACAGGGTTTCTTTTCTAAAATTGCTTTTCTACGTTCTTTGACAGAGGCTGCGGTGCCTGCATGTAATCACCTCACGGCCTGGTGGCCGGCGGGTGGGCCGCGCGGGCGGGGAGGGGACACGTGGAGAAAGCAGAGAGGCAGTGACGGCTGCGAGTGTGGGGCCCCAGACGCCCAGACCCGCCGCTGCTCTCGGGCGAGAATAACACACACACACATCCGGCTGGGCAGAGCCTGGCTTTGCCGGCGGCACGCGGAGAGGCCCCGAGGCCTTGTCCTTGCCGTGCATCAGCGCGGAGTCCTCGTAAGTCGGACCTACGGGAACCAGCACCTTTCAAGGTTTTACCGAGATTTCTCAGGCCTGGGAGCTGGAGCCAGGGGTGTAGCTGAGGGGGGGTTGCTGAGAGTCTTTTCCGGGGGAGGAACAGCAGCGGCTTGGCTCAGCTTCCACAAAACGGGGATAATGATGCTGAGTCACAAGTCAAAGGCCAGGACCAAAGAGGAGCTTTGAAAAACCTGACCATTTCTGTCCGGCAGTTCCCGCTCTGGGCTGGATCCAGAGGGATCATCGGTCACGTGTGCAGGGACAGAAGACCAAGGCAATTCTGTATCACACGGAAAATTGGAACCCACCTGAGCCACCAACTGTAGGAGCTTGTTGTGCAGCCAACAAAAGTCATCTTGCACAAAAGTGTCGTTACGAGAAAAATAGGAAGACACAGCACGGGCCCCATGCAGGAAGCACCCCTGGGGGGTGTGGGGGACGGACACGGAACTGTCAAGGGCAGCCCCAGCGTGGCAGACTGGGGGGCCCTCACCCCCACCTGGAGCTCCAATCAGCAGCCCCTTCCCTGGACACACTCTCAGGGTGCCCCAGATCTGGGGCTTCTGTTTTCGGTGATTCTTATTTGTATTATTGGAACCGGGGCTGGGGGTGGGCAACAGAAGGAGATCCGGATTTTAGAAATATCGACAGCTGACATTTATTGGCACTTACCACGTGCCGGGCCTGCTTCTAAGGCTTTACACAGCACATCTCAACACACTGGGGTTGGCATTTGCAATGAAAGCCGTGCCTGCTCCTCGCGGGGACCGGGACTCTGGGGCAGAGAACTGGGGGCGGACGCGGTGGGAGGAGGCGGGGCGGCGGGCGAGGCGCCAGCAGCAGGCAGTCTCGGGAAGACCACGCGGTCTCGCCTCCTCCTCACCCCCCTCTCCTCCCTCCCTGCTCCGAGGGAGGGTCCCCCGCACAGCCGCAGGCTGCTCGCGTGGTAAGCGTTTCTCTTGGATCTGTCAGAGCTGTCAGGCTTCGGGCAGGGCTGGGAAACTGCTTTCGTGGCAAACGCCGACCCCAGTCCATCGACAGAGGCTGCCTGGGGCTGTGCTGAGAAGGATTCTGAGGCTGAGCTGGGACCCAGCGGGAAAGCTCGCTGGGGACGCCCCTGAGGGCAGCCGCGGAGGAGAGCAAGACAAGTGCCAGGCATTTGCCAGCCCAGGCTAGGGAAGGGCTGGGGCAACCTGAGACCCCCACAACACGCCCAGGAAAAGTCCAGTGGCCTCCCGAGAAGCCAGCTCATGCCCTCGGCCTCTCCAGAGCCCCGACTTCGCCAGCCAGGCCAAGACATTGGGAGGAGGCGAGAAGGGCGGCCGTGCAAGGTGGCTGGGGCCCCTCAGGAGCCATCCAGAGCCCAGAGCTCCTGGAAGCCTCGGGGAGGAGGGGCGCGACGCAAGGCCTGCTATTGGTGTTTCTCTCAGATCACACCGTGCGGGACAGGCTGGCCTTGGTAACGGCCTCACTTCTGTAATTGGCCCGAAGTTCCCCGCCGCAAACGAGGAGAACAGCGTGGATGTGGGGGTGCGCTGGTGTGAGGGGGCCCAGTTCACACCCAGAACTTTCCCACCACAGGGAGTGGGCTCCCCCCGCTGTCCCCAGGCGAGCCAGCTGCTTAGCTGCAGTGCCGGCCAGCTCCAGCTCACCCATAAGTGGCCATCTGGGTTGTCCTCGTCGCCGTGACGATCGGCGTTTGTTCGGCTGTGCGTGGAGCACGTGCGCACACCTTTCCTCGCTGACCCCCACTGTGCCCGTGCGATGGGTGTTGCCGCCATTGTCGTCGTCGTCACCGCCTCACAGAGGAGAAACCAGGCGCAGGGAGAGACGCGGCTTCCTGAGACGGCGGCGGCCGTGCAGCCAGGACTGACCGACAGCCGCTCCTCCCGCCTGTCTGCACGCTCATCGCGTCACCCTCCTCCCCGGCAAGAACCCCGGGTGGTCACTGCAGAAGCAGCTGGCTCTCTAGAAGATTCTGGAGACACATTTCATCTTTAAGGAAGAGCCGGTATATTTTGAGGCTGAGCACACCTTCTAGGGTTCCGTGGGCGGCTCCTGGGTTCCTGAGTCCGCAGACCTCCCTCCCAGCCGAGGGGCAGAAAGGGCCAAGGTGAGGGAGCCCCCAGGCCCCTGAGATCCCCCACTGGGCCCAGAGGGTCTTAGACTGAGGTCAGACTAACAGAAAGCGAGATTGCTTCTTTCCCGGCTGTCTCTGGGCACAGGGGAAAACAAGCATCAATTACAGCAGAATCGTGGGTTGGAAGGAAGCCATCACTCCTGGTTTAGAATTTACAAACAGTTAATTAAGCCTGCGAGGAGGGACAGCTCCACCAGCCACAATCACGCCACCTCCTGGGCCCGGGTGCCCGCCTGCCGGGGAGAAAGTCCCAGGACACACAGCAGAGGAGGCTGCCAGGGCTCCTCCGGCGGGGCCAAGGTGGGCTTTCGGCCCGGGAGTGCCTTAGGATCACCCAGGCTGCTCTTAAAAATCCTGGCGCCAGGCTGTTTCCAGTGGTTTTTATGTGCATGGACGGGGTGGGGGCAGACACTGGCACCAGCATGTCTTAGAGTTTCCCAGTGAATTCCCCGAGCAGCCAGGGTCGACAGCCACCGACGGTGCTCGATGCACCGAGGGGCTGACCGCTGCCCACCGGTGCCAGGCCCACCCGCTCCCAGCCCCCACCCCGCCCTCCTACCCCTGCTCAGGGCTGCACCCGTGTGGCCGGTGGGGACTTAATGCCGGTCTTGGCCTCAGTCTCACAGCCTTGTTCCCGTCAGCTGCCCACGGCCCCGCCTGGACCCTGCTTCCTGCCCTCCGTTTCCCATGGCTGAGCCTGTCTGCCGGACCTCCTGGGCCAAGGCTGGAACATTACGAGGCTGTGACAGACACAGCCTGCTCAGGGACGGGTGTCTGTTTAGCTTCATCTGGAGGGCGGGGAGCCGGTTGAGGGAGGTGCGCAGGAGGGAGTCCCCGGCCCTTTCAAGGACAGCGGCTGAGGGTGCTAAGCGAGTGCTAGGGAGTGGGAGGCACCAAGTACATACTCACCCAGAGCCCAGCACGTGCCAGGCCTGTGCCAGGCCCGGGGACACGATGGGGAAGAAGAGAAACCTGCTCCTGCCTCCTGGGGAGGCTGTTCTGTTTGGGCAGAGAATAAACAAACGAAGCCGCCAATAAGCACGGTAAGGTCAGACACAGTAAGTATCGTAAAGAAAATAAATGACGGGAGAGGCGGTGGGGGACGGAGTGCATGTTACAAAGACAGGGCAGGAAACACTCCCCGAAGAGGTGGGGGCTTTGAGCCGAGCCTGGATAGCAAGTGGAACCAGCCAGGCAGAGATCTGGGGGCAGAAAGATCTGGTGACAGGTGCAAAGAGTGATAGGTGCAAAGGCCCTGAGGCAGGAAAGAGCTTGATGTGTGTGAGGGACAATAGGGAGGCCTTTATGGCCAGAGTTAAGTGATAGTGGAGAGGGAAACAGGGCTTAGATTGTGCAGAGCCTTGAAGGCTGAGTAAGGACTTCGAATGTTTCTCTGCATGTAACTGGAGGCCAGGCAATGGTCAAAAGAAGGCATTGAAGCCACTTGGGACTTCTGCATTTGGCCAAGAGAGAGTAACTGGCACTAGACTGGCCCTTCCATAGTCAACGATTGTAAAATTAAGTACCCGAGGCACCTCCTTGTAGACTGTGAACCTTGGCAGAGGAAAGCCCACAAGGGGAGCTACAATCACCAGCTCTTCCAAGGAATAATGTTATGACCACAGCACAGGGACCTGGAGTCCAAGCAGAGCTCAGTGGCCGTGGTGAGCTGACAACAGAGCAGCTGGAGGTGGCTGGGGCCAGTGGAGTGAGCCATCAGAGCAGAAGAAGCTTCGTGGGCAGGGAGCCCCAGGAGTCACCGTGGGCATCTCCTGTTGAGCACATAGCTGAGGGGTGAGCTGTGCACGCTCAAAGAAAGACCACCACGACTTTCAGAGAGTGGACGCTATGGGACTGAAAGCAAATCAGAAACACTAGAGGTTCGAGCTGAGCTGAGAGAAGAGTATGCTGGGAGATAGTGAAATCCCAGCCTTGCCCGAGCGGAGAAATCTTGCTAACACTTTGTTAACTCCCCTGGCATCCAGCTGAGACCCTAACCAGGTTATGTCTTAGGAGGGGGGACCACACCTAGTGGAAGATTTATACTAGACTTTCCCCTGACAAAACCTAAAACCGAGCCCTGAAAAGATCTACATAGAAAACAGAGTTCAGAGGTAATTCCTGCCAAATAAGAGAGGCTCAAGAAACACACTGGCTTCCTACATATCCACACTAACAAAGTGTGAAACCAAGCCCATCCAAGTTCAAAGTGATCAGCTGGTGATTTGACTAGCCTGATAAAACAGGAAACACTTGTTAGAGGAAGATAGCAAAATCCGGAATCTCTACAGTAGATTATCCACAATGCCCAGCATTCAATCAAAAAAATCACTAGACACAAAAAGAAACAGGAAAATGTGATAGGCAGTCAAGGGAAAAAGCAGTCAATAGAAACTAAACTTGAGATGGCCCTGATAGTGTGCTTAGCAGACAAAGACTTTAAAGTAGCCATTATATATATGTTTAAACAATTAAAGAAAAAAACTATCTTCAAGAAACTAAAGGATATTGTATTAATGAGTGAACAGTAGGAAATCTCAAAAGAAGAGTAAAAACAATAAAAAATGCAAATTCTAGAACTAAAAAGTACAATAGATGCAAAGAAAAATTCACTAGATGAGATGACAGCAAAAACAGAATGAACAAAAACAAACCGAAGACAGCAGGGACCTTGAAACCAGATCAATAAAAATTATTCAAGCTTAAGAACAGAGAGAAAAAACCAAAGAAAAATAAACAAGGGGGAGAAAGGATAGTCTTTTCAACAATGATGCTAGAACAATATGTTCCCTATGCATATTGCAAATGCAATATGTCCATAGGTAAAAAAAAAATTTAGACACAGACCTTAGACTTTATACGATAATTAACTCAATATATATCGTAGACCTAAATGGAAAATACAATATGATGAAATTTCTTGAAGAAAACTTAGGAGAAACTCTATATAGTCTTGGGCTTGGTGATGAGTTTTTGCATACGACATCTAGCTCTGGCAAGGATGTGGAGCAACAGGAGTTCACATACGTTGCTCGTGGGAATGCAAAATGGTACAGCCACTGCGGAAGACAGTTTGGCAGTTTCCTCCAAAGCCAAACGTAGGCTCACCATACAATTCAGCAGTTGCTCTCCTGGATATGTTCTCAAGTGATTTGAAAACTTATGCCTACACAAAACCTGCATGCAACTATTTATGGCAGCATTATTCGTAACTGTGGAAAACTGGAAACAACAGGTGAATGGATAAGCTGTTGCACAGCTTTGCAGTGGAATATCATTCCACAATAAAATGCAATGAGCTATCAAGTTACGAAAAGGCATGGGTGAAGCTTCAATGCATGTTGCTCAGTAAAAGAAGCCAATCTGAAAAAGTTTCCTGCTATAGGAGTCCAATTACGTGACATTCTGAACAAGGCAAAACTGTAGAAATCTTAAACAAGGGTTTGAGGTGTAGGTGAAGGGATTGGAATACGGAAGGTACAAGATGTTTCTTAGGGCGATGAAACTATTCTGTGTGATATAGTAATGGTGAATGCAAGATATTAAGCATTTGTCAAGATGCATCAAAATTTACAGCACAAAGAATAAACCCTAATGTATGCAAATTTTACAAAACTGTATAAGTGGTGGTGGAATCTCAGAATGGCATGTAGAATGTTACAAAGGAATCTTACTGTATTACGAATGCATGAAACGACCTCACTGAAGGGGCCTGGGATTAGGTGCTGATGTAAGCACCTTTGGAAGTAAACGGAGTCTGTAAGACTGAAAACACGAGAAGCTGTGCAGAAGCACTGGCTCTAGTTAACACAGTTGTTTCTCACGGGGACGCTGGCTAACAGTTCTGCAACCGCTACACAGCTGCATGGGAATTGAACAATGACCTGAATGGACGGTGGATGGTGGGAGGCTGGTTTCTTACTGTTGGAGCGTGAGGTTACAGTTAAGCAAAGGGAGGAGGCTACAGGGATCTAGGTGGCAACAGATTAGAGTTGGAGACATCGGTATGAATTCACATTTAGATTAATATAAATACAGATGCTGCCTATGGACGTACGCATCAGTATGCGTACACAAGGTCTGTCCAGAAAGTATCCAGCCGTGCAACAGGAAAAGCAGAGATATTTACTGAAGAAGATACAAGATACAGGAAACATTGCACATAGGACAATGGTGCCTCAGTCCCCTTCAAAGTAGGCACCCCCTCCGGACCTCACACAGTTCTCCCAGCGTCTCTTAACCTAACCCGTACGTGTTCAGCACTCTCAGGTGTTCTGCTTGTTGCAGGCGTTCCGGAGCGTGGATCACTCCAACAGATTCTCGACCGTCTTTGACGCGTTCGTGCCACACTTTTATTTGCGCCATGCTCACTGCATCGTCCCCGAAAGCCTTCTGAGTCATCTGCGTGGTTTCCACGGAGGAATGTTCAAGCTGAACGCAAAATGTGATGCAGGTTTGTTGCTCTGCTTGCTCAGTCATTTTGAACGTGACGGCCACACAGTGCACACGCTCACTCGTCGGCGTCCAGCGCCCCACTGACTGGGACAGTGACATTGTTCACGCGTGTGCTTTATTCCAGTGCACTCTCTTTGGCTGCCGGGTTGCATGGATGCCGTGCAAACCGTTATTATACTAACAACAGCTGGATACTTTCCGGACAGTCCTCCTCGTATGCTCGGGTTAGCGCACACACGTAGCTCTTTGCTCTGTCGCCTGAGAGGGCCTAGAGGCAGTAATATCCCGGCAGAAATGACACTAGGTCTGGGTTTCTAATACCACTCTCAGAGAACCAGGGCCCCTTGGAGAAATGCTGATTCTCGGGCTGGGGCAGGAAGTACGCGGAGCAGCCTGGTGCGTCTCGTGGTGCCGGGAAGTAAGGAGGTGAAAGAGACACAGGAGCCGCCTGAACGAGCTGCCCAAAGGCGGACTAACGTAAGCAGCGAAATAAAGCAGCACCGGATATGTCATTATGACTCGGGTATAAAATAAATATCCGTGAGTTCATAAGGATATAAATAAATGATTGAACAAATAAATAAATGGGGAGAAAATTGAAATTTCCCATGCAGAAGATTTTCAAATAATTTATGTGAACACTCCACACTTAAGCAAGTGGAACTCACTCTCCACTCCTTAAGTGCAGATCGACACAGTGGCTTCCAAAGAGTGCAGTGTGGAGGGGGTGGGGGAGAGTGGGTTCACAGTGGGGAAAACCGACAAGCCCTCCCCTAGTCAGACGATCCAGCCCCACCCAGCAGAGAAGGGTCTTGTCGCTGGCGTGCTCCCTTGACAGGCTGTGACGAGAATGGCACGTCACCCTTGTGGTCGTCCTTCTATAAACCCATAACCCACTCTAATCTTGAGAAAAACATGTCTCAAAATCCCAATTAAAATACCCGAGTAGTAAGTCCTAACCCTATCAAGGCACCAAACACAAGGAAAGTCTGAGAAACTGTCGCAACCAAGAGGAGCCCAAGGAGACACGACCACTAATTATAATGTGGTGTCTGGATGGGATCCTGGAATAAAAATTAATTTGGGAAATCTGAATAAAGTGTGAACTTTAGTTAATAACAATGTGTCGGTGTCCATTAATGGTGACAAATGTACCCTTCTAACACAAGATATTAATAATAAGGGAAAGAAGGTGTGAGACCTGTGGGGACTCTCTGTACTATCTTTGCAATAATTCTGTAAATCTAAAACTATCTGAAATAAAAAACTATTTTAAAAAATGAACAGAGACTTATAGGACAATACCAAACAGTCCGACGAGTGAGTGTGAACTAAAAATAAAACCCTAAGCCACGCCCCCTCCACCAGGCGAACGGACCGGACTCCAGGGGGGCTGGGAGGCTCCAGAGAAACCTCAAAACTGAGTTCCCAGCCGCGATGGGAAGAGAGGTCGGACACACCTTGTTATTCCCCTCCCTTTTGGGGTTTAGACACAACAACCGACCAGCGTTAATGTGCAAATAGATATCATGAGACGGACAAAACAGACCCTTTGTGGCAATAAGATGCTAAATTATCAGCAGGACCTCAGGCCATGCAAGGCAGAGGCTGAGCCAGGTCTGCGGGACCTCAGTCTGCTTAACTGACCACAATGACTCGTTCTATGGTTAGCAGGCTTCCCTACATTAACTCAAACATTCCTCTCTACTGATTCCAACCCTTTAGACAAAGCTTTATTTCTTTAACAAATTACAAATCAAAAAGCCTCTGAATCCACCCATAACCTATAAGCCCCTGTTTTAAGATATCCCGCCTTTTCAAGAGCGAGACCCGGTCTCTACTAAAAATAGAAATTATTTGGACAACTAAAAATCTATATAGAAAAAATTAGCCGGACATGGTGGTGCATACCTGTAGTCCCAGCTACTCGGGAGGCTGAGGCAGAAGGATCGCTTGAGCCCAGGAGTTTGAGGTTGCTGTGAGCTAGGCTGACGCCACGGCACTCTACTCTGGGCAACAGAGTGAGACTCTGTCTCATAAAAAAAAAAAAAAAAAAAAAAGATATCCCACCTTTTTGGGCCAAACCAATGTATACTTCTCATGTATTGATTTACGTGACTTCACCTGCAATTCCTGAATCTCTAAAATGTATAAAACCAAACTGTAACCCAGCCTCCTTGGTCATGTTTTCTCAAGACCTCTTAAGACTATGTTGCCAAGACCACAGTCATTCCTATTGGCTCAGAATAAAATTCTTTAAATTATTTTATGGAGTTTAGTTTTTTTCTGTAATTGGAGTCTTTGTGACTTAGATTGGGGAAGATAAATACTTGAAGAAATAATGACTGCAAATTTGTCAAAGTTGATGAAATATTCTCATGAAACTATAAAATCAAGTAGAATAAAAATAAAGAAAAAACACACCTGGTCACATCATTATCAAGCTGCTAAAAACCAAATATAAAGAGAAAATCTTAGAAGCAGCCAGAGAAAATAAGTCACATTACATGTAGGAAAAGAAGACAAGAATATTCACAAAGGGCTTCTCAGCAGAAACAATGGAAGACAAAAGCAATGAGAAAATATCTGTAAAGTTCTGAAAGAAAAAAAAGTGTCACCCCAGATTCTATAATCAGTGAAAATATTCTTCAAAAATGAGAGTTCTATAAAGAAAATATGTAAATAAACGGGAGTGAAGAGACTTAATCACAGCAGAACTGCAACTTTAAAAGTGCTCAAGGATGCCCTGCAGGCCCAGACTCTGAGCCAGAGGGATGAAGGGGGAGCACCAGGAATGGCAAATAAACGTGCACACATAAAAGACTAGGCTTTCTTCCTTATTTTTACTTAAAAGACAACTTCCTGTATGTGCAAAACTAAATGTTAAGGTAGGGTTTATAACATATGTAAAAATAAATGATATAGAAATAATTACTCAGGGTTAGGTAAGTGAAAGAATACCATTGTATTTGGGAACTGGGAAATGTAAAGTGAGAAGGGGAAGTAGGAATTACGAAATTCAGGTATGAAGCATGAAGAGGGACTCCAAATAGACTTTGAAAAGTTAAGGATGCATATCGTTAGCCCTGGAAAACCACTTAAAAATAAAAAGAAGTAAGTACAGGTATAGTTGAGAAGCCAATAGCAGAAATAAAATGGAACACTAAAAAATATCTGATTAACCCAAAAGTAGGCAAAAAGAAGCAATGGAGGAACAAAAGGTGGATGAACAAAAGGCAGAAAAATAAAAAAAAAAAATAGCAAGATGGTAGACTTAAACCCAAGTGTATCCACATTATGTTAAATATAAACGGACTAAATGCCTAAATTAAACAGCAGAGATTGTCGGACTGGATAAAAAAGCATGACTTAATTATACACTGCCTACAAGAGATTCATTTTAAATGAAAAGGTTGAAAGCAAAAGCTAGGAAGAGCCATAACATGCAAACATTAACCAAAAAAATATAGTGTAGTTACATTAAGAACAAAGTAGACTTTAAGGCAACAAATGTTACCAGAGATAGAGAAGGATACTTCATAATGATAAAAGAGTCTATTTATTAGGTAAGTATATCTAAATGTGTTTGCACCTAATAACAGAGCATCAAAATATACTAAACAAAAGCTGGCAAAAGCAAAGGGAGAAATTGATAAATCCACAATCATAGTTGGAAGTTTTAATACTCCTCTGTCAACAATTGATAGAACAAACAAAATATCAGTAAGGTTATAAGTATTTGAACAGCATAATCAAACAACTTAATCTAATTGATATTTGTGTGACACCCCACCCAACAATTGCAAAGAACACATTTTTTAAGGGCACATAGAACATTCACCAAATGGGTCATATTCTGGGCCATAAAGCAAATCTCAATATATTTCAAAGGACTGAAATCATAATGAGAATGCTCTCTGACCATGATAAAGTTAAATTAGAAATCAATAACAAAAAAGATATCTAGAAAATCACTGCATGTTTAGAAATTGATCAAAATGCTTCTAAATAACCCAAGAGTCAAAGAAAAAATCACCAGGGAGATTAGAATATATTCAAACTGAATAAGAAAACACCACCTATCAAAATTTGTAGGATGCAACAGTACTTAGAGTGACATTTCCAGCTTGTGTGCCTATATTCGAAAAGAAAAGAGGTTTCAAATGAAAATTTCCAGCATAAGGAGCTAGAAAAAAGAAGAGCAAATGAAATCCAAGATAAATGGAAGGGGAAAGCAAGAAAGATATAAGAAGGCATTGAGAGTCCTCTTCTTGTCACTGCCCTGCTCCGTCAGCCTCTGTCCCACCACGTCCTTGAGACCGGACACCGTGTTGCAGAGTTCTGACGGGGAGACATTTGAAGTTGACGTGGAAATTGCCGACAATCTGCGACCACTGAGACCGTGTCGGAAGGTTTGGGAAGGGCTGATGTGGGAGATGGTGGCCCGGCCCTCTCCCCGAGCGTTAATGCAATGACATCAAAGAAGGTCATCCGTGGTACACGCACCCCCACCCCCAGGCTGAGGCTCCTCCCCCTCCCGAGGTTGATGAGAACAGAGAAAAGCAAACAGACGATATCCCTGCGTGGGACCAGGAATTCCTGAAATTTGACCAAGAAATACTTTTTGAACTTGCTCTGGCTGCAAAGTCCTTAGACATCAAAGGGTTGCTTTACTTCACATGTGAGCCTGTTGCCGATATGATCAAGGGGGAAATTCCTGAAGAGATCACAAGATCGCAAGAACTTCAGCATCAAAAATTGAAGAGGGAGGAGCCCAGGCTTGCAAAGAGGAGCAGCGGCAGGATGTCGTGCCTACACGGCAGTGCCGTAAGGACCATTCCAAATACCTGTGGCGCTGCTGCTTGTAATCACATTGCACAAACCGCAGGCAGGTACAGCAGCAAGGCAGCCATGTTGGCAGAATATTGTCCTCGTGTTGTGGGTTGAGTCCAGATTCCAAACCCATGGCTGAGTTTCTTCCAGGATAGTCCAAAGTTGCTTTTTTTCTTTGCTCTCAGTGAAACCGAACTGTGGCTTCTTTACAGAAAGCGGCATCTTGGGCTGTCCCTCTTTTCTTAAAGAAATTTCTGCCTAGTTTATTATCCAGTTAACTTCAGTGACCTTTAAGAGTTGGCATTGTAAATAAAACAACTTGCCAAAGCTTTTCTATAATAGAAAGAAAAGGAAAGAAATCAATGAATTACGTAAAAGACAATACAGAAAATGAAAACCAAACGCTGGTTTTACAAGAAGATTAATGACATTGAGAAAACCCCAGGGAGAGCAATTATGGTGAAAGGAGAGAAACACAGAAAGGCTTCCGGGGCTGCGTGAACAGGGTGGAGAAAGCCAGGACAGAAGGAGGAGGTCCCGAGACAGGCCCGTGCGTGCGGGGCCTGCGGCACCCCGTTCCCGGCATGAAAGAGGCGACAGGAGGGCAGATGGGGCGGAACTGGGACGTGTCTCCAGGACGTGGCAGGGAGGCGGGAGCACAGTGGAGGGAAGTCGGGATTGCGGAGGGTGGGGGTGGGGCCTCTGCTGGACATGGACACCCGTGGGGTGGGGAGTCAGGGGTGCGGAAATGGGACCGGAGGGGTGGGGCCTGGTGCGTCACGGGCCTCACGCGCCCCACCGCCCATCAACCCCATGGCTCCCCTCTGGGAGAGGTGTTGGTCCGAGGAGGGTGCTGGGGCCCACACAGCCCGGGTGACTAGCCTGAGGTCGCAGCTGGCTGGGAGTGGAGTGGCCTCAGGCAGACACCGGCCTGATCACTGAGGACTAAGGGTGGCAGGACCAGGACAGGTGACCCAATTCTCTCCCGGCCTGGGGGCCGAGCAGGTGCGGGCTCTGGGAGGGGCAGGTCCAGCAGGGCCCCAGCCATGCGCAGAGCAGGGTTTCTGGGAGGTGAGCTTCCGGAAGCAGCAGGAGGAGCCCGGGGCTAGAAAGGGGCCCAGGTCGGGGCAGGCTGGCGTCCTCGCTCACTGACCCTGCCTGGGCCTGAGGAGGAGCCGCGCTCTCCATCCGGGTGGGGGACACCGGCGGGTGGGGGGCAGCGGGGCAAGGTGCCCCTTCCAGATACCTGTGCTCTGTCTTCCAGGTCCCTTCCCCACCGGACCGGCAGCAAACACTCACAGAGCTCTCGCTGTGCCCAAGCATCGCGGCTGTCGCTGAGCACAAAGCCATGAACAAGACAAATGGGGACCTCCTCACTTGGCCCGACCCATAGAATGGAGGCGACCACCAGTGCACAAGTGAACAGGCAAAGAGCCGAGCTATTTATGATAGTGGTTGACGCTGGCGTGCCCAAGGGAGCATCCAAACGCCTGCACAGGCCCAACAGGCAGGAAGTGCCACCACCATCACTCAGGAGGTGGAGGTTAAAGGGCCCAGGGCCCAAGTGCATGGCCACAAAGCACGAGAATGGACCAGAGACCACAAGGCTGAGGGCACAGCCTGTGGCCCCTGAGCCACGGCAATGAGAAGACGTGGGGGGCAGCTGGAGAGCGTGCACTGTGTCCGTGGAGTGGGCTGCTTTGGTAGGTAGTGAGCTCCCCATTACGGGAGGTGTGCAAGCATTCCCCACCCATCAGGAAGGCTGCGGAAGGCACCTGGGGGCCCAAATGGGTAGAGGGAGGCTGCCGATGCTGAGGGAAGGGGGACAGGGCACCCTCTGTAAAACGGCAGGCAGGGCAGGACCTCACCACCAGACCCGCCACAGCTGGAAAATCCTCCCACCCACGGCCCAAGGTCGGGTGGTGACACTGCAGCCACCCCTCTGCCACCCTCCTCCTGGCTGCGACCCCGTTTACTGCCCACGACCGCAGGACCACCGGTCCTGTGTGGGGAGAGACCTCAGGGCTTTACCGCCGGCTGCACCAATGGCAGCAGCTGCCTCGCAGCACCCAGGTGGCCGGCTCGATTCCCCAGGAGAAGAGCGGGGGGCGGGGGGGGAGTCCGGAGAGACGGGCCAGCCAGTGCCCAGTGTTGGAGGCGGCGGCTTGGGCCTGGGAGCTCCGAGGCGTTTTGCCAGGCAGAGAAGTGGAAGGAAGGAGGGGTGTCTCCCCAGGCACCAGTGTGCAGCCCCAGGGAGTCCAGCAGCCGCACTGGGATTCAAGTGTCCGTGACAGGGCCAGCCTGGCCCGCACGCTCTCTGCCCCGAGGCCAGAGCCCGCTAGGGCTGAGCTGCTCTGTTAGCGCCAGCACGTTAAGCGCACACGCAAACACAGATTAGCGAACTTATTCCTCTGAGCTGAGTGAAAGCGGGTGAGCAAACACTGGCGGCCTGTGTGGGTCCGGCGCCTTCACCTGCGTCACTGCGAAAGCCCTTCGCTTGCTCCGGGAGGAGGGATCGCTGCTTGGCTTTATGGAGGGGAAGGGCAAGGCCCTGGGGGTTGAGAGATGTGCCAGGACGGCAGACGCGTTTACGGAGGACCTGGCACAGGAGAGCCAGCCAGCGGGAGCGCGCGGCGGGAGCGCAGACGGGGCGGGGGCGTGGGTAACGCCAGGCTGGAGGAGGGGCAGAGTGCTGGGGGACACTCCTCTGGCCAGGAGGCAGGATGCGGAAGTGGGGAGGGCATGAGCTTTGGAAACAGAGCATCCTGCCGGAAGCCTGGTGCTGTCGTATGTGGGCAGGGGTCCTGGGTGGGCCCCTTCACCCTTCTAGACCTCGGGCTCCCCAGCTGTCAAATGGGCGTGTTCCCAGCGGCCTCCCAGGTTACTAGGAGACTAAAGCTAGTGTATATGCGGGCATAGTCATTTGTTTCCTTAATTACTAAACATGTGTTGAGCATCTACTGTGTACACCTACCACGGGGCAGACTCTGGGGTTCACAGTGGTGCCCTCGTGAGCCCCCAGTCTAGCTGGGGAGAAGCACAGAGTGTACAGTTGCGGCTACTCCTTGCTCCAGTGCGTCCTCTGACCCCAGCCCTGCTCAGGACAGGTGACCCTCTGTCTCCTTTCATGCTCTAGGTGAGGGGAAGCCCCTTGCCCAGGCTGACCCCCGGGCCTGGCTTCTGTGTCGGGGGCTGTTTACACCGGGAGGGTTTTAGGGAGCCTGGTCCAGCCCGCATTTCCCAGATGAGAACACGGAGGCCACGTCCTTTAAGTGCCTCCTTCTCTCTGCTCCAGAACACTCCCAGTAAGCGACGACTCGGCCCGGGAATGGGCCAGTTTGAGCCGCTGGAAATCTCAGCTGGGATCCTGGCGTCTGGGGAAGGGCCGGGCTCTAAAAATAAACCGCTCGCCTGAGCCTGAGAGCAGCCGGCGGGAGCCTGGCGAGGCAGAGCCGCGCCTGACGCTCGCAGATGACGGCGGGCCCAGCCCGGCCACAGGGCCCCCCTCGCGGGCAGCTGGTCCCTGGGAGGGGCTGGTGGCAGGTGGCAGCCAGGAATATGTGACCCCTGGCTCCCAGGGGCACCCCACGCCCACAGGCACACGCACATATATGTCCCAGGCTGGGACGTGCTGCTCAGAGCGTGGCCAGGGGCTGCTCCCCCAGAAAGAGACACGGACCCTGGGACTCCTGGAGCCACTTCTCCTGGTGCCAGCCTTGCCCTCCTCATGCTGGACAGCGACAGGCCGCAGGCACAGGTAAGGGACGCCTCCTCGCACCCCTGAAGGGCCTGTCCCTTGGAGAAGCGGGTGTGGGCTGGGGGTGGGGAAGGGGCTCTGGCGGAGGCAGGAGCCCTCGTCCCCCTGGTTCCTTGCGTCTTCTCTCGGCTCCCGGGATCCCGACACGGCATCGAGCTCTCTCGGGTGGGGGGTCCTGGAGCCCCCGCTCTCCGGCTCCCTCTCCGCGCCACGGCTGGCAGGGAACAGCCTGCCCTTTCCATCTTCCGGTACTCTCAGCCACGACCAAATGTCAGGGGCTCATTTGCTTAATTGGATGCCAGCCCAGGTCAATGGGTTTGCGGGCCCCAGGTGGGAAAGTTTTGGAAGCAGGAGCCGCGCTGGGTTGCAGGGAGCCTGGTGCCTCTGGGAGGAGAAATGCCTCCTCTTCCTGCTCTGAGGCCGGTGGGGCAGGGACAGAGGGCACAGGTGGGGGTGGGCGGTGGGCCTGGGCAGGAGAGGCTGGGGGACATTCTCTAGGAGGATGGGAGAACCACAAGGGAGATGTGGTTCCCCAACTCTGCCCCGCGCTTCAGGGTTTATGAGAAGGAGCCAGTTTCAGGGGGGGCTGCCTTGGGCGTCGAGCCAGGCCAGACAGCACTGAAGTGGAGCTAGAGGACCCGTCACAGGAGCCCAAGTCCTTTGTCCCTGCTGCTCAGAGGGACTGTCAGAGCTGGCTTTCTGCCCAGATGGCTTTCCGTGCCTGATCCCTGGACGGGGTGTTCACTAAAGTGGATGAAATTGTGGCTGATGTGTGGGACAGCAAGACGGACTCCGCAGAGCCCACTGGCTGCTTCCCCTGCCCCCGTTCACAGCGGGCAGGTGCTGGGGGAGGCGAGGGGATTAGGGACAGCACTTCCCCGGCGCACAGCACAGGAGTCATCCAGGGAGTGGGATTAGTTGCCACGGATTTTTCTTGGCCTGAAGGCGGGCTGGCATCTGCCATGGCCATCCCATAGCGGGTGGGGCTGGCCGGGCGCGGGTTCAGGTTTTGGTCCGGGCTGCAGGAAGGAGCCAGGGCCTGTGAGGAGAGCTCTCCACGGTGGTCAGTCCAGAAACGCTGGGGCTGGGACTGAGCACACCGTCCCTGCAAATACTACCCGAGACCCTGAGACGACCCAAGGCCATGTGTCCGTGCCCGCCTCCCTCGCCGTCCACTCCAGGTCCCCTCCAACTTCGCTCCCATGCATCCCCGGGAAGTGTGGGGAGGGGGGACCGCCTGTGAACCTGCCGCAGCAAACCCACCCCCACTCAGCTTCGCTGCAACTTCCCGTCTTTGCACGTGGCCAGCACCACCAGGGCCCGTAACTGAGTCATTGCCATCGTCGGGGCTGCGTGACTCTTGGCACAACTCTTAGCTCCTCTAAACCTCAGTCTTCTTGGCAATCAAATGGGGTAATCCTACCTTCCTTATCAGGCTGTTGGAGGATTAACGATCACTCATGGGATGTGGGCACAGCTCGTGGCAGCACTTAGGGAGGGCAAACACTTTTGCATCATGGTCATTCCTTCTGCGCCTGGAGGGCCAATGTTGCCAGCGTGTGACCTGCACACAGTGGGCGTGCAGCAATGCCTGTTGAATTCACGTGCGCCGAGTGCATACACACACATCAAGCAGCCCGAGGCAGTTACGTGGGTGCCACTTCCCCGGCTCTGACGTTCACGCCAGCCCTGTCTGATGAGGACAGTGGTGACGATGCCCACAGAGGCAGCCTCTCTCTCTCACACCCCTTTGCTGCCTCGGCTCGACATGGTCTTGGCCGACACCCCAGGCTGATGGATTTTGGTCCATGGCCCTCGGGTCGCCTCCTTACAGCAGGGAGGGCCTGCTGGGGACAGAGCAGAGGCAACACACGGGACTTGAATCGTCGTAACTGTCAGCCCTCAAGGTGCTGTCTTTGTCTTGGGGACATCTCCTCTGTTCTGGCTAAGCAGGCTCCCACCTTGTGTGTGCATGGGGACACCCAGCCTCTCCCCGGACACCTCCGAAGCAGGCCTGCTCCCAAGAGCCACCCACAGAGCCACTCTGACCCCTACACAGTCTGCACCCACCCAGGAGGGCTGAGAGAGTCAGAGGTGGTGGCCATTTGTCCAACCCCCACCGCATGTCCCAGGACATGGTCACGCAAGCATCATAACAAAGGCCTGAAAACCAAGGCACGTGCCCACGATAACGACAGCAGCCCCGCTTACCAGGCCCTGACCGAGTCCAGGCCCGGTGCTCCCGGCTTTGCAAACATCGTCTTACACACTTAATCCAGCAGCTCAGTGGGAAAGAATAAAATTCTGTAAAAATACACCACACGGTAAAATGATACTTTAATATTACTACAAAAGGGCAAACACCCACTCTAACAAGCCTCCAGCCTTAGCCCCAAACCTCTGCTGTGCGTGCCACCCCCGGGGAGGCCTCCGGACACACAGAGCCCCTCGCCTGCTGGGTGGGTGCCACGTGCTGCCAGCCCACCTCCCCCAGCTGTACATCTGCCTCATGTGTGCTCCACTCAATTTTGCATTTAGCTATTGCGTCCAGACTCATTCTGCCCATCAGGTGGAAGAGCTGAGCCTGTCTTGGGTGTTCCCCACTCCTGACCCCCACACATGCCCACTGCATCAGTCAGCTCTTGCTATAACAATGGTCTGTAACAAATGGTCCCCAAATCTCAGTGGCTTCCAGCAACAAACATGTGTTTTTCTCTGTCCTGGGTCTGTGGTTTGGCTGTCTTGGTTGGGGATGGCTGAGCTCAGCCGGGCAGAAGAGTAAGGGGCCAAACCAAACCTTCCAAACGCGAGCTCACGGGAGGTCTGCTCACATCGCTTGGCTGTCACCCCACCTGCCAAAGCAAATCACGAGGCCAAGCCCCAAGTCAACAGGTCGAGGGCGTAACTCCACCTGCTCTCCTGGGGAGGAGGGCACTGGGTCCCAGCAAGGTCTCGGGGTGGAGAGAGGGAGTGGAGAATGGAGACAGGCGACCCCATCCTCCACACCCACCACAGCCTCCAGTCTCTCTGACCTGTTCACGAAGAGCACCCGCCGGTCCTGCCTGGGCACTCCTGGGGCACCTGTCTGCCCCCGTTCTCCTAGATGGCAGAGTGGGGTTTGTTAGGGAATGAGCACGCCCAGCCCTGAGGATGCAGACACCAGTGACACAAGGCCAAGTTCAGAGTCCAGAGGGACAGTCAGGACTTGAGTAACGACATTGCCCCCGGCTTAGGGGTCCAGGAAGAGGAATGGAGACAAGAGCAGGAGCTCTTGTGTGCCCCCGAGGGGAGAGGAAAGTCTGCAGGAAAGTGGCCCCATAAAGGGGTCCACAAGGTGGACGGGGTTTCAGCAGGCGGAGTAGGGTGGGCAGAGGGCATCCTGGCCGTGTCAGTCTGGCTGGCCCGGCTGCCACCTGCTGCACAAACTGCCTCCCGCTCTGGGCCTGGGCATCGCAGAGGGGGCAGCCCCGGACCCCAGCAAGGGCGGTTCCCCTGCATGTGAGTGGTTCGAGAACTCCCTTAGGTTCCTCTGGCACCAGCTCTAAATTAAGTAGTAACCAGGAACCTCTGATCTTGTTACTCGAATTATAACGGTCCTGCTCTTTAATAATTCGTGGCCTTGGGGCGTCCGGACGCAGAGGCTCTGGAGAATCACACAGGCAGCAGCTCCAAGAGGCGGCAGCGTGGTTTAAAGGTCACTCACGAACACTCTAGTTCACGTTAATTCACAAAATAAAGAACACACAACCCCAGTGCCCTTGAGCTAGGAAGGTATTTTAATACCAGCCAGTTCAAAGCACATAAGGGGAGAGAGGTTAGTTTTCCAAGTTAAATATTCCCTCGTCTCCCAAGAATTCAAGACCCTCGGCAGAGAGAGGACATTTAAGGAAACGAATCCTGTGCAAGAGGCATTGGCTCGAGATGCTCTGATCCCTCCGCACGCAGCCCCTTCCACGCAGCGCAGACCAGGAGGCGGAAAGGCCTGACTTGCAGATCAGGCTGCAGTGTCCTGTAGCTGTGTGCCCTTGGGCACACCCCTTAGCCCCTGTGAGCCTCAGTTTATCCATCTTGGGCCAATCTCACAGGAGGGCAGGAGAATCAAGGGGGGAGGCAGGTGAGAACATGCAGGGAGAGGGTGCCCTGTGCACAGGCAGGGGCCGGGTGAGAACACGCAGGGAAAGGGTGCCCTGTGCACAGGCAGGGGCCGGGTGAGAACACGCAGGGAGAGGGTGCCCTGTGCACAGGCAGGGGCCGGGTGAGAACACGCAGGGAGAGGGTGCCCTGTGCACAGGCAGGGGCTGGGTGAGGGGGCACAGGGAGGAGAGGGAGTGAGGGGAGAGGTTGGTCACCCCGGGCCTGGGCTGTGACTCTGGAGGTAAACAGGGACCCAGTGGCCTCAGATGTCCCCTGCAGAGGGGCCCATTGAGCCTGGGCCCATCTGCTCTCCCTGCAGGGTATGAACGGCCTGGAGTGGGGCCTCCAGAAGGCCCCAGAACACCCAGCCACAAAGGCTGACATGTCAAAGACCCTCGGGTCCACCAGGGACAAAAGAATTGAGTCCACATTTTTAAAGAATGAGTGAGGAAACATATAAGAGCAATGATGCGAAAGTTAATTTAGGGTAAAACACCAATTAGCCGTCATCCCCCCATCCTGGCATGAGAACAAATTTCCTCTTCGTGAATCAGTCCCCGTCCTGCTTCAGAAGGGGCCACGCTGGGCGCCTACTGTGTGCACGGGCAGAATCTTGGGCGTTGCTTCACCACTCGGTGCCTCGGTTTCCCAACCTGTAAATGAGGGTGACAACTGACACCTGTCTCACTGAGCCATGGTGAGGGCAGAGTGAGTTCATTTGGCGGCTCTTGGAAATGCTGCCTGTTGTCCCCCAGGCACTTCTCATCCGGTCCCAGTTGCTAATGCCCCACTGGGCGGCCTGGCCACTCACAGGGCTACGGATGACTCTGACAAAGCCCTTGACCTTGAGGGGCATGGGGGCAACTTGGAGGGGGTACTAGTCAGTTTTCAAATAAAATTTTTCCTAAGGGGCTACCGTGTTGGGAGGAGGATGGGGAGGAACGGGGGACGGGGCCAGTCTCCCCCCATGGGGGGGTCACCTCCTGGAATTCTCACACTGGGGCCACCGTTGGTAGCCCCTGGCTGAGGCTGTCTCCTGTAGGAAAACTCCCGGCCTGGGGCAGGCAGAGCTCCCCCAAGTCCTGGCTGCACAGCTGGGGCAGAGCCCAGCGGGCGCAGGTCCCTCCTTGCCCTCCTTCCTCCACCACGCCCTGAGCCCTGCCCAGCGACACAGGATGGATTTTAGGAGCTGCCAGCTGGCGGGGGCCAGACCTAGGGCTCCTTGGGGTCTCCTAGGTGGGTCTCCTTGGGAATCTCCCTAGGATCTCCCAAGGGTCTCTCCGGGGTCTCCCCGGGGTCTGCTCTGAATCCCTCCCCTGAGGGTCTCATCCTCTCCCCCGGGGTCACCCCCATCTCTCTCCCGTGTCCGTTTGTCTCTTCCGCCCAGGCCCTTTCTTCCTCTCTCAGCCTTGAGTGGCCGTGAAACAAAGCTCAAGTGTCCTCTTTAGCAATTTAAATGTATTGGTTGTTTTCTGTGCTTAATTTTAAATGCAGATGAGTGGGGTATTTTCTCTTTCTCTCTCTCAAAAATGTACAACAAAAGCCACCAACTTGAGTTAATTGATTCTTTCCCCCTGCTGCTGCTGTCCCTTCAGAGGCTGGGCTGGCTGGCGTCTCCCCAATCCTGTCCACTCGGCAGCAGGAGGTGCCCAGTGCCGGAACCTGCGCCTCTGGGTCCCCAAGGCCTTGGTGGGTCTGGGTAGCTACGGCCGCCCCCCGTCGCCGTCCACTGGCTGCTGGCAGTGTGGGCTCTGGTCACCTGGCGAGGGGAAAGCTGGTGACGGCGGCAAAGAGCCTCACTGAGCCCCTCGGACCTGCGCTGAGCCTCTGCTGCCCGCCAGCTGCCCGCCCAGATGCTGGTGTCCGTGCTCCGTGGGGACACTGAGGCTCAGGGAGGTGGGGTCACACGTCCAAAGCCACCTGCAATGTATAGCACTGCTAGCCTTGAGCTCGGCAGCCCGGCACCTGCCCACACCCTTGTCCATCATCACACGAGCAGGGAGGGGTCACGGGGTCCCCAGCCTGACCCCGCTGGGGGGTGTGACCTTTCACAGCTGACTCCACCGCCGACCCTTGCGGTCCTCCCTCCCCATGCCTTCCCACGCTGGCCAGCCTAAGACCACATTGCTTCCTTGCACAGAGCCAGCCAGAGGGTCTCATTCACCAAGACCTGAGTCCAGACCTGTGGCAGGTGCAGGGGCGGAGGAGGCGGAGTGACTGACAGGGTCACCAGGTGGGGGGACTCGATAGTCAGGCCCCCGGCTGGGAACTTCCTCCCAAACTGTCCCTTTGGCCATCTCTGCTGGGCAGGTGAGGCCCCGAGGGAGGAAGGGCCTTGCGGGTCCCTCAGCTGGTGGCCATGGCCATGTGGGGTCCCAGGTGTGCTCTACAGCCCCAGAGAGAGCGCGCGTGAGTAGCGGCCCACACCTGCTCGCTGAGCTCACCTGGGGCCACATGCGGCCTGGGCCGGGCGGTCCGTGCAGTGAGCCGTGCGCTGTGCCGGAGGGACGGGCAGCCCTCTCAGAGCCCAGGACTCTCCAGGTGCCGTGGGGGTCAGAGGCTGCGCAGAGCCATGAGATCCTGTGGGCCCTGGACACGGGCAGACCTGGGCGTGGACCCCGTTGGACCCCCTGACTGTGCCAGCCTTGGCCAAGCCACTTATGTCCTGGGCTGTAAACAGGGTGATAACGCCACACCGGGCTTCAGAGGTGGCCAGTGCTGCTCCTGACCCCCCACACCCACCACGGCCCTGGGCCCTGTGGACATGTGGGCGCCCCGTGAGCGCCGGGCTCTCGCCCACTCTGAGGTCTTTGCACACACTGTTCCCTGTGCTGGGAACACCTTCCCTGCAGCCCCCTCCTTGCCTGTCTACTAAATGCCCTTCCACATCTTTGTCCTTCTGTATCCTCCACCACCCTCTGCCACTGCCGGCCTCGTCCCTCGTACCCCACACTCAGCCGCTCCTGTGCCTTGGTTCTTGCTGTGCCCTTTGCTCTGAGGGCACCCATCCTCCTGGCAAATGTCTATTAATATTTCCCATTCAAACGTCACCCACTCCATGACGCCGTCGACCTCCTCCCTCTTCCCCACGGGACCTACACAGACTTCCAGAAGAGCACCCGTGGCAGTGGCCCTATGGCGATACTGTCCTCCTCTGCCACGAGAAAGGCGTCCTCGAGGGCAGGGATGGTGGCCGATGGAGCAGTGGGGACGGGGCCCTTCTCGAACAGCGACTGTCATTGCTGTGACAGCAAAGCTCAGCTGTCCCCCCTCCTCCCAGCTAAGGAGAACTTGGTCCTTGTTCTCGCACCTGCCCCATCTCCCAGATCGCCGAGGATGTCCTGAAGGGCCAGCCAGGGCCTGGGTCTCTGAGACAGAACTGGGAAGGTGCATTGGGAGAGAGGACGGGGGCAGGAAAACGGGAAAGCACCTGTTTACGGGTCCGGTTCTGAGCGTCCTTCGTCACGGAGAATTCCAGTAACGGGCGCGTGGAGAGAAAACGATGAAACAATCTGGTGGGCCCTGCAGTGCGCAGAAGAACACGAGCCGGGAGAAAGGGGGACAGGAGAGAGGGGAAGGCCGCAAGGCGGGAGGGAGAGGGATGTGTCTGCTCGGGGAGGGCCAGAGGAGGGGCTCCGGGGAAGCTCCACCGGGAATAGAGGAAAGAGGAATTTTTGGCGCCTTCTCCCGTCCTTTGAGAAGATCCGGTGGATAACAGAGTTCACCGTTGCTGCTGCCGGTGGCTGGACTGCGCTTCCTCGAACGTGACTCTGCGCGGAGACTGGGCCACGCGGGGCCGTGCGATTCTTTCGGGTCACATAGTGTGTGGTTGAAAACCAGGAATTCTCCTGCCCAGAGGCGTCCCTGCCTGCACTGTCCCCTAAATGTCACTGTTGGGATTTATGGCCACACCCCTCCAGTCCAGCTAACTGACCACAAAGTGGAACTCTCTTCGTTTCCCCGCTAGAAGCGCAGATGTCTGAAACCTCTTTCCCGCCTCCTGCCGGAGCGGAACAGTCTCGCCTAGCAGCAGGCTCTTTGAGGCTTCCCGCTAAATGCAATTTCCAGGCTCTGTGATCTCTCGAGATCAGTCACTTAAAGGGACAAACGGCTCCTTGCGAGCTCCTGCACCGCCTGCCAGTTAGCTTCTGCGGAGGTCTGTCAGAGAGCATCTTAAATGATAAAAGACCAGAAGACAATTAAGGCCCATTGTGCCTCCTCGTTAATGCCGTTCCGTTCCTGAGAAGGGCCTGGATGTCACCCAGGGGAAGCTCTCTGCACTTTTAAGTGCACTTGCTTTTCCAGGGCCTGCCATCTAAGGAACAGGGGGCTGCACCCTGAGCTGATGGGACAGAGGGGTCCGCTGCAAGGACGCCAGCTGAGAGCCCCTGATCCTCGGCAGGAGGCAGGGAAGAGGACGCAGTCTTGGGGGCCTTAGTCGATCTCACATCCCAGCCCCAGCACTGAGCCAGGTGACCTTGAGCAAGTGACTCAAGATCCTTGAGCTCCCAGTGACCTCATCAGTAAACTGAGGCCCAGAGTGCCCACACCATGGAGTTAATGAGAGGGACAGTGGGGGCCTGGCACACAGGAGAAGCTCAGGCAAGGGTGACAACTGCTAGTGAGCAGACTTGCTGACTGCGTGAGCTGGGGCAGGTCCCTTGACCTCATCCGGAAAACAGGATTAATAATGCCGTGCGGGCCTACTGTATGGGTCTTAGGAGATGGTGTAGATGAGATGCTTTGCAAACTGTAAAGTTCTGTTCAAATATCATAGGTAGATGCTAGAAGCCGTAATAGCAACACACATGTGTGGTAAGGGTTGGCATTTGTGGTAAGACAGGCATTGTGCTGGTCTCTGGCCTCTCTGTGGCCTCTCCCAGGGCGTATGGCCCAGTGGTTAGGAGGATGTGCTGTGAACATGGACCATCTAGGCTGTGTGACCTTGTGTGAGTTACTTAACCTCTCTGTGCCCCAAGTATGTTGCATCTGTAACATGGTAGAACAAATTGCATTTGAGCTGGTAGCTGTGCAGAACCTCACCTCTCATAAGCGCCTGATAAATATGCATGATGGCCAAGTCCTGGGACAGCAACACCATGTTTGCATTTCTTCTTTGGCGCCTTTTGTCTCCATTGCTAAGTCAAGGCTCATGTCCCCTCCAGGCCACCCCCCGCATGGTGGCTAGAAGGCACCTCTCATCACACCCCTCTCCAGCTGACCAGCCTCTGTGCCCCACCCCCACCTTCGCATAGAGCCCCATCCTGCCTTCTAGCCCTTTCCCCCCTGGGCAGCCCACCCCCGCTGTTGCCCCCTGCCGCACTCTGTGCTCCAGCGAGACAAGCCTTTGTGCCTGCTGTTCTTGCCTTCTGGACCACCCAGCCCTCTCCAGAGCCCCCACCCGGCTGGTTCACATTTGCCGTCTCCTCAGACCCACCTGCAGCCCAGCAGACGGAAGCTGCGAGGGGAAGTGGCTTGCACAAGACCCCAGAAGACCAGCCATCCTGGCTGCCAAGCCCCGGAACCCACCAGCCGGTGTGGATAAGCAGCAGGGCAGGGTGCAGCCCCAGCTGAGCATTTCGGGTGACTTAACAACGTGTGTTTGTGAGATTTCAAACCCGAGTCCCAGGCACGAGCTGGGCCCTCACGGGACAGACCGGGAGACCCCCCTGGCTCCTCCTCCCTGTTTATTACCATCTACCAAGAGCTGCGAGTACGCCATAGCCCATCCCTGCAGGATCTGATCTGGAGACTTCTGGAGAGACTCACCTCCTCGGCCCTCACTGCCACGGGCGCAGGTCCACACTCCCCATCACCACGTCCACAGCCTCCACGAGCTGCCCCCAGCTTCCTCTGTGGCCATGTAAGACCCTACCCTGGTCCCCAAATTCTCTGTGCAATCGGACACTTCCCTGCTTTTGCCTGGGCTGCTCCCTCCACCGGGAACTCTGACTCCTCCCTGAAGACATGACAGACAGCAGCAATTACCCCTCCTCTGTGACCCCCGTGGAGTTGTTCAGCTTCTAGGTTTGTGCCTCTGGTCTCTCTGGCTTCAGGCCGTGGGCTCCTCCAGGGCAGGCCTGAGTCTCGCCCCTCCCTGGTCCTCCCTGGCCAGCACAGGGCCCGGCCAGAGGGGGTGGACGTCCAGGGAACAGAGGTCGCCACAAGAAGGAACAGTCTCATGATGTAGTTTAGAGGGCAAGAAATACCCTCCCCCAGGAAGGGATGTTTGCACTGAGACCTGCTGCCGTTGGTCAGGGAAATCAGAGGAACAGCATTTCAGGGAGGGGGAACAGCAAGTGCAAAGACCTGGGGTAAAAATCAGATCGGTGCTATCGTCAGAGACCAAAGCGAGACCCGTGAGGCTGGGGACAGCACAAAGGGGTCCACTCACATGAGAGGTTCCACGGCTCCCCAGTGACACTCCAACATGCCGGGTTCGATGGCAGCTCTGTGGAGCAGAGCTCCTGTGTTATCTCCATTTACAGTGGGGGAAACTGAGGCTCAGCGAGACAGGGTGACTTGCCAAAAGTTACCCCGCAAGGGCAGAGGGGGTACAGACATGGGCCTGAGCCCACCCCAGCCAGGTCGCCCCACACCCCAGCCTCCTTATTCCATCAGGTTTAAGGGTCTGTTGCCCCGCTCAGCTGGGGCGCCGTGGGTCGTCCTAAAAACTAGTGCCTCGGGCTCCTTGTTTCCTGATGTGCCGGCGCTGTGTCCTGCCTCAGTGAGCACTTCCGAACTGAGTATTTCCTCAAGGAGCCGCCGGCAGCAGCCCCTGCACAGACTGGATCTCTGTTTCCCTTCGCGATGCTCTGTTTCTGCAGTCAGAGGCTTCCGGCAACGCTTTAATGTATTTATACAATAATTGAACTGAATTTCAGGCTCCAGAGAGCCCCTAGACACGGCCGGCTCCGGGACATGGCGCTTCCGTGTAGCAGCGTAGGAGCTGGGCTTGCATCTCTGCCTTTCCTTGCTGCCGGTGCGGCCTGCTAGGTGGGGAGCGGCAGGGGATGGCCGTGTCCCCTGCAAGAGGAACACAGGGTGGGGATGGAGAGCCAGCAGTGGGCCTGCCTGGGTTCAAATCCCAGCTCTGCCCTTTAGCAGCCCATCAACTCTGGGTGAGCTAACTTACCTCTCTGAACCTCAGTTTTGTCATCCATAAAATGGGCACAGGGAAGCAGGTGTATTTCAAGGAGGAAATGAAATAATCCACATGGAATGCTTAGCACAGGGTGAGCACCGTTGTCAGGGTGTTACTCTGAATGACACAGTATGCTGGACTGTTGGCCATCAGATGGCCATGACCCAGGGAAAAGTTCCAACCCCCAGGCCCGGGTGAGCCCTCTCCTGCCTCATCTCCCGCCCACGCCCACAGCCTCCCTCACTCCGGCCGTTCTCATTCCTCTCTGGACCTGGTGTTTCGCACTTGCTGTTCCCTCTGCTCCCTTCCCACATTCTTCCCAGGCTCAGATCAGTTCCGCCTCCTGGAGGACCCGGTCCCCCCGACCCCGGGCCAGCAGCACCAACCCCGCCCTGTCATGGTCATGGCACTCGCTCCTCCGCCAGCGTTAGGTTTGGCCGCTTGTTCTCAAGGACGGCCCAGCCGCGTCTTTCCAGCCTCTCCCCAGCCCCCCTTTTAATTAGAAAAGTTACATATGCGCACGGAGATGCATAGCACATATGCAAATCGCACGGAAAAGTATCAAATGAAGAGTAAAAGCCGCCTCCTCCCCATCCCGCTGCCCAGACCCGCTCCCCTGAGCCAACAGCTGTTCTTGGTTTTATTGTTAATCCTAGTGGCTCTCTTTATAACTTCAAACAATACACTTCTGCCTCTTCTTACCGACTGTACTCGCTATCTGCTCAGCTCGCCCACGCGAATCCCGGCGCCCTGCTCCCTGTGCCTCCTCTGGCGGCATTTTCTTCTCCGCTGTGGTTTGGGACACAGCCCCCCAGCCCTGGCTTGAGCCCGGCTGTCGCCCCCTGACTTGCTTCCTTCTTCCCATGAGAGCAACAGCCAGAGGGAGCTCCCAGGCCCAGGGCTGTCCCTGCTTCAGCCTCCCGACACCCAGGACAGCACCGAAGGACAAGGCTAAACCCTAGCCTCAGAGCACCATGACCTGGGCCTGGGGCGTCTCTGGAACCCACTTGCACCCCACTCCCTCCATGCGCTGAGCCCCTCCCCACCCTCCATGCCCGCCCCCAGCCTGGTCAGTCCCCTCTTCTTCCCCCAGCCCAGGCTGGTTGCGCCCGGGCAGGCTGGTTGGCCCCTTCCTGCCATTCACCCCAGCTTTCAAATCGCTGCCCACAGGGCGTGCCCAGCACTTGGGGGCTCTGAGGAGACCCTCCCAGGTACAGTTGTCCCCACTGTGGGCTTCCTGTCTGACCTGCCCCTGGGAGGATGAACCCGTTCAGTCTCGACCGTGGCTCTCTGACCTCAGTGCTGGGAGCAGGGCCTGGCCCTGTGCTGGGCAAATGAGCAGAGGCCAGTCCCGGTTTCTCGATTTGCGAACCTCAGCTGGCATAGTGGGTGAAGAACTCGCCCCCTCCCCTCCCCTCCTCCCCTCCTCTCCTCGCTGCCCACCGCCTGGCAGCCCTGATGTCAAGGTTGAGGTCTCTACACTCCAGGTGGAACAACCAATAATCATTCGACTTTGCTTTGTGGACTAATTCTATATGTCGGAAATTAACAAATAGGGCTTACGATGTTGGCATTGTATAAATAGCATTCCCCAGGAAACCATGAAGTGTGATTGGACCTACAGACTAGGAAATACGATCTCAGCTCTTGAAAACTTGCCCCTTGGAGGAGAATCTGCCTAGCGCTGACTTCCACGTGTACTTTTTCACCTGCTTTAGGTCTCACTGCCCCTCAGCAGCACCTGTCCCCTCATCCACACTCCCTTCTCCTGGGCCCCTGCTTAATGACAAGCAGCTCTTGAACTCAGGTGTGTCTGTGTACAGCCAGGACTCAGGTGTGCGTGCAGCCAGACTCAGGTGTGCGTGCAGCCAAACTCAGGTGTGCGTGCAGCCAGGACTCAGGTGTGTGTGTGCGTGCAGCCAGGACTCAGGTGTGCGTTCAGCCAAGACTCAGATGTGTGTGCAGCCAGGACTCAGGTGTGCGTTCAGCCAAGACTCAGATGTGTGTGCTGCCAGGACTCAGGTGTGTGTGCAGCCAGGACTCAGGTGTGCGTGCAGCCAGGACTCAGGTGTGCGTGCAGTGTGTGTGTGTGTGTGCGTGCAGCCAGGACTCAGGTGTGTGTGTGCTGCCAGGACTCAGGTGTGCGTGCAGCCAGGACTCAGGTGTGCGTGCAGCCATGACTCAGGTGTGCGTGCAGCAGCCAGACTCAGGTGTGTGTGTGTGTGCGTGCAGCCAGGACTCAGGTGTGTGTGTGCTGCCAGGACTCAGGTGTGCGTGCAGCCAGGACTCAGGTGTGCGTGCAGCCATGACTCAGGTGTGCGTGCAGCCAGACTCAGGTGTGTGTGTGTGTGCGTGCAGCCAGGACTCAGGTGTGCGTTCAGCCAAGACTCAGATGTGTGTGCTGCCAGGACTCAGGTGTGTGTGCAGCCAGGACTCAGGTGTGCGTGCAGCCATGACTCAGGTGTGCGTGCAGCCAGACTCAGGTGAGACTCAGGTGTGCGTGCAGCCAGGACTCAGGTGTGCGTGCAGCCAAGACTCAGGTGTGCGTGCAGCCAGGACTCAGGTGTGCGTGCAGCTGTACTCGGGTACTGCAGCAGGGTGTGAAGGGTGAACCAGTGCCTTCCTCCTCGTCAGGAGAAGCCTCTGTTTTGCCTTTATCCCTGCAGCCCATTCAGCTCAGTGCAGCGCTCTGTTCAAAACCTCCTTCTTCGGCCTTTGGCAGGTGTTTCTGCACGGCCTTCCAGCGCCCGTGGCTGACTGGGAGACTGTGACACCGTCGGACTCATTCCCTTGTCGCAGACTGCTCTTTCCTTCCAGAGTTCAGGATTTTCTCCGTACTGTTGTCACTCCGAAATCTCACCAGGCGTGGGTGTTCGCCCACCGTTCGTCCTGCTCGACACTTATTGGGCACATTCGATCCATAAATGTGCATCTTGCTGCAGCTCAGGGGGAGACGTGTCTTCCGTTATTATTTTTTAAACTATGACTTCCTCTCCCCGATGTCCTCACTCTCTTCAGCTGCTCTCAAACGGCCGCGGACTCCCGCCATCGGATGCCCAGGCCCTTTGGTCCTGCTGCCCACTCCTCCGTCTCTAAGCCATTTGTCCTTCTCTCCAGAGAGTCACTTGTCTTCCGAGCACCAGCTTGGTCTCCAGAGGAGCCTCTGTGATTGTTCACCCCGTCTGTAGACACTTTTGTTAATTTCAGAAAGCTTCAGAACTCTTAATGTCCTAACTATTCTCTCCTGTGCCTCTGCGTCTGCCTTGCCACCCAACACCCAGGCAGGACCCGCCCAGGCACGCTGCCCCTGGGTTCAGGGAGTCAAAGGTCACTGTCACTAGCAACTCTGGTTAACAAGAGAGAGGAGGGACCAGGCAAGCACCCCCATCCCAAATGCCCTGCATCCTGACCAGGCCTGTGCTTTGTCGTTTTCATGCCCAGCTTGGGCTTCTCCAGGCCTCCATGGGGGGCTCCCTCCCCCTCTAGGCCAGGCTCGTTCCACTCCATGGGGACGCCAGCTGGTGGCTCCTTCCCCCTTTGCCACCTCAGCCAGGAGGATGTCTTCTCTAGAGTCACACTTCCTGTTTAGTGGCCCTGGAGAGGGAGAGGAAGACTCCAGAAGCCCCCCACCATCAAGGGAGGGGGCCTACTGCAGCGGGGTGCCTGGGCTGTTCTTTCTGGCAAGTGGATTGACGATATCTTGGTTTCTTTCCCCCTAAGTAAATATTAAGGCAACGCTCTTCTCCCGGGTTAACCAGCAGGACCCGGTCATCTCTCAGGCATGCGTGGCTCACCCACTCCTTTAGGCGAGTGGAGTGGGGGTGGCTTGACTTGTTTATTTCTCTCCTCTGGGACAGCAGCTGGAGCTTGGCCTGTCACCTGCATCATTGCCCATGCAGGCAGCCCTGTGCCCAGGTGGAAGGTGTGGCTGCTTGGGCGGGGTTGGCTTCCTGCTCTCCAAGCTCCACAGAAGGGGTCTGGGCAGCCTCCTGACCCCTCCCATCAGTGTGACATGTCATGCAACTCAGCATGTACCCCTGAGGCCCTACTGTGCGCCCTGCCCCAGTAAGGAGACTCTCAAAGCATGTGCCTTGGGCCAAAGCCACGCACCTGCTCTGCTCTCTGAGCTGATGCAGTGCCCAGGGCTCCGGAAATGCCTTAAGGATGAAGAGAGAGCCAATCCCTGTCCTCAGGGTCCTGCCTGAAGTCCAATGACAGGGCACAGCTAGATCCTCCAGAGGGACATGAGGGCGAGACGGGAAAGTGCCACCCAGCCCCAGCCAGGTGCCTGCCAAGCTCCTGAGCCAAGTGCCTTGCTGCCCCCCCGAGGCGCAGGCGTTCTCATCACCCCACCCTATGGAGGGGGAAACTGAGGTGCAGCTAGGGGAACACTGAGCCTGAAGCAGCCAGTAAGCGGCGGAGCTGCCGTGGGGCCTCGGATCCACTGCCGATTCTTTGCTGGCCAATGGGAAGACTCTAAGGAGCTGAGACCGTTTACCTCACCTGACTCAGTCGGAACCAGGTGCCCGAGACCACAGAAGGGGAAGGGGACCTCCCGGAGTCACCAGAAGCGTTTTGCTGGGGCAGGGGCCCTCTGGGTGGCCTGGCAGGCTGGGCGGGCCCAGGGAGCAGAGCTTGTTTAGGGAAGCGCAAACAGCAGGAGTTGCTGGGATGCAGCGGGAAGGTGGAGAAGAGGAAGGGGCCGCAGATGGGGCTGGGGACCAGGCTGTGTGACCTTCAGAAAGTCACCCAACCTCTCTGAGCTGCTGCTCTTGCTCCTGAAGAATGCAAACAATATTCCCACCCCTAGGAGCTTTGCGAGGGCCTCGCGGGTGATGAATGAGAACAGGCCCTGTGCACGGAGGCGGCTGCGGAAGGCAGCTCATCACGACCGCATCAGTATTCATCATTCCTCCATCCATATGGATGTCCTGCCCGGGGGAGAGGGCGCCTGGCCGCCCCCTCTGGCCTCTCTCATTGGCCGCGGCTCTGAGTTCAGGCCATCAGCATTTGGATGTGATCAGTTGATTTGATTAATGTAGATTCCACTCAGCGCCCGTCCTCAGAAGGGAGTGTGGGCTGGAGAGTAATTATAATCAGGTTTGCGGAAGGCTGAGGGTATTAATGAAAATCATTATGCTCCTGGCAGCTAATCCGGCAAGGGGGGATGGACCATGTTTGAATTCCTCCTTTTAATGCTCCGTTTTCTACCAAGAACACTTTCCAATGGCTTGTGGGGAGAGCTGCGCCAGGAAGGGCCATTTCTCAAGGCGGCGGCTCAGCCCCTGCCAGGACTGCTGCAGACAGGAGGGGAGGGCGGGCCCTGGGTCTGTCCCCGTCGCCTGTCCCCATGCTTCTGGGAAGGGCTGGTCAGGCTGCTCTGGCAACAGCACCTGCTGGGCGCTGGGGTGCAGGTCACCCCGCAGGTGCTGGGCGGAACTTCCCAAGACACAAATCTGACCGTGTCATGGCCCGCTCAAAGCTCTTCCACGACTCCTTGGTATCCACGGCAGCTCCCCAGCCCCCACCCACTGACCTCTGGACCCCCTCCCCTGGTGGGGTCCCGGCCCTGGCCCCAGCCCTTCGCTTGGCACAGCCTCCACACCCATGTCCACGCTGTCCCCTCCACCTGGAACACCCTCCCTCCCTCCAGCATCCTGGGGTCAGCCCCTGCTTGCCAAGGCTTGCCTCCCGCCTCAGTTTCCATGGGAAGAGCCCCCCAGGCCCCCTCCCACCCCCACATCCATCGGGCCCTGTTCCCCTGGAGCTCGCCTAATCAGCCATGCTCACTTGTACATCTGTGTCTGCCCCTCACCCCGGGGCCTAGAATTTCTCAAAAGACCGCCTGACCCTCCCACTTCTGCGGCCCCAGGGTGAGGCTCGCGGCAGGCGCGGGTGTGCAGTGAACCGTCACTGACTCCTGCCAACCTGGATGGGCAGTGGAGACACCCAGAGGCGCAAGCCACAGCCCCGCCCTGCAGGAGCCCCCCGTGTGGCCACAGACACGACCCCGGCCATTGTCGTCACATGAATCAGGGCAGGAGGAAACAGCAGAGTCGTGCAGGGGCCTGGCATCTCAAAGCTGCAGGGAGCTCTGGGCTTAGCCTGTCCTCAGCCACCTGCACTCCCAGCTGGAGCCGCCCCAACAGCAGAGCCCCGGTCGTCACCCACCCGGGCAGGCTACGCTTGTGGAGGACAGGTCTGCAAACCCCACTCCCCCGAGCATCCCTGTCTCTGTCCGCACAGCTGGGCTCCCCGGCCCAGAGCGGCCGCTGGATGGAAGGTGTGAGGCCAGCAGCAGCCTCTCCCTGCAGCACGCCCACTGGTGGTGGAGACCCCCGGGGTACAGGGCTACCGGCCTTCCGCGCCCCCTGGCCACAAGATGCTGCTGACATGGAGCCCAGTTGCCCACCCTTCCCTGGCCCCGCTGCTCCTGCCGCCACCACCCCTGCCAGGAGGAAGTGAGCTTGAGTCCCACCTCCCCACTTAGCTCTCCATCTGGGGGCGTCACCAGCCAGTCAGCAAGTGAGAATCGAGACCCAGCTCTGGGGCTGACACCTTCCTAGGCTGGGGGACTTAGTGGTGCCTTTCTGTTGCTGCAGGACCGAAGACGCTCAGAGGTTCAAACAGCACCATCTGTTGTCTTTGCATTCTGTAGGTCAGGAGGCCAACATGGATCTCGCTGGCATCGAGGTGTGGGCAGGGCCTTTCCGGACGTCCTAGGGGAGGAGCGCCTGCTCAGGGGGTGTCAGCAGAGCCCAGCTCTTGGTGTGGCAGGACTGAGCTTCCTTGCTGGCCGTCAGCTGGGGGCCATTCCCAGCCTTGGGGCGGGGAGGGGCCCACATTCCTGGACTCATGACCAACCCCTTCCTCCATCTCCAAAGCCAGTGTCAACCTAAAATAATCAAAAGCGTCAGAATCTAGTTTGAGGAGAATTTATTCGGGTGCAAAGTTTGAGGACGGCCACTCGGAAAGCACCAATTACAAAGAATAGAGTCAGCATTCCGAAGTGTAGACATTTGGGGTCTTTTATATAGACAAAGTCTAGAGAAGTTTACAGAATGTCAACATCTTCGTTTAGGAGGCTTAACACACGGTTACAAAGATCTGATCAGCCGAGGTATTCTTTTGGGAAGGTGTATTTAACATTCCACACTGAACATGGAACCATCACGGGGTCTTTCATGCCATCTGGTCTGAGTTAGGTGCAGGCGGCGGAGAAGGCAGATAATCTATGGTACGCATCAGTGACTGGAAGGGGGGGATCTGCTCTCTGGTCTCCCCTGGTCAGTCACTGAAGAAGAGCAATGAGGAAGAGTCCGTCTGTGATCCAAGAAGCAGGACTGCAAACGTGCTGTCAGTACCTGACTCAGTCTCCAGGGCTTACCCTCCGCCCGGCATACTAAGTTCAGAGGGTCCTGAAATTTTATTGGAGGTCGAATCCTTCCTGTGTCCTCCTCCTTCCCTGTCATCTCTCTGGTCTGCCAGACACAGGTCCCTGCTTCTGAGGACCACGTGGTTACGCTGGGCCACCCAGACAGCCCAGGGCCATCTCCCCACCCCATGCTTCCTGCCCTTAATCAGAGCTGCAGAGTCCCTTTGTCGTGGAAGACGAGACATTCACAGGTCCTGGGATTCGGGCAGGGACGTCGCTGGGGCCACATTATGGTGACCATAACTATAGGGACCGTGTGCCCTAACCTAACCGAGACACGTTGCAGTGCGGACAGGATCATGGAGACAATGAATAGAGCAAAGTGCAGGCTGGTGGGGAAGGACAGGGGATCCTTACCCCAGACACATGGTGGTGGCCCTGGTGTGAACAGTCACTACTGGTGGATGGGGAAGTGGAGTAGGGTACACAGGTGGGGTGGGAAGACCCGGGGGCTCGTTTCTGATGAGCAAGTAGAGGGCGGGGCTGGCCTAGACCTCCGAGGGGTGCTGTCCTCTGGCTCCACTGGGGCAGGGTTGGCCCTGGCCCTAGGGCTCCCAGCCCAGAGCCAGCCCCATCCCTGTGTATAAATCCATGGACTGGAAAATAGGGCAGCAGCTCCCCCCAGCTCACTGCTGTTTCTGCTTCGGGCTGCTGCCTGGGAAGGATTTTTGCTCCTCACTGGGATGGGGGAACCTTGCAGCGCATCTAAACCTGGGCCCCTAGCAGCCACGCCGTTTGTACAAAGCCATTCTTCCAGAAGGTTCCGGAGGCATCTAACACCAGCCTCGGGTCATGGTGGAAATCAGAATCGTGAGAAGTCTGAGGTTCAAAGTGTACTTTGTGAAAAATTGTTCTTTGCGGGAACTGCAGAGTCTGGGGCTGTCCCTGGCGGGTGGGCTCTGGGGAGAGACAAGGGCAGGAGCAGGATGATGGGGTTGGGGACAGGGTGGGAGAGCGGGGACGCCTGCCTGAGGAGGCCCCAGCACCGGGAACGTCTTGTCTGGGGGAGCCTCTGCTCAGCGGTGAGGGGTGCGGGCTCTGGAGCAGGACAGGAGAAGGTTCAAACCCCTCCTGCTCTGGGCTCAGGCTCATCCCACTTACTGGAATGTAATAGGATCTACCTCACTGGGTGGTTTAAGAAATATTTATTAAGCACCTGCTGTGTACCAGGCCTTGCCTAGGAAGTTGCCAGTGCCCTAGACAGGCATGTGGCCCCGGACACGGGGCTCAGGGCAGGAGACAGACATTAGCAGCTCGAGGGGGTGAGCAGCCACAAGGTGGGTGACTCCTCTGAGCGCCCAGGGAGGGACGAAGCCTCCCCGAGCTCCGAGCTAAAGGACAGACAGGCGTTAACTAGGAGGAGAAGCGAGGAAGCAGGAGGAAGAACCTTCCAGACGGAGGGAACAGCATGTGCAGAGGCCTGGGGGGAGGGAACGTAACATGCTCCGGCACAGAAAGCTGGGAAATGGCGTGGGGGGGGGCATGTGACGTGGCTGGAGAGGTGGGCAGCAGCTGGTCCCCACCAAGCCCTGTGCGTAGGGGACCAGGTGTCCAGGGCTGCAGTGAGCCCACTCCCGTGAGCTTCCTGTTTACTGCGGGAGAGCGCTGGCCTGGCGATGCCCTCTGGGTCCCGGGGGGGGTGTGGGCGCTCATCCCGAGGACCAGGGGACGCACGGGTGGGGCTCACGGGGGGCTGACGCCATCAGGCGTGTGTGAGGAGCGGCTGCTGGTGCCGTGTGGAGAGGGGTTCGGGGGCAGGAGACAGGCGAGAGGTGTGGCCCAGCCTGGCGCGTGGCCGCCAGGACAGAGCGCGGCGCTGAAACCGGTGCTCTCGGGGAGGCAGACTCAGCCGCCAGCGGGGCCCGGCGCGGGCCGGCTGCTCCGTCCCCGGGCTCGCTCCGCCCTCCTGACGCCTGCGGTGTCCCCGCCGCCTCCCGCACTCACCACGCGCCTCACACGCCGCGTACCGCACACCGCACACCCCACACACCGCACGCACCGCACATACCACACACACCTCATACACCACACACCACACACACCACACGTACCACACACCACACCACATACCACATGCACCACACACCCCACACACCTCACACCACACACCACACACCACACACCCCACACACCACACATCCCACACACACCACACATACCACACACACCTCACACACCACACAGACCACACACCACATACCACACTGCACACATCACATGCACCACACACCACACCCACCACACACCACACACACCACACGCACCATACACCACACATCCCACATACCACACACACCACACCACACCACACACCACACACCCCACACACCACACACCACACACACCTCACACCCCACATCACACACCATACACCACACACCACATACCACATACCACACACACCACACCACACACCACACGCGCCACACACCACACATCCCACATACCACATATACCACACACACCACACACCACACACACCACACACTGCACATACCACACACACCATACACACCACATATCACACACACCACACACACCACACGTACCACACACACTACATACCACACATACCACACACCGCACGCACCACACACCACACACCACATACCACACACACCTCACACACCACACATCCCACATACCACACATACCACATACACCACACACACCACACATACCTCACACACCATACACACCACACACACCACACGCACCACATATACCGCATACAGCACACACACCCCCCACATACCCCACACACCACATACACCACATACCATACACACCTCATATCACACACCTCACACACATGTCACCCACAGAACACACACCACACGCCACACATGCCACACACCCCACACATCCCACATACCACACACCACACACACCACACACCACATAGGCCCCATACCACACACGCCACGCGCACGTGCCACGTGGCCCCACACCCGTCTTGGGAGTCCTGGGGCACGTGTGTCCCGGCCCGGCCGGGCGAGGCTGTGCGCGTCACCCGCGCGGCCGTGGCCCGTTCTCCCCGGGAGGGCGCTGGCGGCGCCTCCCCTCCTCGCCGCAGCCCCCCGTGGCCCCCGAGGCCGCCCCGCCGGGCTCAGCGGGGGCTAAACTCAGGCCAGGGACTCGGGCCCTGCCCGGCCGGGACGCGGTCGCGCCAGCCGGTGGTCGGCGCTCTACGAGGCAGCACGCGTGGACTTACCCTCCGTGTCAAGGCCGCCGGCCACCGGCTGCGCTGGAGCAGGAGCCCTGCCCGCCGAGACCCCTGCCCCGGCCTCCTTCCCTGCAGCCGGCTGGCCCAGCCCCGCCTCGGCCGGGGGAGCCCACGGATCGCCCCGCAGGCTACTCCTGCCCCGCCGCCACGCGGGCGCACGGAGAACGCGGGTGAACGCACCCCTGCGCGGGCTACACCCGCGCCCGCGGCCCGGCCGGCTCCTCGCCGCGCTCTCGAGGGCCTCGGCCCGGCGGAGAAGCAGCCATTCGAAGCCCCGAGCACGGCACCCGCTCAGCCCTCAGTCAAGCGCGTCTGTGCGGCACGCTCTTGTCCGCACGGCCCTCGCCCTTCCGCGACCCACTCAATCCTCACGTGCTCGGGAGCTGCTGGGGGAACAGACGCCACGGTGGCCCTTTGCCAGACAGGAAACCAGACAGGGACAGCGCTGTGGCTGTGGTGCCCGGGGTGGGAGTGGCCCTTGGGCCCCGGCTCCCAGGCCAGCACTTGGGGGCTCCGAGGGGTGCTGGCCTGGGAGCCGGCCACTGCTCGGAGCTTCGGCTCGGGAGCCGTCAGAACAGTGGGGACCAGATGGTGTTCCGAGGGTGGGGACAGCTGGCCTGTCTCCTGTGGCAGGGGCCTCCTGTTTGTTGGAAGCCCAGGCCATCCCAGGGGACATTTAACAAAGTCAGCTGTCCCCTGGCTTCCCCTCACCCACCTCCCCAGGCTCCCCCCTCCTGGAGAGTGGCGCCGCTCCCCCGCCTCTACCTGCCCCGTCCAATCCATCAGCCAGTCCTGCGGCCCTGCCAGCGCGTGTCCCGAGTACCGCCACGTCCACGCCACCCCCTCCTGCAGCCCCTCCCGGCTGGCTCCCTGCCTCCCTCGCCCAGGGGCAAGACGTCTTTGGAATCCGGCAATTTCTCCTGCCTGGGCAGCTCTGGCAGCCTCCAGCCCACCGGAGACAAACCTAGTCCTAAGTGATCTCCCCGTTGGCCCCTCTCTTTATCTCGTGACCCCTCCCACACCCCTGCAACACCCCAGCCGCAGCCAGCATCCAGCCACTTGGACCTCCAGGCTCTTCCTCAAACCCAGCTGTTGGCCAGCCCCAGGTTTCTGGAAGGTGTGGGAAGGCTCCTCCCTGGCTTTCTGCGTGGCTAACTCTACTTGCCCTTCTGCCTGCTTCATCCCTGACCCCCCAGAGAAGCTCCCCCTGGCAGGAACTTAGCAGAAGCTGAGGGTTTTGATGCTCTTTGCCAACATGCCAGCCTGGAGTCACCAGTGCTTGAACACTGGGGATGAGGGGCGTTGTGGAGGGCTGCATCCCCGCCCCGTTTATTCAAGGCAATCGCACCTCATCGCTCCCAAGAGCCTCTGAGGCTTCTCTCCCCCCGCCCCCTGCACACTGACCATGGCCAAGGGTGCTGGGGTTGGGGGAGGGCAGTTGGAGTTTGAGGAGGGGACTGGGCAGGAAGCCTTCAGGGCTGGACGGAGCCAGGTTCCAGTCCCAGCTCTCTTGCTCCTGGTGTGTGATCCCAAACGAGTCCCTTCGGCTCTCAGCCTCTGCTCAGGGACATCGGGTTGCTGTCGGGAGCTGCAGGAGCCTCCTGGCCTTCAGGCTCTGCTCTCCGCCTGCCCCTCTCCCCTGGGACAGAGTACGGCCCTGGCTGCTCTCCGTGACAGCAAAGAGCTCTGCGGGGGCCGAAGCATGAGTTTGGGGCCCAGGGAGCTGACAGGAGGGAGGGTAGCTCTGAACATGGGCAAGGGAGGCGGAGGCTTCCTGGGGGAGGTGGCATTTGAAAGGGTCTTTAAGCCCAGGCAGAATGTCTACAGGCAACAGGGAGGGGGCCGGAGGGAGCCTAGGAGCAGGGACCAGCCCAGGCCCAGGCCTGAGGTGGGAAGGGGGTGCCCGAGCCCAGACAGAGTCAAAGCAGGAGAGGGATGGCGAGAGGGAGCAGAGGGCCTGGAACGCCAGACCACGGCAGGCCTGAGGGCCAGCAAGCATTTGGACATGCTCACAGCTGTGTTAGAAGCTTCCAGACGCCATTCCACATCCATCAGGCCTCAGTGACACCCCTCTGTGCCAGAGTCGGGGCAGGCCCTGGAACGGCTCAGGGTCTGCAGGGAGGCGGGAGAATCGACGTCCAGCGCCAACCCTGCGCGCTTCCTACCGCAATGGGGGCCCAGGGCTGTGCTGGGCAATCAGGGAAGGCTTCCTTGGGGAGGGCGCCCTGAACTGAACCTTGAAAGTCAGCCAAGGCGGGAACGGGGAGGACAGCATCTGCAAAGGCACAGAGACGTGACAAGGGAGGGACAGGGAATCGCGAGTGTGACCAGCGAGAAAGGCGGGAAGGGGTGGGAGAGCACTGGGCCTCGCTGGCCTCTTCCCTGCTCATCGCGTTTATCGTCCCAGCAACCCCTCTGGGCAGCTGTTACTTTTGCACCCTTTTGCGGGTGGGGACACTGAGGTTCAGAGAGGTCAGGTGACAGAGCTGGGGTTCTGTCCCGAGGCTGTCTGACCCCGGCCTGTGCTCCCAGCCAGCGCCGGCTAGAGCCGCGGAGATTCGGGCAGGAGAGAGACCGTGTCAGATCCACACTTGTAAAGGTCACTCTGGTGGGGTTGGATGAGCCGGGGCAGGCCAGGTCCCTCGTGGCAGCAAACTCCAGAAAGGACATCCTGTTGTCGCTGAGCCGTTGAGAGTGTGTCTGCGGCCATCTGGGGCTGACGTGGGGGGCGGGGCACAGCTCCCTTAGCTGCGGAGAGGTGCGGCTCCCAAGAGCGGCCCTGACAGCCCTACGCGAGAAGCCCCTGACAATGGGGTGATTATGCCTTGAGCTCTGCTTTAAAAACCTTAATGGATTTTTTCCACCCCGTAAGGCTGCCCTGCGGTCTAGGAAGGATAATCGAGATCCGGAACAGACTAACGCGGCTGAGCCGGGCACCCGCTCTTCCGCCCGCCGCCTGCCGCGCTTCCAGGGCCGGAGAGGGAGCCTGGCACAGTGTGAGGTCCAAGTCGCTGTCCATCCAGACCCTCCAAGCGTGTGACAGACATCCTGGCTGGCGTCGCTGCGTGCCGGCACTCGCCCAGCCTTTGCAAATGGGAACACACTCAGTCCTCACCGCAGTTCCACGGGTCTAGGGCTGCTGTCAGCATCCCATTTACAGGCAGAGAAACTGAGGCACAGATGTCTGCGTGCCCATCCAGGAAGTGGGAGCCACATGGTCCAGGAGCCTCCCCCCTACATCCAGCCCTGAGGCTTGCATACCTTTGTTGATGGGGTACTCACCACCATTCTTCACAGTCCTTCCTGTGGTCAAGCTGCTCTGACCACCCACGGCGTGAGTGTGGGACATCACATCTGACAGTGGCCTCTCCCTGTCTTTGTCTCTGCCCTGCCCCAACACCAGCTCCACCCCCTGCCTGGCCAGGAGGCCTGGAGGGTGCAAGCAGATGCGTCGGAGCCACACGTTCCTTGTAGCACCAGCCGCATCCGGGTCATCTGGGCCCCACTCACCCCATCCAAGGGGGGTGAGAGGAAGTGACATGCTGGGGGCCCTCCTTTGCCCCAAGCCCCACCTCTTCCTAATCCTCGCCCTCCCCCTACGCCTCCACCCGACACTCCGAATTGCCAGGAAGCCACAATGACAACAACAACAATAACAACAGCAGCTAACACGTTTGTATTAATGGTCTTTGCAGGGCCCAGGCTCTGTTTTAAGCAGTTTACACATATTAACTCATAGACTCCTCTCAACCATCCTACACAGAACACACCATAGTGATGACACCGAGACCCAGAGAGGTTGAGACACTTACCCAAGGCCACACAGCTCCCTAGGTGGGAGGACCAGAGGAAGTTTGCACTCGCTCATAACCATACAGCCACATGGTCGCATGAGGCCTTCTGGCATTGGGGAGCCGGGGCCCCTCCCTGCGCTGGCTCCCGCTCCCGGTGTCTGGGGACACGCAGATCACTGAAGCTCGTGATTCAAACTCCTTTCTCTGCAGAGCCAAACTTCCCTCTCCCCAGTCCCTGTCACCAGGGCAGCTGTTTACTGCAAAGAGCCCACAGGCTCCAGGCAGGACTCTGTTCCCCAAACAGTCTGTGTGTTGTTTGGCATCTCTGTGTCCCCTGAGGATTTATACAGTCTAGAGGCTCCTCGTTCTGCTCCCGGGGTGCAGCAGTGAATTGGTCGGGGGGGCTGGAGGGCTCAGGGTCCCACACTTGGCCCTGACACCAGCCCCTCGCCGCGCGGCCTGGGCAAGGGGCTCCCCATCCACAGCCGCCTTCGCTCCACGGCCTGTGAGGGCCAACAGCCACCGTCTCCTGCATGGCTGCTGTGTGCCCAGCGCTGGGAGCATCTTGTGCCCTTCTGGACCCCAGGAACTCCCTCAGTGGTCCGGTGGGGCGGGTGACGTTGGCATTTCACGGGAAAGGAACGTGAGGCCTGCTTGCCCAGGTGCACGTCCGGGCCAGATGTGGCCTGGGGTAGACCCCGCTCTTGCCTTGCGGACTCCACTCCCCACTGCCCGCTGGGCTTCTGGGCTCAGGCCCTCCCTCATTCCCAGATCAACACTCGCTCTTTATTCCCGGGGCTGTCTGGCTGCCTTCCTGCCAGGGCCCCTGCGTGACCTGAGGCATGTAGAAGAAAGTTGTTTGGAGCCAACGTTTGGGTCGGTTTTCTTCTGGCATGATTGGAATTGGCTGCATCCTACTTGCTCAGAATAACTTTTATTTTGCATTTTTGAGCGTTGGCCGAGCTTTAGCTTAAGAGTGTGTATGGCGTTGATCCCCTCGCCAGCAGTCAGGACAGCCGCTGGGCTGTCACTGCCTCTCACAGCCAGCCGGCGCCCTCCCCTCCGAGGCCACCCCAGAGACAGTGTCATTTGTAAGCAGAAACCATCTGGGCTGTGCAGCATCCAGCGTAGGGACAGAGGCCCCAGGCCTGCCAGGAGGAGGAAGACAGTGACGGCCTCGCCCCGGCGATGCCCTGCCTGCCATGCTGGGAGTGCTCCACTTTGCGAGACGTGGACCTGCCCACGTGTTCCCCACCCCTGCTCACTGCTGGTCTCTGCTCTGGCCCCCGCCAGTCTCTGCACAGGTCATAGCGTTGGATCTATGCTTGAATCGTGGCCCTATATGACTCTGGGCAAGTGGCCTCCTCTCTCTGAGTCTCAGTTTACTGATCTGTAAAATGGGATGCCGTGCAGAGCTGCACTGAGGATTCAGGGAGAGAGAGCGCCTAGCAGTGTTTAGTGCGGGGCCCTGTGAACAGCAGGGGCTCCTTCCCGCCCGCCCAGCACCTGCCCCACACCTGCCGCGCTTCCCGAGCCCTTGTCTTCAGATGGTCACACAGACCCGCTCCCCCGGGAGGCTGCCACCCTTTGTGCCCTCGCAAACCTCCGTACCTGTGCACATCACCCTCAAATGAATGTTTGGGTTTGATGATGGTAAGTCTTGAATCCAGTACTATGAGTTCCAATTGCATTCCTTTTTTGGGGGACTGTTTTGAATGTATTGGGTCTTGTAATTTCGTTATAAATTTTAGGATCAGCTTATCAATTTACAAACACATACACAAAACCCCGCTGGGATTTGGACTGGGAGAGCATTAACGTGCAGATCAGTTGGGATAGAATTAAAATCTTCACAACGCTTAATCTTCTCATCCAGGAATATGACCTACCTCCCGTTGTTCAAAAGATCTTATTTGATTTCTCTCAATAACATTCTGATTTTTCTGTGTAGAGGTCTTGCACATTTTTCATTAGATTTACCCTCGGATGCTTTGTGTTTGTGATGTTATTGTAAACTATTTTTAAAAATTTCATTTCCTAGCTATTTGCGAATGGTATACAGAAGTACAATTGATCTGGGCGTTGACCTTGTATCCAGTAAGCTTGCTTAGTTTATTAGTTCTAGCAGATTATCTATAAACTCTTTTGGACTGTCTATCATAACCAATAATGTAACATATACATACTGACAGTTTTATTTCTTTTTTCTAAATCCCTATACTTTTCTTCTCGCCTTATATTGGCTACAACCTTAATGTTGAACAAATGCAGTGATCGTGTGTATCCCTGACTTGCTCCTGATCTCAGGCGGATGTTTTCAATCTTTCATCATTAAGTATTATTTTTGCTATAGGTATTGTAAATATCTTTTATTAGATGAAGGAAGCTTCTTCTATTGCTAGATTGCTAAACATTTTTAAAAATTATGAATGTCATCAGGTGCAGTGGCTCACACCTGTAATCCCAGCACTTTGGGAGGCCGAGGTGGGAGGATTGTTTGAGGCCAGGAGTTTGAGACCAACCGGAGCAAGAGCGAGACCCCATCTCCACAAAAAAGTGGAAAAATTAGGCAGTCATGGTGGCGCGGGCCTGTAGTCCCAGCTACTTGGGAGGCTGAGGCAGGAGGATTGCTTGAGCCCAGGAGTTCGAGGCTGCAGTGAGCTGTGATGACACCACTACACTCTAGCTAGGGTAACAAAGTGAGACACTGTCTGAAAAATAAATTATGAACGTGTGTTGAATTTTATCAAGTACTATTTCTACATCTATTGAGATAAACATGTGATTACGTGCCATATTCTTACTAATGTAGTGAATTATATTGACTGGCAACTGTCCAATCAATCTTGTGTTCCCAGAGTAAATCCAATTTGATTATGATATCTTGTTCTTTATATATATAGCTAGATTCTATTTGCTAATATTTTATATAGGATTTTTGTGTCTTTAATTTTTGGCTTTTAATTGGCCTTTATTTTTTTTTGTATTAGTAACTTATTGCTGTATAAAAAATTGCACCAAAATATACTGGTTTAAAATAACAATGATCCTATCGCTAATGGATTTGGTAGATCAGGAATTCAGACAGGACATAGCAGGGACAGCTGTCTCTGCTCTACCCTGTCTGGGGCTTCAGCTAGAAGACTTAAAGTTTGGGGGCAGGAATCACATGACGTCACATTCACTTTCATGCCTGGTAGTTGATGCTGACTGTTGACGGGGGCCCTAGCTGGGACTTTCAGATGAGCACCCACGCCACCCACGCCACCCACACGTGAGCTCTCCATACAGCTTGGGCTTCCTCACAACATGGTGGCTGGATTCCAAAATCAAGTGCCCCAAGAGGGAGGAAAGGAGGGTGGGAGGAAGAGAGAGAAAGACAGAGAGGGAGAGAGAGAGGCAGAGAGGCCTCTTTTATCTTTTAAAAGATGTTCTTTTGTATTTTTTAGACAGAGCCTGGGAAATCATGTCACTGAGCAGCGGCTCCTTGTCTGATGCACACAGAAGCCTCCATGGCACTGGCTGTTGAGAAAAGAAAAAGCTTTATTGCAAGGTCGACCAGCAAGGAGCTAGGAGGCACTGCTCGAATTGATTCGGGAAACTGGATGCCAAGACTAGGGTCCAGGCTGAAGGCCAAGGGGTTCCTTGGCTTCACGCGGGAAAGAATTCAAGAGCAAGTGGACAGAGTAAAGCAAAAGCAAGTTTACTGAAGAACAAGGAAACAGAAGGAGGCTACTCCGCAGGCAGAGCAGGGCTCTCTCAGAGCAACAGAGTAGCCCTTTGTGAGCGTCCAGGGTCTTATTTTATACCTTTTATTTAATTTCATGTTAAGTGGAGGGAGGATTATTCATAAGATTTTGGGGAAAGGGGTAGGGAGTTCCCAGAACCGAGGGTCCCTCCCCTTTCTAAACCACATGGGGTGACTTCCAGGAGTTGCTGGTTTTATAGGAAGAGAGTAACTACGAGGGGACTGAAACACGCAATGAGGCATGATCTGATTGGATTATGCAGAGGCCGTACCGGGTCCTTGCTCTTAAGTTTGTCCTGCAACAAACAGGCCTCCTCTCAATTCTTAATTTGGTCCACACTCCTCGGGCCCGCTACGGAGGTTCCACGTGCAGTTGACTCTCTTGTTGCAGCTGGCTCCGGGGGCGCTGATTGGGCACACTTGGTTCACCTGCACATGCCCGTGACTTACAAACGAGGGGTCTGTTGCACCTGAAAAACAGCTTACCGTTCTGTTACCGACAAGGTTGAACCTGTCTGAACTGGCTTTGACATTATAATCACATCACAGCTTTCCATTGGTCAAAGAAGTCACATGATTCCTCCCGCCTCAAAGGGAGGGAGAAGAGTGTCAGTCCCCTTGCAGGAGAAGGGTGGGGGGTGGGGAAACATATTGGTGTGTCACCTTTGGGAAATACAGTCTGGTCCCTTCCTGTAACGTCCTCACCAGCTTAAGTATGAGGGCCAGGCTTTGCCTCTCAAACAAGTAGGAAAATATTCCCACTTTTTCATTCTCTGCATAATTTGTATATAATTGGTGTTATTTTTTCCTTAAATGTTTGGAAGAATTCATCAGTGTGGATATCTGGGCCTGGAGATCTCCTTGTGGGAAGGTTTTAAATTATAAATCAAATGCTTTAATAGATACAGGACTATTCAAACTTTTTATTTCTTCTTGGTTGGTTTTGGCTAGTTTTGTTTTTCTAGGAGTTTGTCCATTTCAATTAAATTTTAAATTTATTATATAAAGAGGTATATATAGTATCCTTTCTTGACGATAGTAAGGTCTATAGAGATGTCTCCTTTTTTATTCTTGATATTTCTTTCTGTTTTCTTGATCAGTCATGCTAGGGATTTATCAATTGTTTTAAGCATTTGAAAAATGAACTTTACACTTTGTTGATTTTTCACTATTATCTATTTTATTATTTTCAGATCTCTCTTTTATTCCTTCTCTCTTTGGTTTTACTTTGTTGTTGCTGCTGCTGTTTGGGGGGGCTTGGGGGTTCTTTTTCTGCATCTTGAGAAGGATGATTAAGTAACTTTATTTCAGCCTTTTTCCCCCCAAAATATAAGTTTCGAGACTATAAATTTTCTTCTAAGAACTGTTTTAGCTGCCTTGCATGTATTTTGACGATTCATCTTTATTGTTGTTCAGTTCAAAATATTTCCTAATTTTCATTGTGCTTTCTTGTTTAATTCATTGGCTATTTGGGAGTATATTAATTTACAAACAGCAGAGATATTCTGGTTGCCTTTTTGTTATTTATTTCTAGTGTAATTCCCCTGTGGTTAAAGAACATACGATTTTAATTATTTGAAATTTATCGAGACTTGCTTCATGGTCCAGCATGTAATCTATTGTGGTAAATGCTCCATATGCACCTAATAAGAACACGCGTTCTCTGCTGCTGCTGTTTTCCAGAGTTCTGGGCAAGTCATGCGGGCCAGGTTTCTTCACCACGCGTCCAAATCTTCTATATCCTGACTGCTTCTGTCCGCTCGTCCTTTCAGTCACGGAGACAAACGCATCCAACTTCCACTGTGATTGCTGCTTGGTCCCTTTCTCCTTTTAGTTCTGTTCATTTTTTGCTTTATTTATTTTGAGATTATGTCAATAAAAGTTGACATAAAAATTTAGAATTATTTTATCTTCTTGGTAAGCACAAGTTGTCATTATAAAAAGTCCCTCTTTATCTCTATTTGTGATTTTTGCCTTAAAGTCTACTTTGCCTGATTTTACCATAGCTGACCCAGTCCCTTCTGGTTAGAGTTTGTGTGATCTTCATCTGTGTTTTTAGTGTCGGTCTGTCAAGTGTTTCTATTTCACGTGTCTCTTCTAAGCAGCATATAGTTGGGTTTAAAAAGTAGCTAAACCAATTAAAGTTAAGTGAGATGATCTATATCCTTTAATAAAAATATTTCATTTCTGTTGGTCTCACCTGTTCTATGTTCCTTCATCCCCTTACTTTACTCATTTTAGAGTAATCAAATATCTTTATTATTCCATTTCCCCCTTCCATTAGCTTGCTAGTCACACATTTTAAATTATTCTTTTAGTGGTTACTCTAGAGATTACAGCACGCATCTTTGGCTTATTGTAGTCTAATTTAAATTTCTACTTTTAGCACTTGCTAGAAAATGCAAGGGTCTTGGAGCATGTTGACTGACTTTGTCCCCCCAGGTGTTTTTCCTGTTGTTCTGTGTGCCCAGGTGTTTACACGCTGGCCCTTCCTCTGGCTCCTCATTCCCCCCCTATATTATTATTTTCCGTCTGGGACAAATTTCCTTCCACCTGAAGAATTTCTTTTATAGTATTTCCTTTCTTGAAGGTCTACTAGGAATACATTCCTTGAGTTTTTATTTGTCTGAAAATATTTTTATTTCACTTTTATTTTTCATAAAGTATATAATTCTAAGTTGGCATTTGTTTTATTTTCTGGTTTAAATTAAAAAATTTAAATGGCAAATAAAAACTGTGTACATTTATGGGGTACAATGTAATCTTTGATACATGTACACAATGTAGAATGATTAAATTGAGCTTATTAACACTGTGAAGATGCCATTCCGTGGTCTGTTGAGAACTCATCTGTCAGTCTAATTGCTGTTCCTTTGAAGATAATGTGTCTTTTTTCTCTGGCTGCTTGTGAGTCTTTCTCTTTGTCTTTATTTTGTAGCAGTTTTGCTGCGATGTGACTAGGTACCACGTGGGAGCTTATTATGCTTCTTGAATCTTGCCTCGATGTCTCTCATCAGATTTAGAAATTATCTTTTCAAATATTTTTTTCTGCCTACCTCACCTGCTCTTCTCCTTTCTGGGATTCCAATTATATGTATGTGAGATCTTTTAACTGATTCCAATATTTTTTTAAATCATCTTTTCTTTATTTTTCTCTTTTGGTCTCTTTATGCTTTAATATAAATATTTCTACTCACTTATTTTCCAGTTAGTTAATTCTCTATTCAGCCTAATCTACTTTGCTCATAACCCCATCTATTGAGTTCTTGTTGTCAGTTATTGTATTTTTCAGATCTGTAGTTTCCATTTGCTTCTTCTTTTTTTTTTTTTTTTTGCATATTCCAGGTCTTTGCTGAAATTGTTCATCTTGTTATCTATTTCCTTGAACATACTCACAACAACAATGTTGAGGTCTGTGTCTGATAACTCCAATATTTGGATTGCTGGTATTTTGTCTGCCTCTTTCACTTGGGTAATTTTTAAGTGAATGTTGAACATTGTAAAAAAAATGTACAGAGCTCCTGTATAATATTATAATCCTCTTGAGAGAGTTACTTTAGCTTCTGGAAGCAGATTAGGAAGAGATAACCTTAATCCAATCAGAGCCTGAGCGGATTCTAAGCTGGGTTTATCTTCCCAGGCCTGCTTCCTCTGACTTACCCTTCCGGGGCCTCTGAGACCGTGGCGTGTTTACTTGGGTCCCTCCTCCTCGGTGATCCCTGAACTCCTTTTTCCCCCGTAACCATAATCTGCTGAACGTCCTGCTTAGATTTTCAGTCTCTGAGCAGCCACTCCCTGCTGGGCTCACGCTGCTTAAGAACTGGCAGCTCTCAAGGGGGAGGAGAGGGTATCGGGCTCCCTTCTTTTGCTTTTCTTCTCCCGGAATGTACATCCTCAAGTCCTGGATGCTCTGACAGCCCTAAATGCCACAGTTTCTCTCCCCAGCCCCGCGTGGCTTCCAAGAGCTCTGGTTTCTGCCACTTTCTACTTGGTCTTTTGCTTGGCACCTCAGCCTGTTGGAACAGCTGCCTACAAACTGGCAGACGTGTCTTTAGGAAAAGGAGGGTAGAGTATCAGCCTCGCGCTGATGAGTTTTCCTTCTCTCCGGGATCTTGGCCCTCGAGTCCGGGCTGCCTTCATAGGTCTCCCATGTCTTTCTCCCGCTTCCTCCTTGCCGGGACAGCAGCAGAGAGGACAGGCAGGAGGTGGTGCTGGCCGTGGCTTGGCTGACGGCGGCGGAGGTGGCAGAAATTGGTGGGCTGAGGGAGACACAGTCACGGCGATTAGTGAGACGGGCAGGGGGGAGTCAGGGGTGAATGTAGGTGGCTTGTGCCTCTGAGAGGCTGGGCACACGCTCGCCGTCACCCCCACGGGCTCACTCCTCCCTCTGCGTCCCTGCTACGTCCCTGACTACTCTGTGTGTTTGTGGGAGTTCTTGTCCACCTCGCCCCCCAGCAGAGAGCTCCAAAAGGTGGGCACTTTGCCTGGCTGGTGTTGCCTAACACAGACGTGGCACGGGCCACGGAGGGATGAGCAAATGAAAGAGATGTGAGCGTGCGAAACAGTGAGCCGTGGCCCAGCCCGTCTGTCCCCTTGGCAGCTGCATTCCTGGACCCGGCTCCAACTGGGTCACTGGACGAGCCCCAAGGCGATTCCCAGGCTGTTCTCCAGGCTCCCGGCTGTCCCTGGCCATCCCCCACGCCTGGCCAGGCCACGTTCTCACCACCCTCTCCCCTCTCTCCGTTCAGAGGGGTGGGTGCCAAGGCAGGCCTGTCCCTGACGGCGACAGCTGTGGAGGGTGTGTTCACAGCAGTCAGAGGAGGCCGAGCGGTGAATGCCACTTGGTTTGACTTGGCCCTTCCGATGGCCTCTCCCTTGGGTGCAAAATTTAGATCAGCGACAACAGTGAGGGGAGCCCCTCCTGCACGTAGAGTGCCAGGCTCACTGCCACCCCCACCAGGCAGCCCGCTCTGGACTGCACACAGCTCCGCTCACCAGACCACGTGTATGAGAGCTGGCCAGGCAGCCGCCAACACCCAAGACTGACTATGTTTAGTTGGCGAGGTGGGACTGAAGTCCCCTGGGGGGCAGGGCTGAGGACAGAGAGAGCTCGCAGGGGAGCTGCCACCGCCGCCAGGCAGGGTGTGGGAGAAACTCCTTTCCCAGGAACTGTTCATTGGTTTCAGATGGAGATTTTCTGAGGGCGCTGTGTGTGGGTTTGGGCAGGCAGGAGAGCTGGGGTCACATGGGCTGAGGATGACTGGGCTGGGGTCTCAGACGCGGGACTCTGGTTCTCTCTGGAAGATCCAGAAGTTTCTGGCTACTGGCCAAGACCCTAACTGATACCTACTGCCTCCCCCTGACCCTGGCCACCTGACGGACTCCTATTCATCCCTCAAAACCTTGAGGCTGTCTCCCTTGCCCCTCCCAGAGAAGAGACCACTGTTTTGCCAGAATGCCTCTCCAACTCGATTTCACAGTGACTCACCTGTCTGCCACCCCCAGCTCCAAGCCCCGCACCCTGCTCGGGGTCAGGCTAAGCTGTTGTTCTGTGGAGGTGAGCAGAGAAACGTCACAAACCTTGTAGAAAGGAGATAGGCTGGAGGAGACACAGGGAAGGGGCGAATGTGCCAACCATCCTCGGGGCTCTGCCCTGCCCAAGCCGGCCAGCAGCAGCTGGGATGCAAACCTGCCCCCACCTCCCTACTCTGCCTACCCGCGTGTGACCCTGGGCTCAGTCGCTCCCTCTAATGACGAGTGATGACAGGTTCCCTCAGGGCTGCTGTGAGTCTCTGACAGGTCACACCAAGGCCTCTGTCCCCAACCTGAGTGGGCAGGGCCCGCGTGAGCTGGTGGCCATCAGGGGTGTGGTGGCCAACAGCAGAAACTTTTATGGAGAGCATATGTGGGGTTCTCAGAGTCTGCAGAAACCTGCAGCCCGGCCAGGAAAGGGGACAGGGGCCACAGGCAGCCTGGTGGCCCAGGATGTGGGCAGATCTGGCCACGGAACAGCCTGGCCAGAAGGCCCCTCGGTGCTGGCGCTGCCTCGCCGCAGGCCCGGTCTCTGCCGTGAGTGCGCCGATGGCTTTGCCCACACGTCCCAGGGCAGCCTCCGACTGGCTGAGCCGGGTCACACATGACAGACCCCGGCCGGGGGACGTCCATCAGGGAAGAGTCAATGGCAGAATCACCAGGACAGGTCAGGGCACACGGTGGCCCCCAAAACAACAAATTCCCTGCAGAGGTCTCTTTATAATAGGAATTCGAGGTACCTCCTGTGGGCCTGAGCCAGGTCTGGGGGCTGCAGGTGTTTCCTGGAGTTGCCGCAGCAAATGGCCACGCACGGGGCTCGAGGCGACAGATGCTTACTCTCCCGCAGTTCCGGAGGCTGCGAGCTCGAAGGTGCCTCAGGGCCGTGCTGCCTCCTAGGGCCCCAGGGCTCTAGGGGGAGATCCTTTCTTGCTTCCTCCCGCTGCCGGTGGCTGCGGCGTCCCCTGGCGTGTGGCTGCGGCTGCGTCCTGGTGCCTGTCCTCTTCCCTGTCCGTGCGTCTCCCTGTCTCCCCACGGCTCAGCCCGACCGGGACACCAGTCACGGTCGAAGGCCCACCCTAACCCAGTCCGACCTCATCCTACCTAATTCTAGCTGCAAAGACCCTGTTTCCCAAAAAGGCCACGTTCTCAGGCTCTGGCAGACCTCAGAATTTGGGGGGACGCATCAACACATCACAGCTTAGTGAGAATTAGCGATGGGACTGAGGACACGCGCCGCCACATCCAACCCCGATGGAAGAACCCGCCTTCCTCACTGGGTCCTGCGCCGGGCACCCCGCGCACCGCTGCGGCCGAGTGCCTGAGCTGTGTCCCCAACCCTGTCACGTCCCCGGATGCCACCCCTTCAAGACTTGCGTGCACTTCTGCCCTCACGGGGGCGTCTGCAGCCAGCTCCCGGCACAGAGCACAGGAAACCAATCCCCACCGTGTGAAAGACCTACAGGTCATTAACGCGGCCGCGACATCGGGCTGGGTGTGCAGGAGAAATGCCCTAAGTGTTTCTATGCCCAGCGGGGCCTGGGCTGCCAGGAGACCGGGGCCGGTAGCCAGAGAGTCCCCAACAGCCAACTCTAGGGCCATCGGGCCTGGAGACGTCACCCCGTGTAAAACCTTCAAAGCCCCCCCTCCCCAGGTAAAGACCAAAGATCTCGGCCTGGCCCATAAGGCGCTGCAAGTCCTGGCCCAGCCCTCGGCCACCAGCGCTCTCCCTCTCTTGGCGTGGGCCACCCTGACCCTCCCTCACGGCCTCAATACATCCTGAGGTCCTGCCTCGGGGGCTTGGCACAAGCTGTCCCCCAGCCTGAGAAAGCTCCTCCAACCCTCCCTACGTGGCCTATTGGTACCTGCCCACCCTGTGTCCTCTGCTCAGGCTGGCCTAGGTCACCTGTGAGCTGTGAGGTCGCCCGACAGGCTCCCACCCCTCTGTTTGCACATTATTGGTGATAACCATTTGGCATCCCCCCAAACCAGGAACTGTAAGCTCCACAAAGAGCTGTTCACCCCCATATCCCTCTGATGGGCACGGCACTGGCCATGCAATATCAGTGCTCCACAAACGTTTGTTGAATGACTATGTGAAGGTTTTATTTTACTCATTCACTTAGCCGATCATTGTGGAGCATCTACAGGTTGTCAGGCACTCTTCCAGGCAGTGGACAGAACAGACCAAAGTCCCTGTCCTCCTGGAGTTATCGGGGCAGAGGGAGAGCAATAAATAACCAAATGGCAGGCGCTGGCAGGTGCTGGGGGAAGTAACAGTGGTAAGGCGGATGGGTGGCCAGGGTGGGCGGAGGTGACTGCACTGCGTGGGCGGGAGGCCACCAGGGAAGGCGTCATGTGAGCCACCCCACGCAAGAGGTGCTCTTTCCAGCCTGCCCATGTAGCTGGCACGTCACTGCCTTTGGAAATGCCGTCAAAGGCTCTGTGTGAGGCGCTCCAGGCAAGGGGACCTGCAAAGTCAAAGACCCGGCGGCACAAAAGGCGAGGACAGCCAGCACGCTGACTGTGGCACACATGCTCAGGAGGCCGGAGCGAGGCCTGGATGCCCTGCTCAGGGCTGGCCTGCTGCCCCCCCAGTGGCGAGCACCCCAACTTTGCCCCATGTCACCTGCCAGCCGGTCTGTGCAGCGCAGCCCTGAGGAAGACCGCCCTCTTGCCCAGCCAGCCTCCCGAACCTCCGCCCGAGGAGAACAGATTCGCTACCTCGCATCCGTCCCTCCGCATCCCTGCACCTACACGCCCCGTCCTTCCAGCCACCTCCCCGCCTGGCTCGGCGGTCAGACGAGCTCCGCCCAGATAGATCGAGGAACAAGCAGCAGCCCAGCTGCCGCCTGGCCTCCAGGTCCCTCCAGGCACTCAGGAATTTGCATGCACGGGCTGGAAAGACCGGTCCTGGTACAAACAAACCCAATCCCCTCCCTGGGCACACGCAGCCTTGAAAATGGAGACGATCCCAAACCCTGCCTCTCCCAAGAGGCCCCCAGCTCATGCCCAATTATCCCCCTGCAATTAGCCACAGAACAATTCGAGGTCAGGTCTTTAATGACAACTGTCCAAAGCCAGGCTGGATGTGGACCCCACCCTAGGAGTTCCCGTCCCCTCCTCTCTGCAGAGCAGGGTCTTGGTCACAGTGTTCACTCCCTGGGAGGGGCCGCTTGGGCCCAGACAGGGCCAGCAGAGCAAGGGCCTGTCCCTCCACCCACAGGGGCAGGAAGGCGACATTGGTTCTGGTGCCTGCGGCGCCGGGAAAGGCCTGCTGGGTGTGAAGTCAGAGGCACCAGCTTCTCTGGACTCCTGGCCCTGCCGTGTACCAGCTGTAGGACAGTGAACAGCCCATCTCGTCCTTCTGAGCCTCAGTTTTCTCATCTGTAAAATGGGCTCCCACCTGCCACACTGCATTGCCTTGAGAGTCAGGTGAGTTCTAGTGGCCTCACCTCGGGAAGGGGCTCCAGACCTTCTTGCCCACTCAGGAAGCAGTAACTTTGAGAGGCAGAGCAGGCCCCCAGCCCAGATATCTGTAACAGTGTCTGCGGGTGTTTTTCAATTTAGGGCTTGTGAAGAAAATACAAAGTATGTTGCAGACCCTTGCTCGAGAACAAAAATTATGTATGTGGTCCATTAGGCCATATTTATACAAATGTACACCGTAGCCTATCGTATATATCCCATCCCTGTCACACACGCTGACATCCAATAGGACAGAAACAGAAACCGTGGCTTCTGTGTCCCCTGTGCACTGAGGGCTCGGGGAAGCCTTAGCTAAGAGGACACCTCTGGGTCAGAGTTGGGGCCACACTACTCGTCCCGAGTGGCTCCCTGCTGGAGCAGTGGCTTCCTCTGCCAGATCCCGACTTTCCCTCCGGAGGGTGTCCAGGCCCTCCGTTGGCTGTTGTTGTTGACGGGGTCCTCCCCAGCCGCGTTTCTAGACTTGCACGCCCGGTGCAGTCTGTAAAATGCCTGCCCCTGACTAAGTCACCGGGAATGACCTCGCGCCGCCGGATCTGGGCATCTTCGCTCCGACGTCAGCCACCCTTTGAGGCTGGTGCTCGAGTTCCGAGCGGGTTTAGAAACTCGAGCTTCTGGTGTACAGGGAAATTTCCAGGGCAGCCTTTGCTGGAAGCCACTCCCTGACGCACAGAAGTCTAACCACTTATATGCAGTGCCCGCTCCCCAGATCAAATGTTAGTGGCTGTATTGGTTAACCCCGGCCGCGTGACAATCCGCCAAAGCTCTGCGGCTTAAAATCACAGTGGTTTCTTCAGCTCATGATTCTGAGTGTTGCCTGAGCAGCTCCAGGGCTGGCTGGGCTTGGCTCATTTCTACAGGGCGCTGTCATGGTCCCGTGGCCAGCTGGCAGGCTGATGGCCTCCCTCGCATGTCTGAGGGCTGGCAGGCTGCTGGCCAAGCCCCTTGGTCTCCCCATGTGGCCCGTCCAGCACGCTGGCTTGGGCTCAGTCACTTGGTGGCCTCAATGTTCCAAGTGCATCAGGAGGGCAAACCCTGAGGCACCAGGCCTGTCCAAGCCTCTGTTCCCATCAGGCCAAAGCCAGTCACATGGCCAGGCCCCAAGTCAGTGTGGGAGGGGACAGTATGGATCAAGGACGGGACTGTGGCCATTTTTACGATCTGTGGTCATTCTTGTTTCTCTGATGAAGACATGGTGACAGGGGGTAGGGGAAGAGGGAGGACGCAGTTGTCACAAGTGGCCATGGGCACATGCAGGCACTAGCCGAGGTGCCCTTAAAGCCGTCTGGTTCCACCCTGCGAGGGCGTCCACTCTGCCAGGTGGTGGGCCGTGCAGGTGAACGGGGCTTGGCGGGGGGAAGAGACCATGGGAAGGAGGGGTCCCAGAATGCTGGAGAGTGGACAGGCCCTGGAAATCCCCTACGTGACCTCTGAGCTCTCCCCAATGGGGAAACTGAGTCACAGATGCCTTCGGCAGGGGTAGCTGTGGCCCCACCAGGGCAGCCGGGGAGGGTGGGAGGGTGGGCTGTGCCCTCTGGCTGGCTGCCTTTCACTTTGTGTGGCCTCGGTGGGACACCCGCCCTCTCGGCTGAGTCTCCTGTCTGTGAGGCGGGTCCGTTCGCAGCCTTTCCTTCCCTGGCTCATGGCAGAGTCGCCGAGATGGTGCATGGAGCGCCCACACCGCGCCCGGCTCCCGGGGCTCACACCGGCACACGCCAGCGAGCCCAGGCCTCCTGCCTCCCGGCCTGAGTGACAGCTCTTGGCTTTGGGGCATGGGGAATTGTCTTCTCTTTGAAAACCTCTCTCACATCTGCCTTTCCCGGGACTCGGAAGTTTCCCTGTTAGAGATGGAGTCCTTTGAGATCACAGGTCTCTCCGTCTGGAAACGAGGATTCCACCGGCTGAGGCGTGTGATGTGCAGAGGGCCGAGGCTCCCTGGGGAGTGCCGCCAGCACCAGCATCCCGGGATCAAGAGGGAATGAACCCACAGACACGCAGGGCGCCTACCGGGAAGCAGCCCCGCCGAGGCCAGGCTGCCCCGCCCAACCCCAGCTCTGCCCTGTGCTGGCTGTGCGACCTTGGGGAGTCCTTTAGCCTCTCCGTGCCTCGGTGGCTCCGTCTGGGAAGTGGGCATGATAGTCGGCTGCACTCAAGGGCCCCTGTGAAGACTAAACGAGTTAACTTCTGTAAAGCACTTGGAAGAGGCCAGCAGGCAGGTTGCTGGGAGGAATCAGCTTTGATAGTCATTTTATTATCATCACTACTCTTCACAAAGCCTCCGTGCACGCGTTCCCTCATTCGGTCTGGCGCCAGTCCTGGGGGTTGCCGGGTCACAAGGCTGATTCAGACCAGCATTGGCCCCCCAAAAGCCCGCTTTCCCTGGGAGTCAGCAAAGGCCCCCAGAGGCTCTTGGGAGTACAGGGCAGCCCAGAAATGCCATCGTGGGAGTGATCCTGGGCGGTCGTTCTCCCCACGAGGCCTCAGTTTCCCATCTGTGGAATACGTTGGATTAATGTATCCCTCGACCTGACTCTCTTGCGCCTGTGCAAAGGGACACAGGGACGTGGCAGAAATCAGACACAGTCCCCACCCGCCAGGGGCGTGCAGTCCTACGGGCCTGAGGGGTCATGGTGCAGGGGCAGGGGAGCCTGCGCAGGGAGGGGGGCTGGGGAGGTCTCAGCCAGCACGAGGCCCTGGAGCTGGATGCGCAGGGATAAGGAGACACCACGGCCCCTTTCTGCAAATCTGTAATCCGCTGGGGCGCCCCAGGTCTGCAGCCAATGGAGCCGTGGAGACGCCACGCCCGGCCCCGAGGAGGGCACGCAGCCGTCTGCGTGGGCAAAGGCCCCAGGAAGGAGCTTTGTGTGATTTCCGCTGAGATCTCCCTTTTCAGCACTCACCTGGACCACACTGCCACACGTCGTAAAGGGCAAAGAACAAAGAGGCTGACGCTGATTCTCAAGCCCTCCAGGCCTTAGGGAGCAGGGCGAGCTTGGGCAATGTGAAAGGGTGCACATGCGTGAGCAGGCATGTCTGCGTGTGTGCATGTGCATGTGTGAGCGTGCATGGGTGCATGTGAGTAGGTGCGTGTGTGTTCGCAGGCATGTGTGTGAGTGTGCGTGTCTGTGTGTGCATGTGTGTGAGTCTGTGTGCATATGTGAGCGTGCATGTGAGTAGATATGTGTGTGCTCACATGCATGTGTACGAGTCTGTGTGTGTGCGGGGGGGTCACTAGCTGGCACCCCGACCGGCAGGCTGAGGAAAGCAGCGCAGATTGAAGCCAAAGCCAGGCTTCTCCAAATCCACATTTATGCCACCAGAAGAGTCTCTATTTCAAAAATAGTGTAAAGCTTCTCAAAGACAAAAGAGCCTTTTCCAGATGTGCCCTGTCCGGCTGAAAGGACCCGTTGTCAGTGAGCAGCTTCTGGGAGCGAAGGACACTGAGACAGCAGGGAGAGGCGCGGGCCCGGTGCTGGGACTGCAGACCACCCAGGGAGGTGCTGTCCTGCCAGCACCTGCACCTCCCAGGAGGAGGGCTGGTCCCTTGGTGACCATGGCCTTTCGCAGGGCTCCTTCCATCAGCCTGACCCCGTGGGGACCCATCCCCTTCCTGTGGGTCTGGGCAGGGGTTTCCCTGCCCCCCCCAGCCCCACCCTCGCCTGGCCTGCTGCTGCGGTCTGCTCCGGCTGCTGTGATGTCATACCCTGGACTGGGGGCTCGAACGACAGACACTCACTTCTCATAGAGAACGTGAGGCTGGAAGGCCCAGAGCAAAGTGCCAGCAGGCGTGGCATCTGGTGGGGCTCCCTGTTTGAGAGAGGGAGGGACGGAGGAAGCCCTCGCTGTCCCTCCTCTCGAGGACAAGGACACTAATCCCATCGTGGGGGCCCCACCCTCACAGCCTTGGCTAAACCTGGTCCCCAGAAGCCCCACCTAATACCATCGCCGGGGGCATCAGGGCTGCAACGTGAGAACTGGGGTCACAGGCTGTCCGACCATGCCCTGGAGCTAATTAACACTCTTCGCCCTCGGTGAGCACCTTTTCCTAGGAACAGTGCACTGGGGGGAGGGGACAAGAGCCGCCTTTATTCTTTATTCTTTCTCGCTCCAGCCCCTCACCCCGCTCGGCAGACTCTCTCCCCGCCCTTGCCCAGAACTGCCGCTATTTCCCGTCACTTTTTCCAGGTGCTTTGGGTGATTCAAAGTCCAGGCGAGTCTCACATTAAGCTTCAGACTCTCGGAGGATTTGCAGCTCTCACCTCCGGCAGCTCGGCTGGGGGACCCCTCCCGCCATGCTTGGTGTGAGGAGGGGCAGGTTGGGGTTCCCTGTGCAGACTCGGCTGCGAGCTGGACTCGGGCTTCCTGAGTGGTCCCTGGTGGGCAACGCCCCCCTCTGCCCAAGCTTCCAGGGCCCCCTTTCTTCTAATTTGGCTGAAAGAATGAGCCGCTTAGTCCCACCGCTTCTAGCATGGCCCTGACTCTTGTCCCCAGACCTATAAGCACTAGCCTCAAGGCGTCCCCAGGGAACATGTATCCAGCTCTTGTGTGGTTTTCTGTCCCCCATCCTCCTCCTCCAGCAGCTACTAGCACGTGTTGTGCCTTTGTGCAAATTATAACCAGGCCCATTCCTCCAGGCTGACCCCCTGGGTGGCTGGGAGGGATGGCTGAGTCCAGGCCCATTCACACCCCAGCCAAGGCCCCCCCGACAAGCACAGGGGGCCCCTGGCTTTGCGGCTTCTGCATGTCGGAGCCAGTCTGGCCCTGGGCTGGCTCCTATCCCCACGCCCGAGGCCCAGTCCCCCCTCCTTAGGCCAGGGCGAGCCCCTGCAGGGAGGTGGGGTGGGGCGGCCTTCCCGCTCAGTCACGCCCGGGGACGGGTGAGCAGGTGCCTGTCAGCCACGGTCGGCGACTGTGGTGACTGACAGGCAGCATTGGGGCAGGTGGCCTCGGCCTCCAGGCCTCAGCGTCCTCATCTGTGAGGTGGGAGCAATGAGCCAGGCCCGTCTAGAGGGCTTCCAGGTCGGGGGCTCCGGGCTTCCCCACATGCTCGGGCCCCCCTGTGACGCGTGACAGCCTGTCTCCCGGCCAGCCCGAGCGGCGGCTGGCTCCAGTGCTGACTCAAAGTGCGTCAGACATGGAGCCAGAGCGGGATTCCCGGAATGCCCTGGAAAAATGCTGGGTGCCGTCCAGGCGCCGCCGCCAACCGTGTGCAGTCCCTCCCGTTCCGCAGGGAACCCTCATTACCGCCCGACCAGTGTCCCCGAGCCGGCCTGGCCGGCCCTTCTGGAGGGCTGCAAGCCACTGGGGCTGGGGCTGTCCCAGCACAGGGACGTGTGGGGATCACCGTGCCCTCGTGTCTGGGCGTGAGCCTGGGCCGGCCCTCCGAGCTCCGGGGCTCGCTAACGTGCCGACAGCCGAGCTGGAGCCCCCTGGGCTGCCGCACACTGGGCCAAAAAGGGGAGGAAGGGGCTGGCGTGTCGCCATGCCTGGAGGCCCCGAGTCTGGCAGGTCAGGCATCACACACTCTGAGCCGGACCCCAGGGCCACCAATGGCCCCACGCGGTCCCCACCCTCCCAGCCCCCACAAAGCCCGCAGTCCACACAGTGAGAAACCGAGCCTCCAGTCTCAGGTAAATCTGTCCCACAGCAACGCGAGGGAGGGAAGCCCGTTTCACAGACGAGGAGACTGGAGCTCAGCAAGGCTGGGGGACTTGCTAGTAAGTGGCGGAGCCACTGGCTCATTCAGTCACTCAACTACCCTGTGCTGAGGCAGGACAGCACAGTGGTCACACATTCAAGCTTGGAGTCAAAGTGCCAGGGGTGACTCCTGGTGCCCCAACGTGAGGCATTTGCCTCTGGCGAGTCACGTAGCCCCTCTGGGCCTCAGTCTCGTTGTCTGTAAAATGGGCCTGACACAGTATTTGCCTCTGGTGTTGGGCATGGGCGTGACGTGGATTAGCGTGTGTCGCAGGCTCGGGGCGGGGCTGGAACACGCCTGCAGGTGTCATTGCTTGCCTTACCATCCTGTGATGGAGCCTGGCGCCAAGGGCAGGGAGGGACAGCGGGAGAGACACAGCCCTGCCTTCAAGGCACGCAGGACACTGGAGCAGCAGACCTGGGGACAGAGCCGCAGTCGCACCTGAGCCCACGCCAGAGGCAGGCCCCGAATGTGGTGGGTGCCCAGAGGAGGGGGCTTCCCACAGGAGGGGCCGGTCAACAGCCTCAGCCCGCGATGAGGACACCGACGTCTCCTTTTTCTCTCCGTTGTGAATATAAAAGGAACGTGGGAAGAGTGTTTGAGAAAGAAAAACCGCCTCTAATCCCACTGCCCTGACCCAGCAAGGGTGTCGCTGGGACACTTCAGCCACCACCAGCCACCACCGCAGGCTCGCAGCCGTCTTACGCTCCCCGCCGTGCGATTTCCGTCTTCACTGGATTAACCCCAGCTGCGCTACGAACTGGCGTGTGATACGGGCATGCTCTTTGGCCTGTGTGTGAAATGGGGATAAAGATATCTACCTTCCTTAGGACGATGAGAAACATAAACACGATGACTTAGGAAAAGCTTCTCTCGGAGCCAGGCCCCGCCCGGAGAGCCGTTGAGTGAGTGTCGCCTCCTCCCTCCGACTCCCGGGTCGTAATTATCAGACTGAGGGGGCTGCAGCTACTTTGGACTCTACTGAACGGACTCACCACGGCCCGATCCACCGCGTTCCTCCAGATGGTTTCCGACCAGATAACGCCGCCACAGACTCCCTCAGACCCGGAGCTTCCCTTACGACAGGTCCCCGAGGCGGAGGCCGGGCCGGGGTGACTACGCTCCGGCTCTGCTGCGGCAGGGAAGGCGGAACCATTTCCTCTGGGAAAGTGTTGAGACCCTCTGCGTGGAGAACTGTGTCTGACGCACTCAGGGGCCCCGAGGAGCTCTGGGCAGCCCGGGCTCCTCCAGATCCGAATCCCGGCGGGGACGGCAGCGAGGGGCCCGGGGCTGGTGCGTTGCAGGCTGGGTTTGAGCTTGAGAGGGTCTGGTAGTGCCGGTCACGTCTGTTCACTAGGGCCGCCACAGCAAGGCACCACAGACTGGTGGCTTAAATAACAGAAACCGATGTCCTCATCCTGCCAGAGGCTGGAAGTCTGGGATCAAGGTGCTGGTGGGTAGTTTCCTCCCAGGCCTCTGTCCTTGGCGTGTGGATGCTGTCCCCTCCCAGTGTCTCTGGGGACATGCTCTGCATGTGTCTGCGTCCTAACCTCCTTTCTTGTAAGGACACCAGTCCCACCGGGCCAGGGCCCACCCTAATGACCTCATTTTAACTTCTCTAAAAACCCTATTTCCAAATACCGTCACATTCTCAGGGATGGAGTTAGGACTTCGACAGATGAATTTTGGCGGACACAATGCAGCCCACAACACTGGCGCTATATCGTGACTCTAGATCCTGGGCCCCAGGGTCACCGTCCTCGTTCCCACGTAACTGCCCCACTAGCCCTGCCCCCCTACGGGGAAACCACGTCTGGGAGAGACAGTGACTTGCCCAGGGTGACACGGTCGGCCAGGGCTGAGGCAGGCTGGGACCAGGCCAGGGGACACCTCTCCCCCAAATGGTCAGGAAACGGTCCTGATGCCCCAGAGGCCGCCTTCAGGGGCTGTGGCAATTACATCGCGTGGGGTGGTGGGTACCAGCCAGGAGCCCGTCTAGAACGAGCTTGGAGGAGAACGGACCTGAGACATTTATCTTGGCACCCGCCGCGCCCGCCCCGCTCGGCACACAGCTGCCGTTTGGAGACTGTTGGAGGAATCCAGCAATGACACGAGGCACAGCCTGCCCTGGAGGAACGCACAGCTTCCAGGAGAAGGGGGCTCGCCAGCCGCACCCCCGGACAGCAAGGAAACCGCGCTGAGAGCCAGGCCACACCGACACCTGCTGGCACGTGCCCTGCCGACTTCCGTGCTGCAGATGACATGGAGCTGACCTTTCCCACGTCCACACACCCGCTCTGCAGAGCCAGAGCCGGTCCCGAAGCCCCGGCCGTCCCACAGTTGGGCCACAACGGAAGTTGGTGGGATTTCTCGGGGACAAGTCTGGCCCCCACGTGTCCTCGCCCGCCTCCCTCCGTGCCAGCCAGCCCTGGCTCCCTCGCCACGCCACCCAGCAGCCCACAGCGGTGACACGTCTTTGCTGGAACAAAGTGATCTGCTGGCCCCCGCCCTGGGATCCTCACTGCTCGCGTCCCCCGACAGCTGCCAGCTGCAGACAGCCTAAGAGCACGGCCTCGGGGCAGGGAGCTGCAGTGGCAAAGAACGTTTGTCTCGTCACTGGGATTTTCTCTCCAAATTACAGCTGCCATGGTGGCCTGCGTGCGGAGCTCCATGTACAGAAACCCCAGGCGGTGGGGTGGTGGCGGCGGGTCAGGAGGGGCGTCCTGAGTCCCTTTTAAGTGCAGATGTCGCTCCCGCGTCACAGGCGTCCCCGCTGAACAGGTGGGAAAACTGAGTCAGAGGGCTGAACGGTGGCCCAAGGCCCTACAGCTAGGAAGGGGCAGGGCAGGTTACCTGGGGACTCGTGATGGTGGCCATCCAGGCATGACCTGCTCTCCCCTGAGATGCCTTTCCCGCGCTGCCCTGTGCTCCTCAACACTCGCGCCTCCCCCAGTTCCCAGCCCCATCCTGCCGGCAGCCTTTGCCCGAGCTGTTCTCACTCCCCGATGTGCCTCCCCTGCCCCACCCTGCTGCATGCTGGTGAGGACAGGGCCCAGGGAGCGGATGCAGGGGGCCAAGGCCAGGCCCCATCTCCACAGGACTGCTCCCTGGCTGGGAGACCTGGGCAGGCGCTTTGCCTCCCTGAGCCTCACGTTCTCGGCTTCTTCATCCGCAGAGTAGGGATAGCTGCAGGCAGCTGTGTCCTGAGGGCTGTGGAGAGGGTCAGCAAGAGTCGACTCGGGGAAGCCTCTTCAAAGCAGGAAAGCCAGCCTGCCCCAGGCCCTTTGCACACACTGCCTTGCAGCCCCACAGAGGAGGGTCTCTGGCCAGCCCTGCAGAGCCACCTGGGCAGGCTACTATGAGCCCATGGATGGGGACGGGGGTCCTAATTCTTCCCACCATCATCATTGCTCACGTGATGGGCCAGGCTTGAGCACATGTAACCCTCATGACACTCCCGAGGGAGCAGCTGATCAACAGTTTTCGGGATGAGGAAGCTGAGCTGGGCGAGGGCTGAGTTCACCCTGCCGGGAAGGGTCTATGCTGGGATTCAGGTCTGCGCCGGACGGTCCTGAGCACCAACAACACCGTGGTCCACTGGGGAGAATGTGGGGGTCCCGGGAAGTATGATGTCGCCACACTCAGCCCAGTGGTACTTGGCCTGGGCCAGCTCACTCGTCCTGGCTGGTCCCACTGGGCTGGGGCACGTTGCCACCCAACCAAAGCTGTGTTTTGTTAGCAGGAAACTGGGGAGACAGCTGCTGTTGGCTGATCAACCAACAGAATCCTTCAAAGCCCACCACGCACCCCGGAGGACGGACACGCTCTGGACACTGAGGGGCTTGAGCAACGTGTCCACACCCAGCCCTGAGCCCTCGCAGCCCTCGCCCTGCCCACAGGGGACTGACTCAGCACCTCTGTCCTCCCCTCCTGCCCCAGACCTCGCTGGGAATCTCAGCTCTGTGGATGCGCACTGGGGCCCCCAAAGTTCTTGGTCCCAGCGTCTGCTGGACCCTCGGTGGGGCCCCAATCACCGTCCTCCTGGCCCTGGACATTCACCCCACCCCCTCGTCCCTCCTAGGATACCTCAGAGCCCTGCCACATCCCTGAGGGACTTGGATGTTCACACGAGGGGCAACAACCGCTTGCTCCCAAGCGTCTCCCGCTCTGTGTGACGAAGCCCCCCCGTGACCAATCCTGCTAAGTCAGTTTAGGGAGAGATCCCCCCTCCTTGGCATCTGATAAAGTTCCTTGTCCCCCACCCTTGGGAGCTGAGTCCTTGGCCCTTTAGCTGGAATCCTGTTGGGCCAGCCCAGAAAGAATCCCCCACCTGTCTGGCCAAGGTGCTGCTCTGAGTGAGTTTCCATCCACTGACCCCTCCCTCTGCTCTTTCACCATAAAGCCCCACTGTCCTTGCTGTCAGGGCTGGGTTCGAACTCTGTGCCCCTTACAACAACCTTAGGGAAAGTCTTCCTTGTCTTTTTCAGCCCCCCACCTGCCTGGTCACCCCCACCCAGAGCCGCTCATGCCCCAAATCTCGGCTTGAACTTCCGAGCGATGAGCCACCTCCTGGCTCCCCTGCCCCTTCAGTCTTGCTCAACTCCCTGCACCTCAACTTCTCATCTGTAAAATGGGTGCAGAGGAAGGAAGGAACCACACACACAGCACAGAGCCCCACCCAGAGCAGGCGCTCAGCAAATGTGTGCCTCTTTTTCCTTCTCTAGCTCCTGTTTACAAGAGGCCTTACACCTGCCAGCAAGGAAAGGCTGCGCGTTGCTGGGTTATTCTGTTTTTCAACGGGGAAAACAAAATCCCAGGTGGCGAGCGAGCGAGCGGCAATTCTCAGAAATAGCGACATCTGCCCAGCTCTGGCTTCCCCATTTATCCCTCTAGTTCAGTGCTCAAAGGGACAGGCAGGTGGCCAGCCACAGAGCTGAAATTGCATGACAAGAACCGGGGCGCTATTGGATGGTCAGGGCTCGCCCGCTGCGGGGTGTGGGTCTGCAGCGACCGGCTCAGTGTTCTGTTTTCTCCCCAACTGGAACATCGGAGCAGGGAGCCGTGAAACGTTTCAGATGTTTGTAGAGTTTCTTCTCTTATCCTCAGGCACAGCTCTGAGAGCCAGCTGGAATGTCCCCACGACCCACTCCCTGCCCCTAGCGCCTAGCAGAGGACCTGTGTCCTGACCTCGACTGGCTTCGAGGGCAGGGCTTGGGGACAATGTGACAACTCTGAGCCTCTCCCAGGGGACAGGCTCAGCAGCCTCCTCGTTTTTCATGCTAGAGGCTCAAGGAAGACAGGGCTGGCCAAAGTCACCCAACATATGAGCTGGGAGCCCGGGTGCCCAGATTCTCCTCCTTTTATGCTTGTTTCAAAGCTCACCTGCTCCGTGAGGTCTTCCTGCATTCGCTGCCCTGTCCTGGGCTGGACAGGTGCCTTCCGGACGTCCAAAGCCCCTGAATTCCTGTAACCGGAGCTCTGATCATACATTGCAATTACCTTCTGGTAGCTCATCCTTGGGGGCAGATATGTCTGAGCCAGGCACAGGGGCGGCAACAACGAGAGCTGAATGAATGAATGCTTGCGTGAATGCATGCAAACATTTCCCCTCTCCTGCGGGGCGGCCCCTCCCCTGCACATGGCTCTGGGCGGAGACCGGGCCGTGAGGCTCTTTTATCTCCACCACGGCCAGCTCGGACCTGGCAGCTGACAGCTAATTACAGTAACACGATTAATAATAACAACAATAAAAATAACCGTCGCATTCCTGCCACCACCAATTACTGAGCATCGCTGCAAACCAGGTGCACCTTCTGTCATATTTCACTGAAGGCTGGTGACAGCCGTGGGAGGTGGCATTATTATCCTAATTTGTTAAATGAGCAACCAGAGCCTTGGAGAAGCGACTCCTTGTCTGGGAGTGAGGGCCCCACCCACCGGCCAACGTGCCAGGTCGGCACAGCGTGGGGCACGGGGGACCGGCCGGTCCGAGCTCGGCAACGTTCGTTTCCTCGGCGGCCTCAGCAAAGTGCCGCAAACCGACAGCTTCAACAACAGAGATGTGCTGCCTCGAAGTGCTGGAGGCTAGAAGTCCAAACTCAAGGTGTTAGCTGGGTAGTTTCTTCTGAGGACTCGGAGGGAAGCGTCTGTCCCGGCCCTCTCTCCTGGTTTCTGGGCCGGGCTGGCCATCTTCGGCGCGCCTCGGCCCGTGGACATGTCACTCCGATCTCTGGCTCCATCGTCACCTGGTGTTTTCTCGGCAGTCACGCGGAATAAGGGCACACTCCTCCCTGACCTCATCTTCACTCCCTATTTCTGCAACAGTCCTATTTCCAAATACAGTCACGTCCTGAGGTGCCGGGGGTTAGGACTCCAACGCTGGTGTTTGGGGGAGGACACGATTCAGCCCGTGACAGCAGCCCTTGGGCAGCACCCAAGAGGGGCTGCGCGTGAGCGAGGCCAGCCTCGGAGCCAGCGAGGTCGGGCGAGTCCGGTGGGTGCCAGGGATGGGCTCGTCCAGGGGCCGACAGGGGCCGCCGTGGGCACCAGTGCGGGTGGGGAAACCAGGAGCTTCTCAGGGAAGCGTCACTCGGGGCCCGTTGGGGCAAATGGCTCCACCCCCCAGCCCCATCCTCAAATCAGAAACCGGGGTGTCCTTGCCCCATCTCTCTCAGCCCCAGACTCGGCCCTCCCTCGTCTTCTAGAGAACCCAGAGCCTGTGCACTCCGCCCCGGTGAGCATGCGCGGGTATAACCCGGCACGTGGCGGTGACCCTCGGGACACCGGGCCGCGAAGGGAGCTGGGAAGTGTCGGGGGTGGGGGTGCTTCAGGGCTCCCCGAGAAAATGACCCGTCGGCACAGACATGAAGGAGGAAGGGGCAGCCGTGGGGATCTCGGGGCAGCTGGACTATCAGGGAAGTGAGAACGGCGGCTCCAAGGCCCCGAGGCAGGAGCGCGTTTGCTGTGGCAGGAGCGGCAGGGAGGTGGGAGAAGCTGGGAGGAGGACGGGGAGGGGGGTGGCGTCGGAAAGGAGACTGCAGAGGAGAGTGGGGTCCTTTGTGTACCCCTGGCCCGGACTCGGTCTCCAGCCGGGCTTGTCCACCCCCCTCTGGTGCCAGGAGAAGCCTCAAGGCCAAGTTCCAGAGGCCACCTCCAGGCCCCCGCGGGTCCTCCTCACAGAGCTGGCAAGAACACCCGCAAGGTTTTCATTATTGAAATCGCTTTGCGTAACGACAGCTCGAAACCCTCGGGAGGAGCTGCGAATAAAACCCTCAGAACCAGTGAGAAGACGACACGGACGGGCTGGGAACAGAGACTCCATTTGTGAAAGCCACAAAAGGGGCTCGACGTTTCCAAATTGCCGGCTTTGGCGCAGTCGCCGTGATGTCCCCCTTGCTTCCTTGGGCGTCAATCAGCCAGTTCAGGTGTAGGACGAGGCTGGACACGGCTTGCGTTCTGATGACGACAGGAAACACGAAACTGCCTGCGGGGGGAGCAGCACCCGGCCCCGCCCAGGTTCTGCCGATGGCCCCACAGTCCTGGGCAGCCCCTGCTCTCCAAGGGCCTGCTCGCTCGTCCAGCGGATCTCTGCTGAGGTCCTACTGCCGGCCGAGGCCTGGGACACCGCAGACAGCAAAGCAGACACCTCCCGGCAGTGGCCACAACTCCAGATCAAAGGGGCGTTGGCAGCACCGTGATGAATGAGGCAATTGCGCAGATGGTTGGGGTGAGCAATGGTGACAGAAAAGCCAGGGAAAGGGAGTCAGAACGTGGGGGGACGGGGCAGGGGCAGCCGGAAGCTTAAACATGAACTCCGGCGAGGCCTTATTAAAAAGTTGGCATTTTAGAGATTTGACGGAGGTGAGCCCCAGCCATGCGGATATCTCAGGGCAAGAACGTTCCAGAAAGAGGAGGCCGGACGCGGCTTTGCCCTGGCCAGGTGGGGACCACGGAGGACGTGACCAGAGAGCAGGGCCACAGTCACCCTGCTGAGAACAGCCCCGGGCTGGGGTGCTTTAGCCACAGCCCCTCCACAAACGTCTCGGCTGTGTGATTCTGCCACCCCCAGGCGACCCGAAAGCTCCCTGGGGAACAGGGTGCAGGGCGGGGAGACGGCACTGGCTTAAAGCTTAGGAAATGCGGGTTCTCTCGCCAGCTCCTCCGCTGACCAGCCGGGTGCCCTTAGCCGAGTCCCTCAGCCCCCGGAAGGAAGGCTTTCCGCCTATAAAACACGAGTCAGAATCGCCACGAGGCCAGGTGTCCCGGGGTCTGAGTGCCGGGCATGTGAGAACGGCCATGCAAAACGCAGGTGTCCTCTGAGGTCTGACAAGCCTTGTGATGGGTCCTGTGGCCACCGCTGTCTGGCTCAGAGCCAGTTCTCAAACGGGGACACTTACCCACGGAGCACCTGCCACATGCCACCTGTCGGGAGGTGTGGGAATTGGGGCGGGGGTGGGGCCACCTGGGCTCTCCGCAAACAGGAATTTAGCGACAAGCAACAGGTTCTTAACGTGCAGCGCCGATCTCAGGGCTCCTGGCTGGAATCCTCCTCCTCACCCCTCGTCCCCTCGTTAGACCCCTGGGGCGGGGAAGGGACCCTGCCCAGCATACTCAGCCTGAAAACCTCCCTGGTCAACGCACGAAGCTCAAGGCTGCTAGGACACAGGTGTCTCCAGGTCCCTGAGCCTCAGGCAGGTAGGAAGAAGGCCGTGGGGCTCACGCGTCCCACCCAGTGGGCAGAGCAGCTGGCTCCACCAGCCTGGCCACAGGGCCCTATGGTCGGTGCCAGGAGCCAGAGGAAACCGAGGGTCTGGGAGAGAGTCAGAGCCCTGCGGTGTTTCAGGCCAGCTGACCTTGGACCTGGCTTGTCCCTACCCCCAGGGGCTCCTGGACAAAAGCCATTTCATTCCTTGGAAACAACCCCCATAACCTGGGAGGAGCTGATGGGTGGTCCCAGGGCCTGGCAGCCCCCCATGCACAGGGAAGGGGCTCACACCCTGTGGGACCCCAGAGCCCCCAGCAAGAACACCCCCCAGCTCCCTGCCTGTCTCACGCTCTGAGCAACCACCCAGGTGCAGCCCTCGGTGGAGTTTCGTCGCCCTCCAGCCCCTGATTCTCTGGCGGCCGCACCTTGGAGACTCACTATCTGGATCCCCCAAGTGCGCCTTGGGGGTTCCCTGGCCCTCCCCCAGCCCTGGGCCCATGTCTGGCCCACAGACCTACATAGGCACCTTTGCCAGGCCAACCCCAGCCCTCTCCCCCGCTCTCTCCTGGGTTGGACGCCCCAGGCCGTGCAGCCCCAGGCTCCAGTCAGCACAGGCTGGAGGTGAAGGTGGCAGCAGCCCCCTAGCCCTTGGAGATTCACAGTGGGACAGCAGCTCCCCGCTTCCTGAAAGAATGTCCCCTGCAATGCTCTCTCTCCCTGCTCTCTGCTCTGGTTCCCTGCTCATCTGCTGCATCTGGGGACACTGTCTGCTGATATCTTGCCGATCGCTGGTGCGTTGGCACCTTGGTTGGACAATCTACTGCAGGTGTGTCAGGAAGCTCGCTGGGGCTCCTGGCCAGAGATGGGCTGTTTATACTCAGGTGGGGGGCCAAGGAGCAGACAGCAGGTGACCCTGGGCAGCGACGGTGGCACACACAGGTGGTGCTGGACGCAGGTAGATGGGAGAACCCACCAGCCAGGGGGGAGCATCTGACTGAGGGAGGGGTGGAGATGGGGGTGGGGGGAAGGGTGCAGGGTTCCAGCTCGGACCTGCCTGCAGACCAGGGCCTGGGCAGTTGGTGACATGGGTTTGGCGCGCGGGAGAGAGATTTGGGACTTGGCAGCCCATAGGTGAACAAGAGAGGAAGCGGAAAGGTCAAGGTTATAAACATAACTAGGAGAATTCCTCCCTGCCTCCTCCTCTCCGGGAGAACTGCCCGGGCGGCTCCTGGGATGAGCATTCGCCCGCTATGTCTGTGTTGGACGAAAGCACTCTCGCTCCTGGTCGCAGCAGGGCGGTTTTAAGCTGAGACCTTAATGCAGAAACTGGACCTCATTACATCGATGGCTTGCGGTGAAATTCTCCGGAGGAGGCGATGAGAGGAGGGTGTGGAGAGCTGGAGCCTGGAGGAGCCCGCAGGTTGGCTGCCTGGGGAACCCGCCCCGGAGTCTGCAGGGCCAGCACACCGGCCAGCGTGCACCCGGGTGGCAGACACTGAGCGCTCACCTCCACCTGGCCCGGGGGAGGAGAAAACAATCTGACTGGGATTTGCCAACCTCTGGGGACTCTGCAGCCTCAGGGCAGGGGAGTGACTGGCCAAGAGCAACCAGGGAAGCAGCACCTGGCCGTGGCATCCGCTCCAGGGCAGCCACAGCTTCCCGCCCAGGGCTGCAGAGCCAGGAGCCCAGCCTGGCTGTGGCCAGGCGTGCAAGGGGGCCCTCTGTGCCAGAGGCCAGCAGCACGGATTCACCTGCATGACCTGCCTGTGCTGGCCAGGTATGAGATCGTGACCCTCACTGACACCACCCAGGGGGCGATGGGCTGAGCTATTGGATCTCCTGCCTCTGTTTACAAAACAGGGGAGGCTGGGGCAAGAGGGTGTGCTTGGCAAAGCAGGGTAGACACAGGGTCTAGGGAGAAGGCCACCATCCTCAAGTCCCCTGGTGGGGGCAGGATCAGGGCAGGGTCACAAGCCAGTCCCACACCCTGGAAGAAACGGCTGTGACAGTTTCCTCATCTGAGAAGCAGAGATTCAAGGACAGACAACTCGCTCAAGGTCACCCACTAGTAAGTGGCAGAGCCAGGATTCAAACACCTTCCCACACCCCAGGCAGGACCTCGGAGACAGCAGCCGGGTGCTGGCTCAGCACATCTGAAGATGGAAACTCTCCCCATCCAGCTCCCTCCACTCCCAAACAGCTGGTGGGGCTCAGCCATGTCCCCAGAGATGCCAGCAGCAGCTGGCCACACCGCGGGGGCAGGGTCCTTTTGCTATTCTTAGCCCTCAGGGCTCAGGTTACAGGATGAGCAAGGTCACCCTCCTGTTCCTGAGAGAAGGGACTCAGACACGCTGATGGAGGACCTGAGCTGCCAGTGTGCCCTGCTCCGGAAGGCGAGGACTGCTCGAGGCCCAGGGAGGCCCTCTGCGTGGGCCTGTTCGTGTCGTGCAGGCAGACACGCGATGCCACCATTCAGCAGGCACCCAGGGCCCGGGCTGAGCCTGGGGGTGGGGGTCTGCTCACTGGTGTATCCCCAGCACGCACGACGCTGCCTGGTACGTAGGCCGCGTCTCCGTAAAGGTTTGCTGGATGAAATGATTCATCTGTGAAGAAGCCCAGCGTAATTTTTGAGGAATGTGCTGTCAGGTGGGGAAGGCAGACATTATTAATAACAATCACAGGCAAACATTCCTGTAGCTCTGTCTACCTGTCAGCTGCCGTGTAAGCACTTTCCACACCTCCCTGATCCTGACAACTGCGCGAGGGGAGAACAAGCCTCAGCCCCGGTCCAGACGAGGAGGCCAGGCCACAGGCCGGGCAGGGGAAGCTCAGGTCACGCCGGGCAGCCGCTCCCGACCCAGGCTGGAAGCCACTGCACTGACTCAGAGAGGGCGGGCTGTGATGGGGCTCCAGGGAGAGAGGGGTCTCCCTGTGCCCCGAGATGGATGGCGGGGGCCAGAGTTCGGGAAGAGGCACCACGTAGCAGTGACCCGTCTCGGGGAGGGAGCCCTCCGTGTGTCTGCAGCGGCTGCCTCGTGACAGAGCAGACCAAGGTGCCGGAGCCAGAGCAGGGCTTGAGCAGGGAGGCGGCAGGATTAGGGTTGTGTTTCGGCCAGACCCCTCTGGCTGCCGTGTGGAGGGCAGGGGAGGGGCCGGGACAGCTAAGGAGGCTCAGGGACAAAATCCAGCGAGAGCAGGGGCGTCTGAAGTCAGTGGTATGGAGGGCTGGAGCCCTAAGGGGCGATAAAATGAGGGAGGGAGGCAGGGACAGCCTTTGAGGGTGACATGGCCTCCTGGTGTGAGTGTCCAGTGGATGGAAATGCCCTTCCCCGAGGTGGGGACAGATAGAAAACACCCCTGCCCCTTACGCCGGCCTCTTGCCCACCCCGTGTCCTCTTACCACCTGGCTCGCTGCAGCCCACCTCCCGGCCTGCCCAGCACCCCCTGTTTGCTCAGCCCTGCCTGTCACAGGCCACATCCGGCCGTGCACTGGCAGCCTGTCCACACACATCTGAGCCACCCCTAGAACAGACACAAGCATTGAATAGGGTAACACACACGTGTAAGATGCTTGGAACGGTGCCTGGGACCTCAGTAAGTACTAGCTAGAGCTAAATGATTCTTATTATCCTTGTTATCTTCTCTCCAATGACCCACCCACCCATCATTCCACCATTAACCCATCCAGCCACCCGTCCCTCGCCCACCCACCTCTCACTCACTGACTTACCCATTATCCGCCAACCCAGCCCCTTCTTCGCCCCATGCAGCTCTCCATCTACCCAGCCACACCCTGCACATCCAGCTTCCCATGAGCTTCTCACCCATCATCCACCCACCTACTCACTCAGCCGCCCATCCACTCACTCATGCATGAGTCCACTTACCCATCCCTCCATCTATCCAACCATACACCCACCATCATCTACCCATCATCTACCCATCATTTACCATCCATCTACCCATCATCTACCCATCATCTACCCATCCATCTACCCATCCATCTACCCACACACCCACCCATCACCTACCCATCCATCTACCCATTATCTACCTATCCTTCCATCTACCCATCATCTACCCACCTACTCACCCATTATCTACCCATCCATCTACCATCATGTACCCATCCATCCACCCACCATCTGTTCCCTCATTTCCCACCTGCCCTTCCACCCGCACACACCTATCTATGGGGTGACCGTTCCTCTGCTCATCTCCCAGGGTGCGAAGACATGGGACTTGAATTGGCTGCAAAGACCCTCAGTGTCATTGGGAAGTCCAGGCCAACACCAAGCATTCATCTACTAAGACAGGGGCCTTTGCTCTAAAGGCCAGAGGGAAACAGAAAGGGAGAGGCTATCTGAGCCAACTAATCAGGGGAGGCTTCCTAGAGGAGGGAGTGCTTTCTAAGGTGATTTCCTAGGGCCTTCCCCAGCCTCAGTTCACCCAGCGAGCTGCAGGAACCAGGTTCCAGTGCTGCTCCCTGGCTGTCTCTGTCACCTTTGTAAGAACTATCTTGTTATTTTTTCCCAGGATAGAGCCAAGCTGTTGAGGCAGCAAGCTTACACACGGTTTTATACCAATAATAAACCAACACTCCATGCTGAAGGCCTCCAGTGCCCCTGTCGGCCCCAGGGAGGGAGGGGTAGAGCCAGGAAAGGCCTGGGAGGTGGGAGGAGAGGATCCTAATTACACAGTGGAATTAATCTCAGCACCTTTATGAAAGGACTTCACACATTATTATCTGCCGTGGAAGAGCAGCTTCGTTTGGGGTACGAGGAGAATTAATTAAAGGTGAGGACACGCTCAGAGGGTTGGGGATGAAAGGTGCAAGGCAAGTGCCAAATGCGCTTGTTACTAAAACGTCGGTGCCAAGTTGCAGACGTGGCCAGACTGTGTGCTGGGTGTCCCAGGGGAGCAGTGGGGGCCTCAGTAGCTTCCCGCCTCCCAGGCTGGCTGATAGAACCATTATGCACCTCTGAGCACCGCGGCTGGCTCCAGACTGGGCCCTGTGGTGGGTCAGCTGGGGACAACGAGCCCAGGCGGACCGAGGCCTGGCCCTCTGGGAGCTCCTGGCAGTGACAGGAGCACAGGCAGAGAGACCCACTCCCGTGTGACCAGGACTGTGATGGGCAGGAAGCCCAGAGGAAGCAGGGACCACGCTGGGGCTCAGAGAAAGCTCCCAGGAAGATGAGACAAACGACCTGGGTCCTCAGAGATAAAAAGCAGCAAGAGACACCGTCCAGGAAGAGAAAAGAGAGAGCACAACGGCACCTGCAGAAAAGGTGAGCGGCTGTGCAAGCCCAGCGCAGCCTTGGGGCAGGAGATGGGGTAGACGGCTGGTAGAATCCGGACTTTGTCCTGACGGTAGTGGGGAGCCGTCGAAGGGCTTTGAGCAGGAGAGTGACACTGTCATGTTTGGGTTTCATGCAGATTCTTTGGCCCCACTTGAAGGATGGCTGAGAGAGTCAGGGAGATTGCTGGCGGCGGCACAAGTCCAGGCAGGAGACAGTGAGGCTTGGAGCAGGTGGCACTGGCAGCTACTAAGAGGAGGGTCCTGGGGGGAGCGGAGGAGAGGCTAGAGCCGAGGGGCTCTCCCAGGGAAGCCAGCACACCTGGCGACTGAGCTTCCCACAGGCGGGGAGCACGCACGCTGTCCAGGGCAGAGCTCCCACACAGACGGTGCCATGTTCGTGGCACAGACCCATCCTGTTCTGACCTCCACGCTCCAGGCCCTAGGGCGGGGCCGTGGCCAAGGCCATTCACAGATCCTCAGACCTGCCGACTCCACCCTTGGGAGGGCTTGGCAGCCTTGCCCCTCTGCATCCACGGCCCCGCCCACCTTCCCCCCACTGCGTCCTCCCTCCTCCCCCACAGGCCAGGCTCCCCCCAGGCGCCCAGGCCGGCTCAGGAGGATGAGGCGGGACCTCAGCTCTGCTGACCGAGCTTTCGGCCTTGGGCTCCTCACTGCCAACCGCAGTTGCTTTGTCTGTGAGTCGGGTGTGGTGGTGACAGGGGCCAAACCACAGCCACTGAGATGATGTTTATAGAACTTGCAGAATCGCGCCCAACACGTGGCTGAACGCAGTGGTTGTGGTTATTTTTACCGACACCGTGTGAAGTGCCTAGCGTGGTGCCCCGAACCTGCCGGCGCTTAAGATAGAGCAGCTGTTACCGCGATCAGTGCAATACAAACCACAGCACCGGGTGCTAACCAGCACCGGGGGGCGGGCGGTGGCCGAGGCCCTGGCACACGCCAGTCTCTGTGCCGGGACACTCGATAATGTGGCCTCGGCTGATCGACCGTCACAGGGCCCCTAAAACGGAGGAGCTGTTGGCTCCATTTCAAAGATGAGGACATTCAAGGCTCAGAGAGGGACAGTGACTTGTCCAAGGGGCTGTACTGTTGGTAAGAGGCAGACCCAGGAGTCCGACGGCAAAGCCGGGGCTTATTTTGCAATTGTCACATTAAAACGGGACATGAAGGTGGCGAGGAGGCTTGCTGTGTGGGGAACCTCGGGCAAATCACTGGGCTTCTTGGGGCTCAGGCTGCTGCTCTGGCGGCCGTGGTTCTGGGTTCCGTCTTGGCATGGGGTGCCCCAGGGTACTCCCATGGTGCTCTGCGGCAGAGGCAGCCCATCTTCTCTTTCCTCCCTCATAGTACCAGGCATCGCGTCCTGGGGGAACCGAGAGCAAGAAGGTAGATCTTAATCTCCGAGGGGTAGGTGACTTGTCCGTCTGGGGCCACACAGCTACGAAGTTGAGACTCCTATTCGGGCCTACGCTGCCCTCTTCTGCCCTTGGGGATTTAAAACGACTGGTCTACAGAGCAAAGCCCTCACCCTAGTCCCCCAAGATAGAGGCTTCTGAGATGGGGCTACCTGGGGCAGAAGGAAGAGCACCTGCAGCAGAGTCCTCAGACTGCTGCCCCATTCTTGCCTCTCACGAGCTCTGTGACCTCCACCCTGCTGCACAGCCTCTCTGGGCCTCCTCCCTGCAGTGCTGGGCCGTGTGGAAATCGGGCCTGTTGCTGGGGTGCGTGGCTCAACCACCAACGTGCGTCCTATTAATTCTCGTCATCTGCGCGCTGGGTTTGAGGCACCTCGTGGTGTGAGGAAGTGAGCCTGCTAGAGCCGCCAGCCGCAGGGAATGCAGAGTGTGTGAAGGGACTTTGTCATTCACCCCTATGAGCCTGAGGCTGGGGCGGGGCTGAGCCTCTGCCGTATGGGTGGGGGTCTCTCCCTTCCCCCTGGCTGAGGCTGGCTGTCATGGTCCCCAATTCACAGGTGAGGAGCTGAGCCCGCTCCCGGGGTCAGGGCACCCGCTGTCCGTGGGCAGCCAGGAGTCAAGCCCAGACCCCGCACCAGCTGCTCCCTCCGCCCTAGAACTGCTATTCTCGGCCTGGCCAATATTCCCAGCTCCTCACCTGGCCCTGTTATGTCGACAGGATTGACAACAGCACCTACCCCCGCTAGAATGTGACGCGCAGCACGCGCTGAGGACAGAGCCAGGCGCTGCCTGGGCGGAGGTTCTCACCAGCGACAGTCTACAGATGAGGAAACTGAGGGCCAGGGACGCCAAGAGCCGGGCTGGGTCCGTGAGGTTGCCTGTGTTTCAGCTTTGGGAAGGGAAGCGTTTGTTCTCCCCTCGCCGACCCCTTCTGGTTCTCGTGTCCCCCTCTCGGCAGACGCCCTCCCCGCGAGCCAGCGAGCCAGCGCGGCTGGGCGTCCCGATTCTGGGGCATCTCAGTGGGCCCTGGGCCCTGGGGCTCCGCAGCAGGCGGGCTGCAAGGCGGCCTCTGGGAGCTGTTCCTAGACTCAGTGGCCCCCCAAGCATGTTGCAGGGCCCTGTGCGGCCAGCTTTCTCCAGACTGTTGGGGCCTGTGTCTTTCCTTCCCCGGTTGAACGCCAAACCGGGAGCTCAGACTGACCCTGAGGGCGTAGCCACAGAGCATCTGTCAGCAGCGGGAGGCGAGGTCAGGGTGGTTCTGTACCAAGACCGTCCTGGCTGCAGTGGGAGGAATGGGCTTTCGCCCCATAAGAAAGTAATTAGCACAGTGGTTGCTGAGTGTATTAGTTTTTTATCACTGCATAACAAATTGCCACAAACTTTATCACTTAAAACATAACCTGTTTATCATCTCACGGTTCCGTAGGCCAGGAGTCTGGCAGGCGGGGTGGGCTCTCTGCTCAGGGTCTCCTGAGGCTGACGTCAAGGTGCCAGCTGGGCCACGCTCTTAGCTGGAGGCTCCAAGGAAGAATCCGCTCTTGAGCCAGTTCGGGGTGGCGGCAGGATCCGGCTCCTTGTGGCTGTAGGACTGAGGTCCTGTTTCCTTGCTGTGTGTTGGGGGCTTCTCTCTGCTTCTCCCCTCCCTGCCCTGGGCCCCCGGCCCACCCGTGTAGACCCCTGCCACACTGGCCGAAGAAAACGCTCTGCTTTATGAAGGACTTGGGTGGCGAAGTCTGGCACGTGGATAATCTTCTTATCTTAAGGTCAACTGATCAATAACCTTAATTGTGTCTACAGAGTCCCCCTCACCATGTAGCGTAACCACAGGGTAGCGCTGGGGAGGGAGGTCACGGGGCCAGCTTAGAACCTGCCTGTCCCGTGCACTTCCGAGGGCTGTCAGGGCTGTGAGTGGTCCCTGCCAGGGCCAGAAGAGAAACGTACGTTCACACCTGTGGCCAGAAGGGAGGTGGCGGGACAGGCAGGAGGAGCCAGGAGGCTCTGCAGAGTCCCCAGGGATGAGAATTTGGTGTTGGCTCCGGCAGACCACACTGTTGGTGTCTCTGCAGGGCACCTGGCCTGGGGAAGCTTCCTGGGCCCTGGCACCCAGCTCACCACATCTGGGCTCCCAAATCTCTGGCCAACAGTCAGCCACAGCTGTGGTGTCTGCACACTGAGCACCTACTATGTGTCTGGCCCTGAGCAGCCGAGCCCCACAATGTTACAGACAGCGCAGTGAGGCTGGGGACACTGCCCAGGGCTCTGAACCCACAGCTGGCATTCCTAACCAGTGGGTGCCCTGCATCCTGGGGGACCTGCCCCTACAGCCATGGGAAGGCCATGGCTCCACTGTGACATGTGGCTCCCATGGTCAGTGGGAGAGAGGGAGCAGCTATGGGCAGCTGGCAGCCCCCAGCCACTGACAAAGGCACAAGAATGACAGTGACCAAGCCAGCCTCATGCTTCAAAGGAGGCAGGGCCGGGAGGCAGAGGCCTGGCTGCTGGTGGCTCCTCCCACCCTCCAGGCCCTGGGCCAGGTCTCCCCACCTCAGGGCCTCCCTCTCCTCCCTGGTGAACAAGTGAGGTGATCTCAAAGCCCCCCAGGCCCCATCAAAGCACCTCCTCCCGCGTGGTGTTTCGGCCCCTCTGGACGGACAAGCTCCCCAGAGGGGCGAGCCCCTTGCCCACCGGTCCACGGCACACAAGGAGCAGGACAGCCATGTGGTCCAGGACCCTGCCGAGCTGGGGCCAGCAGTTCAAATCCCTGCTTGGCCACATCCTTGCTGGGTGACTTGGGGTGTCTAAATCTCTCTGAGCCCCTACTCCTTGAATTTAGAAAATGGGGGGCTAGGGTTAGAACCCCAAGATCTTGAAGGAGGAGAAGGGAGGGACTATGGGGTCCTTGGGAGAGTGGGGGCTGCTCCTGAGGCGGGCAGGGAAAGGTGGGGCAGACATGTCGAGACTGGGCCAGCTGGTCACACTCATGCCAGAGCCTGCCCGGGGGTCTCCGCGCCCCAGCACCTCCCTCTCAAAGGGGGGTCTCGGCAGGCATCGAGGAGGATGTCTCGTGCCCCCAATGTCTAATTACATGGCAGCGATTTTGACGTGGCAGGTGATCTTCTCGGGAAGCCTGGCTGTAAATTTAGCTCCCTCCCCAGCCAGCCCTTTGAAAAGGCAGCTCTCCGCGGAGGGAGCGAGCGTGAGTCATCGCCGGCCGCCCTGTGAGCAGCAGCGTCTGCGGGGGAGCAGGCCTCCCGAAGGCAGGGAAATAGTAAATAGGGAGGGAGGATCAGCCACGGGGATGTGGGGCATCGGCTCTGTCCCACAGGACACGCAGTAGGTGCTCAGAAGCGGGCGGGGCACCGTGTCCCAGGCAGCCTGTGCAGCTACTGCGTGTCTCCCCAGCCTGGGCGGAGTGGAGCAGCGACGCGTTTGGTGAATGGTCCAGTGTGACAGTCTGCATGCTCTGTCTCACGAATTCGCACGGTCGCGCCCGAGCCTGCACCTCGCCCTGCCCCGGCAGATGCCCCGGGCGTGGGAGGCTGAGAAAGGCTCCCTCACCTCCCAAAGGTAGCCACGTCCCTGTAACCATTAGTGTTGCCTTATATGGCAAAGCGGACAAAGCACACTGCAGATGGCACTGGGTTAAGGATTTGGAGATGGGGATTATCTGGGATTATCCAGGTGGCCCTAATACAATCACATGTGTCCTTAGGAGAGGGACACAGAGGGCACTTCCAGAGGAGACCGTGGGAGGAGGAGCAGAGAGATGTGAAGACTCTGGCCTCCACGACAAGTGATGCAGCCACGAGCCAAGGATGCCGGCAGCCACCCGAAGCCGGAAGGGGCAAGGATGGGTCCCCCTGGGGCCTCTGAGGGCGCACGGCCCTGCTGGCACCTTGATTTTGGCCCAGGGAGGCTCGTGTCAGACTTGTGGCCTCCAGAACTATAAATTTTGTGGTCACTGGTCACTGGTCACTCAGGGCACTGAGAAGTGAATGAACTTGCCCCTGGTCAGACAGCTGGTGAGAGTCAAACCCAAAGCCAACCCGTTCAAAGTCCACAGCTTTCTCCTGCCCAGCCCTCGGCCTCCTGGAAAGCCAGAGGGTCATCGACAGGACCAAGTACCTACCAAGTGCCAAGCACAACTTTATTTTGGGTTAATCCCAACAGGAGTGCTGCCTGTTATGACACACCTCTCATTTAGTCCTCACATGACCCTTTGAGGTCATTCCCATTTTGCAGATGAGGAAACGGAGGCTCAGAGAGACGAAGTGGTTTTGTCCGAGGCAAGGGAGCCCGAGCCGTGGAGAAGGGGAAGGTGCCGGGCCCCGGGAGCACGGCGCAGGGCAGGCCAGCCTCCTGCGTGATGGGGGCTCAGGTGGCCGGGCAAGCAGGCTGGGCCGCAGGGACAGCAAGAGGAGACTGTGTTTCATTCTGCGGACATGGAGTTGATGAAGCCGCAGCACCCCATGATGTCACCCAACCAGGCTGCGAGTCTCCCGGAACCCACCGGACAGGCGCAGAGCCCAGTGGCAGGTGCGGGGGCGGGGGGCGGAGGGCGGAGGAAGGGACGGACGCCACTGAATAATGAAGCTTTGTAGCGTCCTGAGCGCCCCACACGCGCGCACACAGCTCCCTCGCACGCAGAGATCACGCACACGCCAGCGCACACGGAGAGCACGCACAGACACCCACTGCACGGGGATTCCAGAAAAGGGAGAGGCCCACTCATTCCACCCACCCCTGCGTGTCCACGTACGCGTTCGCACACGCCACCGCACACACCGCACACACCGCACACC
>NW_012135992.1:325426-326143 GCF_000956105.1 Propithecus coquereli
CCAGAAAAGGGAGAGGCCCACTCATTCCACCCACCCCTGCGTGTCCACGTACGCGTTCGCACACGCCACCGCACACACCGCACACACCGCACACCACACATACCACACACCACACCACACACACCACATACACACGCCACACACCACACACACCGCACACACCACACACACCACACACCATACACACCACACACACCACACACCACACACACCGCACACACCGCACACCATACACACCGCACACCACACACACCGCACACACCACACACACCGCACACCACACACCATACACCACACCATACATACCACACACCACACACCACGCACACCACACACACCGCACACACCACATACACACACGCCACACACCACACACACCACACACACCGCACACCATACACACCGCACACACCGCACACCACACACCACACATGCCACACCACACACACACCACACACCACACACACCATACACACCACACACACCGCACACCATACATACAACACACCACACACACCACACACCATACACACCATACCACACACCACACACACCATATACACCACACACACCACACACCACACACACTACACACACCGCACACCACACACCGCACACACCGCACCATACATACCACACACCACACACACTACACACACCGCACACACCACACACCGCACACCGCACACACCACACACCATACATACCACACACCAC
>NW_012135993.1:0-2634 GCF_000956105.1 Propithecus coquereli
CGAAATTTTAGTGCGTACAGGCCCTGGGGGCACACGGCACACCCGGGGGACACGCATGTGGTGGTCAGTGGCGTGGGCAGAGAGAGAGAAGAGAGTATGGCAGCTGGCGATGGAACAGACCTGAGAACTTGGAGTTCTCAGGCAAATAGTTGAACAGACCATTTACAGGAAGCAGCGGGAGGGCAGGGACCCAGCTGCCTGGACAGTAGAGATGCCTCCCAGTTCTCATCTCTGGCCACTGGCGTGGGCCTTCTGGGTGTGGTGAGGAACTTGAACCTGTGTCGGGGCAACTGAGCCCTGCTTCCGGTCTGAGCGAGTTCAACCTGCATTCGCATCGGCTGTGAGGCCCTCCCGACACTGGGTCAGCTACTCTCCAAGATACAGGGAGGCCTTGGGAAGACTCAGTAACACAGTAGAGTGGAGACTGGGGTAAATGAGGTCTGTGGTTTCCTTCTAGCTTCCAAGACCCCTGGGGAGCACTACAACTTGTGATGGATGTATAGGGGAAATATCCTGGTGGCCAGGTATACACAGGTTTCTGGATCCTGACCAGGCACAGGGCAGCGCAGGTGTGGACTGTGCAGGTCTGGCTCGGCCCCTGCCGTCCGCCTCAGGTCACATTCGCCGCTGCAGGTGAGCGTCTGGGGCTCTGATCTGGGCTCACCCAGGGACCTAGGGGTCACCGAGCTGCACGCAGAACTGCCACAGAGCTGTGTGGCTGTGGCTTCCTCCGACTTCTGCCCTGTCTGCCTTCGCCTTGGGGACCTAGTCCTGCTTTGCAGGGGGCCTGAAGCCAGCCCCTGTCCGCCTGCCTGACACCCTGCAGACCTGTGGTCAGGTCGCCTTCCACAGGGCGGCCTGGGATCCACCACCCGGCCTGACCCTGAGCACACTCCTGCCTGGAGTCTCACACTCAGCACCCTCCTCCAGGGAGGCTGCGGTGGGGCTGCTGCCTGGGGACATCCCCCCAGCAGGCTGGACCCTCTGCTCACCTGCAGCATTGTTCGGCCTCGGGACTCAGTCTTGCCAAGTACGTACATTTCTCCAACCAGGCTACCCGCCTCTTACCTGTCCAAAAACTCAACCCAGAGTTCTGAACTGAGACAAGAACCTTGGCAAGCCTCTAGAAGGGAGACAACAACACTCTTGCTGGATTCTTTCAGTACCATGGGTGTGGCCTTTATGTACCTGCGTGGTCTCAGGACCCCGATTAACTCGACTCGCCGGGAAAGCACTGCCTCGCTCGCTCGTGCACGCAGCAGACCAGCCTGCACTTGTTGTACGATGCGGGGCCTTCGCGCACATCCCACAGGAGCAAGCTGTGACAGAGGAAGGAAGGTGCACACGTGCGCATGTCCATCTGGGCGTGGACACGGCCGCATCCCGCAGCAGCGCTGCTCAGGGCCTCGCTCACACCCTGGGAGGCGCCGCCCTCGGCCCCCATGGCCAGGCTTTCTCCTGGACACGACCCTCCGCCCGCTCTCCCACTGGGCTTCCAGACCCCCACAGCGTCGGCCACGCAGGGTCCCCCTCGATTCTGCCCTCACGGTGCAACTCTGTCCCCTCCCACAGCCCCACCAAGTGTCCTGCTCACTCCAGCTGTCACCTCCAGGAACACAGGTGACGGTACTTGTACTAACTTACACACGCCGGTTTCATTTTACTTTATACACAGATGCGAGCTCTGACTGGCAGGACCCCTTTTTTATAAGTCTCGAGGATCTCAGATCCAAAGCACACGGTGACGGCCCACACTGCGGGCAGACTGAGGAGACTGTGGAGTCTCAGCCAGGAGCCAGGACCCCAGGTCTGAGTCTCGGCCCCACCACGGCGGCTCTGAGCCCTGCCTGAGTCTCCTGAATGCATCGGGTCTCGCGTGACACAGAGACGAGGCTCTGTCCTACCAAACTTTCTGCGTGGCTGCAGTAACAGGATGCACTAAGGCTTTGCAAGATAGAAGACACGATCCAAAATGAAAAGAATTAACGTGGTTACATGTTCTCATCGGACACAGAAGATTATATGGAGAGACGGAACACGCTCAGTGGAAAAAAACGACAACAGGATTTAGGAATTTCAAATACAAGTTCGGATTTCAAAGGAATTAAATAACGTACGGCTTAGAAAACATTCTGAAGATCTCCGTTTGTTTTACACGTCTGCTAGCCCACGTGGCTTTGGCTCAGTTCAGACCGCTCTTCTAAATGCACTTTTCCAATTTTTACTTTAATTTGTATAAATTCGATACAATGATTTGGACTCCCAAACCCGTATCGTGTTCCGTACCCAAGAATGTTCCGTCTCCCTTGGTAGAACACTGGTTGCTCCGAGGCAGGGTCTACCGCACCCCTGCCACCCTGGGTGTTCACTGACAGCAGCCAGTGCTGGGGGACCAGCTGGCAAGGGTTGGGCAGAAGATGACAGACTCGTGACAAACAGTCCTCTGAGCGGCTCCTGAGTATCCCTTGGCCATAGGGACCAAGGGTCAGTAAAACAACGAGACCCCCGTGCCACCTCCCTCTCCCTCTGCCCTGCGGCAGGGCTGACACTGACCTCGGAGACGTCGGCCACTGGCCACTGCGGGAAGGGTACTGTGCCTGGGGATGGGGGCAGCGACAGAGACCAATTGGCTAC